>NC_041341.1:14506048-14829394 GCF_004354835.1 Perca flavescens | reverse complement strand
TTGGGTGGCTGACAGCTGTATGGATGCACTTGCTCTCAGTGGTCAGCTGTAGAAGATGAAACAAAGAGACAAAAGGACAATAAAGAGAAAGTCCTGGGAACGTACTACTAGAGAGGATATTTGACATCTGAATAAAAAGAAGAAGACCTACCTCTTCAGGCTCATCAATTGAGGATGGGGATTTGTGGCACCACAAATCTTTGGAGCCATTTTGTCATCAAGGGCCTGTAAAAAGGAAAAAAACAAAAGATATTTTAGACCGTGGACTATGAAAACTATAATCTGATGAACACAGCATTTGATGACTTCATTGTTTTTGTTCTACCAGTCTGTAATGGTCAGTATCATCTTTTGCTATGGTGTGCTGGGTAGGTGGTATCGGGGACTGGTGGTGCTATCAAACTGGGCAAGCTGGTGAGAATGCCAGCTCTGTGGGAAGGATGGATTTGGACAGTGTGGAGGCAGTGACAGACAGCGGATGAGAGGGACGCTGAAAACTATAAAGGACTACCCCTCTCTTCCTGTGTGTAGAACTGAGGCAGTTCAGGAGCATGTGTAGCCACAGGCTCAGTGAGCCGCATGCCTCAAAGCACTTAGGGGCTCTTTTGTACCATCAGCCATCAGACTCATACATGTTATTACTATTTTATTGCATTGTATTTTATTGTTATTTATAGCGTATCTTAGTTATACGCAGCTTATTTATAGCATATCCTATATGAAGATATAACTTCTTCATATTTTTAAATTGTAGATGGGGAATTTGTGGTTAGCCTCAGTGCCAGGAGCTGACTTGTTGTAGCCCAGTATAACTAATAGGGTGCCTATCCATTACCTGTAACCAAACAACTTACCATTCACGTTAAACCAACATACAGATCAAATGCAGGCAGTCCAAGTGTTCTTAAAAACCAAAGTGATGCCTCTGGTGACAGGACCCTCTAAACTTTATGGTCCTCCCAAGTCATATTTGGGTGGGGTTCACCATTTGATACACATACACTAAGATATTATACTGACTGAAGCTTGAAAAAGCATGTTTAGACAATGTCCTTCCATTTCATTGTCCACATAAAGCATGTTCTACTCAACATTGTCCACATAAAGCATGTTCTACTCAGGCGACTGCACACACATACACACACACACACACACACATTGAAATAGGTTGGTAGATTTAACATTTTGCTACAAATAACTTCACTAAGTTGTACATGAGATTTAATTTACCTCTCCAACCTTGGTGAGTGGGCCGAGCTCTGGACTGGTCTGATTTGGGTGGCTGACAGCTGTATGGATGCACTTGCTCTCAGTGGTCAGCTGTAGAAGATGAAACAAAGAGACAAAAAGGACAATAAAGAGAAAGTCCTGGGGAACGTACTACTAGAGAGGATATTTGACATCTGAATAAAAAAAAGAAGACATACCTCTTCAGGCTCATCAATTGTGGATGGGGGATTTGTGGCACCACAAATCTTTGGAGCCATTTCGTCATCAAGGGCCTGTAAAAAGGAAAAAAAAAATATATATATATATATTATCATAAATATCTTGAAGACAATATGTTCCCTGTGTAGTATTCTGTGAAAAGATATCATGGCTGTATTGTTGAGTGTTTTGTGGAAAACATGTAGTCTCTGAAACAGTTCTCTAGCCACTGAACAGGCCACATGACTACAGTCTGTAGACTATGAAAACTATACTCTGCTGAATACAGTATTTGATTTCTTTGTTTTTTATCAATTGCCAGCCCACTTGCTAGAATGATCGCACTTCTAGAATAAGGGGCTGTAAGCTTTTTACATGGAGTGACTTTTTAGTCCTTTTATAGTTCTTAGATTTGCTATGATTCTTTTAAATTACTTTTTTTTTTTTTTTTTCGTCAGTGCTGTTGAGTGGGTGGCCATCCACTAGATGTACCTAAACACCGTATCAGTCACATTAAACCAACATACAGATCAAATGCAGGCAGTCCAAGTGTTCTTAAAAACCAAAGCGATGCCTCTGGTGACAGGACCTCTAAACTTTATGGTCCTCCCAAGTCATATTTGGGTGGGGTTCACCGTTTGATACACATACACTAAGATATTATACTGACTGAAGCTTGAACAAGCGTGTTTAGACAATGTCCTTCCATTTCATTGTCCACATAAAGCATGTTCTACTCAGGCGACTGCACACACACACACACACACACATTGAAATAGGTTGGTAGATTTAACATTTTGCCACAAATAACTTCACTAAGTTGTACATGAGATTTAATTTACCTCTCCAACCTTGGTGAGTGGGCCGAGCTCTGGACTGGTCTGATTTGGGTGGCTGACAGCTGTATGGATGCACTTGCTCTCAGTGGTCAGCTGTAGAAGATGAAACAGAGACAAAAGGACAATAAAGAGAAAGTCCTGGGAACGTACTACTAGAGAGGATATTTGACATCTGAATAAAAAAAGAAGAAGACATACCTCTTCAGGCTCATCAATTGAGGATGGGGATTTGTGGCACCACAAATCTTTGGAGCCATTTCATCATCAAGGGCCTGTAAAAAGAAAAAAAACAAAACATATTTTAGACCGTGGACTATGAAAACTATAATCTGATGAACACAGCATTTGATGACTTCATTGTTTTTATTCTACCAGTCTGTAATGGTCAGTATCATCTTTGCTATGGTGTGCTGGGTAGGTGGTATGGGGACTGATGGTGCTAACAAACTGCTAACAAAAGCTATAAAAATCATGTTCTACCTGGAGCTAGATGGAAAATGTACAGTATTTTGGTATGTGAAATGTTCTATGGTTAAAGCATTTCTTATATGAGAACTATCAATTTCAAAATGTCAAATTTCGACCACCTTGCATCTCCACGGCCAGTCTGAGTCACCATAATTATAGGTGATCTCCTCTCCTGGACTTATGTCTCGAACTGCAAACAAACAGAGATGGGGCTTCCCTTGCACAGTGAGGTACTTCATCTTGGCATTAGGGTTCATATGGTCGTCATTTACAAGTCTGCCAAGTGACCCATTCTCTGTTGCTGCATCAACACTACAAAAACACAAGTAATATTTTCAAAACAATCCGTTTTTTACTAATGCAATGTAAATGAACCTAATGTGAGAAAAGAGAAAAAGAGTCATATAATTCTGATAAGATTAATCAGTGACATATATCGCATTACCACCACAGTTTTCCATTAAAATGGAACTCGAACATAAACACTTTGAGGAGGTCATGGTAAATGCTCCGTCTCCTCTCACATTCTTGCTTGCTTATTAGATCACCTCTGTATTCCAATAGAAAGTCTCCCTTTTCAAATGGAACAGAGGTGAAGATGCCAATGCCCTAATTCATCAAAGACAAAACAACAAATAAGTGGCAAAAAGTGATATGTATTAAAGTTGAATCATGATTAAACAGTCAGAAGATTCAACTTACCTTTTACAGCATTGATGTACTTGATGTCAAGTCCCACTTTGTCACTTTCAGCAGTAACATAAAATCTTGCATCATCCTTTGGATTAATGCGTCACGCCGCTGCATGTTTACTGTTTACAGGTGCCACAGCCTAAATTACCAAAAGTGATTGTCAGGATTACAATGTTCACTGGGACAAGCATGATCAGAAAACAAAACTCTGGATAAATTAGTAATGTACAAGCCACATCTGGACAGAAGCCAAATGATGTGCTCATAACTGCACCACACATATTTTATTGATTATTTTAAGAATACATAAAAAAGTGTAACATCTTTCTCACAAAATAACAGGCTGGTGGGAGTCTGTAATAGATAACAGGAGAAGGGTGACAGTTGCTTTAATCTCCAGCTGTGCTTGACCACATTCAGACTAAACTTCATCCTGCCTCCAACTGATTTTGTTTTCTGATGGTGTAGAAAGTCACTGACCACACAAGGTAATTTCTCTAATCAAAAACAAATCGAGCGAATCTCTAGTAGGCTTCATAGACCATGTTGCTCAGTGTTACCATCCAAAAATAACAGACAGGTAGCAAGAAAAAATGTTTTAACTAACAGCAGCTGTGTTCTTTTCAAAGATAAAATCTTAAATTGATACAGTCTGTCTGATTTCTCTTCTCTTTATATCATACGCTCTACATTTTCTCTTTCTTCATGTGACAGTAATGGGATTCACATTGTGTTTTTGGGTTCAAAGTCCTTTAAATTTGGTTTCTTTGGTCAATATGAATTACAGATTATTATGACATTAAAAAGAACCAGGGCATGAAATGTTATCACTGTGATGCTTCTGGCATTAGATCGGTTTTAGAATTATTCAAATTAACATGCACCTGACTGGTCAAAGAATGGTCAAAAGTATGTAAAACTACAAGAGAAAAGGCAGTCCCATCCCTCTACAAGTTTACTAGATTCAACATAGTCATATATTTGGAAAGTAGTCTAAACCCAGACATTTGCAGGAGGCTCAGTAAACAGGTGCTGTTTGCTATAGAAACCATGGTGCTTTATACTACTGCCTCTGTCCTCAGCTAACTAAATGAACAGTTCTTTGAAATAACACACTGCACCAGATACCTGTCAGGTCTGTTTTCCCTCATGTTTTGTATATTGATCATTGTGGTTGGTTACTATGGGTACCAATTAATTTATCTTACAGGTTTAGTACACTAACAAAACATCATAAACACATTACATTTATTAAATGGCCTGAAAGTACTCCTATTAATGATAAATCTTCCAGCCTTCCTGTGTCACTGCAACTTCATATTTAAACAAAATAATGTTGGGCTACTAAGAAAATATAAGATTCTCTAAAACAAACACAATGTCTGTGGTAAAAGTTAAGGCTTCCAGGTCCAGACCTCAGCAATTACAAAAGCTACAGGTGGATACAGACAGACAGTTACATAAACTTGTTAATCAACTTAGTACTTACAGAATAGGAAAACCAAAGATGATATCAGTACATCCTCTTAGTTCTTTTTTGTTCCAGTTCCAAAAAAACGAGCTGCCAACTAGCTGCTTTCTAGTCCTCCTCTCCTGTCCTCTCTGCAGACATCCACTTCACGTAAATGCTAAACGAGGCTTAACGAGCAGGGCATGTGGCTACGCCCTGCTTGTTAAGCCATGCCGTAGCCACAGCTCAACTTAACCTAGCTAGCTTTCATTTTAAAAACAAAACTACCAAATTTGACCTGCTGGCAATGTTGCTTCTGTCCTCATCTCTACCTGCTGTCCTCCACAGCTTTAGCCTGAGGCTTAATGAGCAGCACATGTTGATAGCCAATTAAGCTAGCTCAGCTAACATTGCACATGCTTGTAAATATAGCTATACATTTCACAGTAATATCTATAATATCTATTTACAATATAAACATTACCTGTATGTATTTAATCCTCTAGTAAGTCCATGACGTCTAGATGCCGCTTCCAGGTGTGGTCCATTTAAGTTTTAACAAAAAACGTCTCTGGGCCATGCTCCGGGCATGTCTGGGCGGAGCTTCCAGTCGACCTCCGTTTGGCCCCGCCCACGCGCGTAAACCAGCCAATCACAAGACAGCCCGCCAAAATGCACCGTGTGTATCAGAAATGTGTATGAAACTGCAATATAAAACCCAGCAGTGGCGTCGCTGTTCTGATACACTGGGATACACTCAAAATCAGGTCAAGTGGTAAATGAGGACTTTCAAAGAAAAAGAGAATTTATGTAGTTTAGACACTACAGAATGCAATTCCGCTCTTTGATTTATGAGGACTTTGGCATAGTCCCCGTATTACCCTTAGGTCCGTGGAGCCCAGGTGAAATGTCTGGCGTGTTGTCCGTGTAAACCACATACACCAACACACACACACACACACACACACACACACACACACACTATTTCTACACTGTTATTCTCCTTCTTTCTCTCTCACTCATTTGGTGATCTCATGGAGAGAGCCTTTTCCATGGAGGACAATAGCAGTGGAAATGGATTATGATTATAAAGGATAGGTAGTGGGTTGGCGGCGTACCTACACTGTGCAGCATTCATATGGTGAATCTTCCCCCAGGAGGCTGCCTAAACTGTACGCTTGGTGATTTTCTTTATGCCATTTTTCTGTACTATACTGTGCCAATGCACCTTACACAGTATTTGCTGCTCTATTCAAAGCCCTTAATAACCCTCTCCTATGCAACTGAGAAGCTTTGAAATCTCCTCTGGCTTTTTTCTCTTATGAGGGAAGTCAAGTGTGAAGGTTTGATATGGTCAAATAATCAGCATTTATTTGATAGAATCACAAAAGCAATACATTTTTTCTGTCTCCCCCATCAAATAATTAGTTGCACATTTTAGATATTTGATAGCAGTTTGGCCATTAATTATTCATGCTCACTAAATTCATAAAACATCATCTAGTCCCCAGAAAGTAACATTTGATATTACATCTAAGGCCCAGAGCAGAGATGTTTGCCAGAATCCCATCAAATGAAATTTCTAAAAATACTGACTAGCCCTTTAAGAACGACTGAAGGAGAGAAGTCCCCTGCTATCTATTTTCTTTGGCACCACAGCTCTTTTCTGAATGTCTTCCATTTGATTCACTGCCTCTCTTTTTTTCTCCTCTTCGCTCTCTCCCTCTTCCAGCCCTTCTCATGATGTTAATTTAATGCAATCTGAAGAATTAAAAGCAACCAGTATCTTTTAATGTCTGTTGGAAAGGCACTTGTAACACATCAAATTTACTCTCACCTTTCTGCTGGGATTTTGAGGGGGGGAATTAAGATCAATTATTTGCAGAATCTGAAGTTTCATTAAAATCACTTTTCTCTCTCAGTGTCCTTGCGTCGTTTCAAGTGGGCCATCTGTCTAAACATCTCTCAGGGTTCTTTTCCTTTTTTTCTGATCATTTCCTCGCCTTATTCATGAACCCTAGGAGTCCAGCTTTGTAGTAGTGTTGGAGCTGGAGCAGCCTACCCCCACTGAATACAGCTCTGGGCCTCAGCCTGCACAAGACTCCCCTCTTTACCCTGTTACCTCTCCCCAACCCTCCCAAATAGCCCTCCTTTTACCTCCCTCCACCTTTTCTCTACAAGGACCTACAGAATCTCTGAACTTGCTACACAGAAATGACCCGCCTTTATTGAGATCGGTTATCCTCACCCTCTGTCTCTCTCTCTCTTCCCCTCTCAAACCCATTCACTGTTTGAGACCCCCCGCCTCGTCCCCGGCCTTCCCTCCTTCCCTGCCTCTCGTCCTTATTGCGGATTTGTATGCAGGCTGTGACCTGGGTGGCTACAAAGCACCGCACATTATTCTTGATCATTCCTCTGCCCCCCGTGAAGCCAGTTATGAGGAAAGATCCCTTAATGATGCTCTGACTATTAACAGTGTTTTATGTCCAAATGTATCCCTCGTCCTTCTAACCAACCGGTCAAATATAGATACAAGAACCCGGGGAATCTACTGTAACAAGATTTTGGTAAAATATACATGAGTCTGTTTGATTACGGCAATAATTGTCAAATAAAGTGCTCACTCTGATGACAGTGGGTTCTAGTATTACTGAAGGAAAATGTGACTGTGCCTGACTTTCTAACAGCCTTAACATGGTGCACTTTTAGTAATTTGGTAATAGTTTCCTTTCAGAGAAATTCAAATTTAGTGTTTAAATTGCTCTGACACATACTTCCTGGACATGCAGAATTTTGCATGAATAACATTTATTCTCAAAATCAATTGTAAGAAAATGTTTACAGTAACAAAATTATAACTCTTGCATGTCTAAGGCTTGATGTTTGTAGCTTGCACAATATACAAAATGATGTCATGCACTCTTTTATACTTTGGATATTAAAAATGTATTTTCTTTTTGTAGAAAACATAAATAACATGTAAGAATACAGACAAAATAAATATAGAGTCCATAAGAGTATGTGTGTGTGTGTGTGTGTGTGCGTGTTGTGTTTGGTAGAGCAAGATGAGTCTTGATCGGTGCTGTCACAGTGCCAGTATTGTGTCTGCAGCCAGTCCATCCAGGCCCCTGCATCTCCCATCCCGTCCCAGGCTCATCCCTCTGTCTGTGGGAAGACAAGTCACAGCGCCAGCCTGGCTCGGGGCCAGTGTGGAAGCTCTGGTTAAGTCCCTCTGCCAAGTCTGGATTACACCGAGATGTTAATCAATGGAGAGAATATTAAAAACACTATCATATACTTTCAGTTTCCAAAATGGATCAACATTTCAATGGCGGCAAATCTACCACCTGCGAGCACTTTTGGATAGTTGCCTTTAATGGAGCTATAATTAAACATGTCAAAAGCTGTGTATACTTTGTATTTGTGGCATTGTTTTGGGTGGAGTTTGGTAAAGAGGAATGCCCTTTAAATCCCAGTCTCTTTTGTTGCTTCATTGTTGCAGCTTATTGTGTCATAAGTAATTCTAGCTGACTTCAAAGGAGGTTTGGGCGACACTGTTAGGTTGTGGGAAGCACTGTGAATGTCGAACAACGCAAACGACCTCTCTCAGATGGGAATGTTACAGCGTGTCTCTTGTGAAGATAGTTTGTTTCCCTTTGTTGTCTTCCTTCAGATTGATATGTGACCTAAATTTCGCAAATATAAACTTATAACGCAGGAACCCGATGCCGAACCTGACCTCCCCATTGTGCATAATGTGTGTGTGTTTATGTACAAGGTTCACATTTAATGGGTTTTGTAGAAGTGAGTGGGAGCTACCAAAATGGCAAAGGGAGCAGCACAGAAATAGATCATATTTCTAGTTTCTGTGTTTTTTCCTAATAAACCAAAGCAATATATCAGAATTACGCATAATCACGGCTTTTCAATATTGGCTAAGTTGATTTGTGAGAGATGTGTGTAGGAGACAAGAGGCCTGTAACCAATTCACTTAGGGAGTATGTATGCATTTGGGCCCCTATAGTGAAGCAGACAGACATTCAAATTAGAATGATGAATTGTGCTGATCCAAATCTATCTATTCTGACTTTGGCTACATATTTTAGAAGACCTGTCGCTCACTCATTTGCTCCACTGGTTTAATCTTGTTTGGGTTGCGGACTGTTGATGCCCATATCAGCAAAACTTATGTGAAAATAAGGGAAATATATGTTGCCAGCCGGTGACAGAGCTGTCACTAAGTTTCTACTGCCCTGGGCATTTATGACAAAGAGAGTGAGAATAGTTGTGTATAAGAGAAAGACAGAAACATAAAAATAGACTCAGAGAAAAAGAGAGCGTGAGCATGGAGAATTTAGGCATTGTTAAGCATTGTCGCCGGTAATCAGCAGGAGTTGGACATGCAGAGATTGTTGGTGGGGCTGGAGATTGGGGGCCCATACTATCAGTGTCTACCCTACTGGAGAGATCTCCGTGGGGGGAAAGAGTGCCCTCTGGCCCCCTACACTCCCGACACATCCATCCACAGCCCTCACACCTCCTCACACACATTCCTCACATACTCTCACTATTGGCCTGTCCATCTTCCTTTCACTCTGCCTCCACAACTGATATCTTACTTCACATAACAGAAAAGGTCGATATGCAACTCTGTTTGCTACTGTATGGTAAGCTTAGTGGAAACCTGTTGATAAGCCTAAAAAAAAAGATGTGATCTTGTATGGTACATTAAAGTAAACAGGGGTCATGCTGTCTGGCTGTGATTGTGCAGATTATCATTTGCATGTTCCTGTCGAATTTACAGTACGCTGCAGTATATGGGAACATTTTTCTTCCTCGTCAGCCGTGAAAGCATCTCACTGCTCGCAGTAACAGAAATAAGTTACACCTGCACACTTGCAGCTGTCAAAACTTCCTGCTGATGCTCACATAAGGTTTTTAGTAAACACACACACACACACACACACACACACACACACATACCTACATACACTGTGTTGCTCCAACAGAAGTAATATTCTCGGTACACATGCAAGCGTTGTCACACTGTTGTTGCTTCAGCTCTGTTACAAATTTAGCAAGCGCACCTTTGGCTTTGGCACTAAACTTTTGCGCTCAGACAGATTTAGCACATCTGTAAGCTTTTGAGAGGGTTACAACTATTTAGTCTCCTTCTCAGAAGTCTCTACTGAATTACAGTGTAAATGCAACTTTATAAATTAGCTTTATAGTTATATGACATGGCTTATATCCGTGTGCATAATTTAACCAAACCAACAAGCTTTCACGGTTAGAGGTTTTTGTTTTATGTTT
The DNA here is from genome assembly GCF_004354835.1 of Perca flavescens. NCBI lineage: Eukaryota > Metazoa > Chordata > Actinopteri > Perciformes > Percidae > Perca > Perca flavescens. Next base: position 14,819,203 of record NC_041341.1, on the reverse strand, counting down.
TATGTTTTTTTTAGGCAAGAAAGTTTAAGTTTAACAACCATGTTCCTTTCTTAAGTCTTAATGAACTCATCAGTCAATAACAGTCAATGACAGCAGTTCCCGCGTTATCAGTATTCACGCTGGGAAATCCTCAGCTTTCTAATTAACTGGATCAGAATTAATCAAGCAGCCGTTGACTGTCGTTGTGTGTCAGAGGAGGAAGCAGTTGTCACCCGAAGAACACACACACACACACACACAAATGCGCACACACACACACACACACACACACACGCACACACACACACACACACACGCACACACATAATTAAAGCACATATAGATATTCAACCTTGCAAATGCATCTATTTTATACATCTCATTATAAAATTCATTAAAACTTAGTTAATTAGTAAAAGGCGTAGTTTTACATTTTGTTTTCTTACAAGTACATCCCTTTGCAGCTAGACAAAATACTCAACTTGCTCATTCTAGCCTGGATAAAAAAAAATTTATCTTCACCTTCTTAGATTAACCTTCTTAGTGACTTATATACGCTGATGGAAATCTGCATCTGAAACTGTTTGGCATTTAAACTCTGGTCTTGTTGATTTTTGGATTTCACTAACCTTTTGGAGGCGAGTCTGTGCTTCTTTGGTATTTGAACACGTGTTTGGGTACCTTGTGTGCTTTGTGAGAGAGACAATGAAGCAGTACGTGTGTGTGTGTGTGTGTGTGTGTGTGCTCACATGCACATGTATACATCGGCCTACCTACAGTATGTAGGTATGTGCTTGTGGATAAAAAAAGAAGACAGGCAGGAGTGTCTATGTGTGTGTGCATGTGTGTTTGTGCTTTAATGTTGTTGTTGCTCGGGTGCCCTCTTCATCTTGAGCCACAGATTCAGCTGGGTGCCCTCCCCCAGCTGACCTTTTAATGTAAACTGCTTGTTTTAAGATGCCATGTTGCATCAGGGCAGAGAAGCTGCTGGGATGCGACTAGTGTTGTGGGGAATGAGGGAGACAATTCAGAGGTGGAGAGAATTCATCTAGGTGACCTCTCAAACCTCTGACCTTTTAATGAAGCTTTTATAACTGACATCCACATTCACTTTGTTTTGTTTTGGACTTAACCCTCTTTGAACGGGAGGTTCTTTTGTCTCGCCCTCCCTTTCACTCCTTCCTGCCCTTATTGTCCTCTTCCCTCATCTCACTGGTTTCTTTTCTTTCTTCTCTCTCTATCCATCCTTTCCTTAAGTGCAATTACTGTAAATGTCCTCACACTTAATTGAACAAAATGTTTATATAAATAAACATTTGTATTATTCTTTATTTATTCCTATCGATATATATTATCTCAAGAGAGACCTTGCTAACATTGTAGCATAAAATAACATGTTTAAACCAGTTCATGTTATTTTATTTATTAGGCTGCCAAATAATTCCATTATTGTCATCTGTGGGCCACTGTAGGTATTTCATGGGAGCCTGTGACAAAGAGATTAGGTGACAGGTGAGGAAATGGGGCATTTACTGATCAGATTATGTAAAGAATGCAGTCTGATGCACTGCAAACTATTGGTACCAGCAGGAGAAGTTGAAGCTGAGAAGTAGCAGCATTAGACCAACATGTCATTTAACATGGATTGAAGAGGCAAAAAATAACAGAACACTAAAAGGGGCAGTTAAAGAACAGTCAAATTTGACACTGCGTTCGCTAATCTGAAAGAGCTGGACATAGAGTAGATGGGGCCTGAGCCCAGTTCAGGATTAGGTCAATTTTATATTTTGGCAAACAGAAGCTTTTCATAAAAAAAGTCACTGTTTGCACAAGTCATCACTTGCAGCTCCCAACCCTTGGTTTAGCGATACCACATGATTTCACAGATTATCATTTTAATAGTGTGTGTGTGTGTGTGTGTGTGTGTGTGTGTGTGTCGAGAGAGACTGTGTAGAAGTTTAGTTTAATCCCTCTAGTCATATTCAGATAATATAGACCTTAGTTGAGGATTTATACAGCAGGAATAAACTGGGGATATCTCAATCTGCTGTAATTCCGCTGTAATTATACCAAATCTTTTTTTGTTTTTTTCATATCCCAATGTTCATTATGCTTACACATGCCTATAGTGCTAGCTATGTAGAGCCAAGAGAGTTTTAATCATGCAGATTTGGTTCAATGTTCCCTATACAATATTTAAAAAGAGTCTGAGAGGCAAGTTAAGTCACTTGTTTCAAGGCCATATTTCACTCTGGCAGCTTTTTTAACAATTGTGCTGTGCCATGCCAAGCTGATGGAAAAGTAAAATCCTCAACCAAATATAAAAAAAACAACAAAGCATGCATCATGGTTCTTACAGAAAGCCCACTATTTATACCAGATAGTGGTAATGATGCTCTTATAGTGAATCTCTTAGCACAGAACAACTTTCATTGACAGCTGGCTATGCATGTGTTACTTAACATCTGTTTGTTATGTCTCAGTGTATTTGCAAGATTCTCATAAAGTTAACTTCAAGCAAATATAGTATAACATAATCTTCATTTATCAAATATATCCTGTTGTCTTTCACTTGACAGACTAGGTTGATTTGTCCTCAGTTTCTAGCTAAACAGATTTGGCAGGTACAGTGATACCTGTCTGTGCATCATACAATAACAACTGTGAGTGTTGCTCTTTATTTGGTGGTTCTTAAGTTTCTTTTTTATATTCCCTTGAGCTCCAGTAGTTAGTAGATTGAGCAGAAAATAGCAATAAAACCCTCAATTTCCCCTTTGACCAGTCCTGTTCTCTCTACTGTCCCACAGTGCACTTTGACTGTGAGCTGTCTGCTTAGCTTGTGGCTGTCTGCCACACTGACCCCTTTAAGACGCCACATTGTCCGTGTGTGTGTGTGTGTGTGTGTGTGTGTGTGTGTGTGTGAGAGAACTGTGTTTGTTTGTGTGTGTGTGTGTGTGTGTGTGTGTGTGTGTGTGCGTGCCTCCCCTCCTCTACCCTAAAATCAACTCATGTCCTGGCTGTTATAAATTATTCATTGGTTATTTGAGGCCCCCGGAGCAGAAGAGCACTTGTGCAAGCCTTTAGTGATGGCCTTTAGTCGCTCCTTACAAACGCCTACTTAAACAGTCCTCACTCACAAGAACACATTCCCTGTCAAACCACACTAAAGCAGCCACTTAACATTGTCACAGCAGATCAATGGGAAGCCCAAACTTAACATTATCCTCTTATACCAAAGCTGGTTCTATTTTTTCACCTGATAATACTGAAAGAAAATAGATATTTTTTCTTTTTTCTGTGCAGTCTTCTATCACATACCTTGTTCTAGTATCCAGATACTCCAGCTAGTCAGTGTTTATGTCCTGAAGGCAGAGTGGGGTGGGGGCAAAGCACTTGGGTTTTTAGCTCCAATCTGCTGTCTGCCTCTGGTTTGTGTATTTGATGTGACGTGCGGGTGAAAGAACGGGGCACTGGCGGGAGAACTAATCGAGAGAGGTGAGGGAGACATGGCGTGAGCGAGACAGGTAGGAAGAGACGAAGGATGAGGCTTTGGGAGGTCAGAGTAACATCTCGACTCCCTTGGAGAGGAAGAGAAGTGTCCGGTAGAACCTGCCTCATTACCGTCTGCCCCCCCTCCGTCTGATGTAACCCCGTTAAACCTTGAAGAATATACATTAGCCGCGGTCCATACCTATGGGCCATGCAAACACATTTGTACAAGTTTTTGTCTATTAACTAATTCAGAAGTGAGCTTCATTATTCCACTGCCCTTAATTGAGATAACAATGCAAATTCCCTTCATTAACTGTGACATGGACAATTTCTCCCGGGCTCCGCAGGGACACCATTATATTCGGAGCCCATGGAGCAGGTTGCAAGGTGTCATCAGATATTCAAATGGCATGCTTGTTTAATTGCAGTAAATGTAGCATGTCCGGACAGGTTGGCGGAGGACATTTGGTGTGCGTGCCTGGTCGTTTTTGTGTCGGTATGTAGGTGTGTGTGTGTGTGTGTGTGTTTGGTAATAGAGGCATTTGGGTGGTAGTTAAGGTAGGAGTCAGTTCAAGGTGTGAGTGTGTGTATGAGTGAGTGTGCAGGGCCAGTGGTCCCCCCCCCAGGCAGCTGTTTGCAGGCCCCTGTGCGATCCCGTGGGGCTCCTGAGGGAGTGTGTTGTTGGACTCTTGTCTTTTATGGCAGCAGCAGTAAACATGACAGGCTGTTTGGAGACCATCTGTTTCCAATGGCTGCCGCATGGTAACAGGGAGCTCAACCTGAGATCTGCTTGGTGTCTGTCTCAGAGGTAACAGTCCTGTCTCCTGGCTTCTACAAGGGGATTCTGACGGGGAGTGAGACGGGAGGCGGATGAGAGAGCGAGAAAAAGAGGGAGTCAATGAGTTGAACTTGGCATCTGCATGTGCTACCTAGCATCAAACAGCACCCTGAGGACCTACAGGTACAGCCTCATCACCATACACAGCCACACATGCACAGCAAACATGCACACAGGAAAAAAAATAGACATACACTCTTCAACACACCGAGCAGACACACAAACACCTCAGGCCATTAAGCTTAGGCAGTATTAAGAGAGGCGGTCCCAGGCGTGACAGATTGAGTCAAGTTCTTCTAACACTCTAAGGCTGCCGACACGGCGCTATGTCAAAAGCCTATTTCCCTCAACACCTCGTCTTGCCAAATTGAAATGAAGAGAAGAAGAGACTGTCACACTCCTCCTAACACATAAGTCATTAATATGTCTCTGATGCACTCATTTGTTCACCTCACTCATTAATTTGAGTCCTTTCTCGGTTAAACGGCATTCAAATAACAAAAAGCGTGGATAGCTTTGAGGTGTGACTTGGACTGATTTGCAGATCTTTTACCTCTGAGGACATCTTGTTGGCATTACAGTATTACAGGTGATTTTTTTTTTCCCCTCTGTTGCCCTTTGTTGAAATCAGAGTTTAGAAAAACACCAGTCACCCAAGTGCTCCTAATGGTAGCTTGGCACAGTTTTCTTTATTTAATGAATCCAGTGTTGAATCTGTTGGCCTTCTTCCTATCTTGGCCTATGTATTTTTTTTAAGTAATTTACTTTCCCATCATTACCCCGCTTAAACACCCGTATCCTGAAAGGCCTTGAACCCCCCCCTCCCCCCCCCCCCCCCTTCCTCTCTCTCTCTCTCTCTCTCTCTCTCGCTGCCTTGTCATTTTACTCTCCCTGAATGTACTCACCCATTAAAGAGCCGCTGCGGTCCGCCACTCATTATTGCTCAGTACATTTACATTGAATAGGTCATTGGGACCCAACTAAGTGGAACTAATGTGGGACAGAATAGTAGAAGGTTTGGGTTCAGTGTTACACAAACCCTCTGCTCTATAATAAGGAATCTCTGATTGCTGTTAAGTAGCGAGAGTGCCTCACAGATCCGAGTCATGTCTGAAGCTAATCTGAAGGTTTGTTTGTTGTTTGTTTTATGGTTTGTTTTGGGGGTTTTCTTAATTTTAAGGACACAAAACAAGTCTATTCAAATTATCAACTGATCAATCAAACTGTATTTATATAGCACATGTCATACATTTAATGCAACTCCAAGTGCTAAACATAAAAGGCAGAAATAAGAGTTTAAAGGTGCAATATGTAATACAAAATACTGGAGAGAGTCGTCTCCCCTGCCCAGAGGTGTCAAAAGTATTCACATTCATTACTCAAGTAGAAGTATAGATACTAGGGTTTGAAAAGACTTTTGTAGAAGTTGAAGTATCAACTCAAGCTTTTTACTTAAGTAAAAGTACTGGTTTCAAAACTACTTAAAGTATAAAAGTAATGTAAGGCAGAGATCTTCAACAAGGGGTCCTCAAAGTCATTGCAGGGGCCCTCCAAATTATTGTAAATTTTTGAGTCTTTTTATTATCTTTGAGTCTTTTAAAATTAAAATGCCTTAACATAATTCCAACATATTATTAGCAAACATAAATTCCCACTGATGATAAGCTTACTGGCCTATAGGTAAGGTAGTCCCTAAGATATCAGACCACAGATACAGTTAATCCTAGATTTACTGTGCCACATACAGTATGTATCATACAGTATGTAACATTAAAATATGATTTATAAAATCATGCCAACAATTAATATTTTAATAGCTTATGAAAAAAGGGTATGTAAGAACGCTTTAGGTTGCCCTAACAGTTATTGTAGGCCCAGTTTAATATGCAACTTAATTTCATACAATATGTAGTAGGGGGTTCCTGCTACATCTCACTTTAAGTAAAGGGGTCCTTGGCTTAAAAAACGTTGAAGACCCCTGATGTAAGGGGGAAACAATGCCATTAAGGACAACAGCTTAACCCCAAAACGTTAGGACAAAATCATATGACTATAATAATGTTATATCAAAATCATACCTGCAAACTCAGGAAGGCTGAAAAAGGTGACACATCTCTTCTGTGTTTTTCAGACAACGGCAGCTACAGTCTGGTGTTACAATCCTCTCCAGAGAAATACAGACACACTTTTACACCGTTTAGCTCTCAGCATTTTAACCGTGTTTACTCCAGCTGCTAGCTAACCGTAGGCTAACGTTAGCTGCTGCCAACTGTAGTGTTAACTAGCGTCCCGTGTGGCAATGTTTCAGTTCCCTCTAACATCCGTTTTCGGAGCATCAGAGAGAAGCGCAGGCATCTAAGTGGCACCTAAATAAGGCACCGAAATCTGCGTTGCTATTCGGTCTGGTAGATAACGGTCGTTAAAGCACCGGTGGCGTATTAGCACCTGGTCTGTGCAGGTTTGATGGATCGCGTACAAACCAATAGGGTGTCGGAATGACTATGTTTATACTTCTCATCCAACCACAATCACATTCACTCTCTCCGGATGGAGCGATTTGGATTTTTTTTGTGTGTTTTTTTTTAACGATGACGAGCCGGAATGAAAACAAGCCGAACTGAAATATGAGTAACGAGGCTATTTTTAAAATGTAAGGAGTAGAAAGTACAGATAATTCCGTAAAAATGTAAGGAGTAGAAGTAAAAAGTATGCTGTAAAATAATTACTCCAGTAAAGTATAGATACCCAAAATTTCTACTTAAGTAAGGTAACGAAGTATTTGTACTTCGTTACTTGACACCTCTGCCCCCGCCCCCTCATCCCCAGACTCGAAGTTCACGGAGGTTGCCAGGCTGAGACTGCAGCATCCATAGGCTCGCTTTGCCAGACCCTCCTCCAAAGCGCGCTGAAGGAGCATCCACAACAACGTTGCTAGACGCTTGTCTCACATAGACAGACATTACTTCACAGCACGGCGGAGTACCTAACTTTAGATGCTGACTATATTGACAGTCGTAAAAGCCCATGCTCACGTGGAGCTCTGTACCCAACTGACAGACACACTTTTTTGGCTTAGAATTATGGTAGGAACTGCTAAAAACACAACAACCTCGCCGTCCTCTCCACCTGATGGACAGAAACACTTCCTAGTCTTAGAATTACAGTAGGAACCGCTAAAAATAACACTACCTTGCCGTCCTCTTCACTTGACGGACAGACACACTTCCTAGGCTTAGAATTTTGGTAGGAACCGCTAAAAATAATCGGCAAGCACACTGCAAGCTCACAATCCTCTCTTCCCGATTTACAGCCCCCCTCGCTTGGCTTAAAATAACTCACCATTGTTGGCTACGTCCGCTGAACAGGCTACATGTTGTTAACAGCCATGGCCCGCTTGCCAGTTAGCAGGGTTAGCATGGCGGTGCTAGCCAGAACCAGTCGGGATCACTTTACTGGTGCTGTGTCTAAATTTGTTTTTGCGAGTAACCAACTCGGGTACTCTAGCTATATAATTTAATGTGAGTACACAAATGTTGAAATGACATAAAATGCCTGTCCCTTGTAGCTGTGATAAATTAGCCTGAAGCTAATGCTTACCTGTTCAGAGGAAATTAGCCAACTCAGCGTCCTTTCGTGCTCTAAGCTGTCTCCATCTTTGAAATGCATCTCCAATATTTACCCGGGGTTTGTAACGTCTCTGGTCACGCAACTGTTAGAAACATGCCGTTTTTTTTTAGGTCAGTTAGAATTTCTCTCCATTGATCCCGTTCGTTTGTTTGCTGCTTTCATGGCTGTACTAACGTTACAGCTGAAGTGCGCTGGGTTTACGTTTTTACAGGTATATCTGACAACCGGGCCTGGCTGTCAAACTGGGTAGTTGATAACAACACACAGGCCAAAACACAAACAGAAATTCCGTCACGGAATGGAAATTTCAAAACGAGAAAATACTGGCATTTGCATTGTTGTCAGAAAAGATAGTATTTCAACTTGACATGTTTCTTTAATATCTGATGACGCATTGGGGTCATTTTTTGATTTATTACAGTAAATATATTACATACTGGACCTTTAAAAGCAAGAACATGAGACACACATAAAATACATCACAATTAGAAATATAGGAAATAAGGAATAAAGAAAACATATCATAAAACAACAGTAATAAGAGCGAAAGTAGAAAATGAACACACATTAGGTAAAAGCCAGGCTAAAAAGCTGTGTTTTGAGCTTCCTTTTAAAATGATTTACATTCTCTGATACCCTTGAGTCCTCCGATAAGTCGTTGCAAAGTCTGAGGCCCTAGTGGCTACAAGCAGAATTATGAAAGCATAATTGAAACCTCACTTACCTCTTCTAGTATAGGATATGTAGTTTTTACAGGCTCCATTGTCTTTTTTTTTGTTTCCGTTGAATCGTTGCCCTGCATACAGTATTGGTCTTGTGATTATGCAGGGACAAAGATGCAGAAAACAGCCATATGGTAGATGTCTCATCGTCATCCTGACGAAGAGAAGACTTAGGACTGGGCCACAGGGTCACTCTTTGACACCTACTACCGTGGACCATAAAGAGACAGCAATTAATATCGCACAGCCAGTCAACGATAGCCTGCAAACTGTATAATAGGACTGTATGCTTTCAGTGTTCGGTCTGTTGTACTGTGAAAAATCTGTTACGTTTATGAAAAATACAGCCACAGCTTTTTTCATGCTGACAATAAAGTCTATCTTCCTACATAACATGTGTTAGGTCTCCAGTTGATGTAAACAGGCAGCAATTCTGTATCTTGTTTCTACTTCGTAGGCTCGTCTGTGGGTGCAGGCAGAGAGGCGATGAGACTTGATACTTACACCTCTGGCTTAACATGGTGGGTGGGAGCACAGCAGCTGGTTGACTTTTATTAAGACAGTGTGCATGTGAACGTGTGTGCACAAGTGCAGCATGCTTTTCAACCTGTTTACATGTCCATCCAGTTGGTCAATCTCAGTGTCTGAGTCTATGCACTGTTCTGAGGCAGACACAATAGATTGTTCTATCAATTAACACTAACTTCAGCTCCATGTTACATGACAGAAGGAAAAGTGATTTTCTGTGGTCGGTTAGGTGGTCATTTTGCTGAACATGAGAAAGAGCAAGAAAGAGAAAGAGGAGGAAGAACTGGAAGAAAAGAGGGAGTATCCTGTCTATGTGAATCCACTTCAACTGGATTTAGCTGTATGAAGTGAGATAGATCAAATATTGAGTAAGTGAAAGAAGGGCATCAACACATCAAAGGCATGGATTGGGAGGCACAGGGAGAGATTAAAGGCAGCCTTGAAGAAGTGGGTGAAGGAGACCAAACTGTGGTGGTTGTATACGCTGGGACGGGCCAGTCGATAGTCGACCCACTGCACTGCTCCTCCAAGTCGCTGATATCTGAGCACATAGCTCCTTTCTCCCTTCTCGGGCTGCCAGATCTTACGGACTCGCACAATGACCGCGCAGGAAAAGGGTCATGGGAGCACAGGGAAGATGAACGGAAGATACTTATTATTCAAAGGATGAACACCTTCGAAATTCTCCATTGGAAGAAGTTCTCCAGGAGTCTCCACCACTTCTTTTATCTTCCTCCTCCCACCATGTCTTCCGACCTTACAACTATGTAAAGGTAAAGATAATATCTCAAAATATTGCATATTTCTCAAGACAGCCAAATAATTGAAGGAGCAATAAAAAGGAGGACACAATAGTACGTAAACAAAGTTGAGTGGAGACCCAAACCCCTGCTGATTCTGGCCCAATCAGCCTGCCCTGTTCTTGCCCAGCTTGTGTGTCTGCATGCCTGCCTGAGCTTGGCTAGGTTTGAAAAGTCAGGCTTGTGGGTGGATGCTACTCATAAATATGTATTTGGCTTAAGCCGTGTAGTCCCACTGCTTTCTGCTCTGCCTTGCTTGCCCAAACCTTATGCTCCTCTCACTCGTCAGTCCTTTATAAGTTAGAGATGCAACTTCCTGGGGCATATTCATGAAAAGCTGAAAAAAAGAATGATTAATGCAAGTTTCTTTCTGTTACAGGTTAACACTACAGGGGGATTTTACACTAGGCTAGCATAAGGGTGATTCAGGATTACGGAGATAAAAACTAGGTAATTGCTATCATTGTAGAAGCAAATTCTGCCAAAGCCAAAGCAGTCTAGTAGCTCTCACCACTACTTCCGCTACACCATTTCCTTGGCAGTGAACCAACACTATCTATCTATCTATCTATCTATCTATCTATCTATCTATCTATCTATCTATCTATCTATCTATCTATCTATCTATCTATCAGTCCTTGCTGATGGGTTCATTACCACTAGACTGATTCATTTTCAAAGCTCACTATTAATATATATATAATTTACTGTAAATCATCCCTGAAGAAGATTCAGTTTTCACCTTGAAAATTTAGATGTGTCCAACTGAGCTCATAATCCTGATCCTGAATTTTTGATTTAGACTGCAGCTAGTGTTTTTCTGAGGCTGCACTCTTTCTGTATGCACTTCAAGTCAAAAGGCACAGAAGCTAAGACCTAAGATCTCTGCATGTACAATCTACTGGGAATCTGTCATGTGACGATCCCTTTTTATCTACACAGTTGGTTGGTTGGTGTGTGTGTGTGTGTGTGTGTGTGTGTGGCAGCCTCATATAAGTATTGAATAACCATCTCCCTCCCGTTCCTTTATCTTAGTGTTTCCTAGGTCACCGGTTTGCAGTCAGCTTAGTGAGGACGTGCATATCCATATTCTGCAGTTAAAAGCCATGTCAGACCTTACTATGATTGATTTTCTCTTTGATTTTACAACTGTATTTGAAGCACTATCATAATCAGAATCTCCATATTCTTAAGCCTTGTGCTGCTGCTCCTTCCTTCCTTGCCTTTATTTATGCTTGTGACAGTTCCTGCCTTATAACACTATTATTAGGTTCAGACAGAGAAAGTGCTTATGTTCTCTGACAATTCTCAGAAATTGTTAACATCCCCCAACAAACAAGAATTAATGCTTGCCTACAAAAACATAGCTTTAGACCTTGATCAAATAGGAAGCTTTGCTGTTGTCTGTTAGCATGGTTAGGAAGAGAGAGCCCAAAGGGCACCAAGATGGTTGTTGTTTCTATGCAACTACCTAATTCAAGTTAGATATACAATCTAAAATAATAACGTGGTGACAGAATATCTTCTTGTTCTTATGTAAAAGGGTTAGAATTCCACAGCTTGGATGCTGCTGCTGCTGTTTCATTGTATGATTAAGAAGCAATATGCAACCCAGCAAAAGGTAAACTATTTTTGAATTGTAGTGAAAAGAGGAGTGCCTTTCTTACTTACTTGGATCATAATCCATGTGTGTGTGTGTGTGTGTGTGTATGTGTGTGTGTGTGCGCACGCACACACATATATGTGCTTGGTTCAAATGCCAACAGCTAGAAAGGGAATCATTATCCACATGACAAAGAGACTTGGTAAGTCATTGTTCGTTATTTTTGTCTTCTCGCATGTCACCCATGTCCCACAAATGTATCATGATGTTCTATGCCTTTTTTCAATGTGGAATGATTCTCAAGCTGGGCCAAATTATTAAATATAAATGGGATGTCAACTATCTGTCAAAACACAACAAAAACATCATGCAACATGACATTTTGCTCAAGTAAGGGTTCCTTGTGAAGGCTTGTCGGAGGAGAAGTTAGGATAGTTTGTATGTTATCTGAATTGTTGCGGAGAGGATAGAAGAATGACAGTCTCCCGGCCGCGGGCCAAATCGAACCATTCAATCTTTGCTCTGCAGGGACTGAATACTCCACTCTGCCAGCCAAGTACTGCAGGCCGAATGCTGCAGTAACCTTGACAGGAGCTGACCTCTGCAATTATAATCCTTATTTCCTGATGTATTGGTACTCTTTTTTTGCTGATTTCATGCTGTAGAGCGAAAAACTAACCCAGCTTTAGCAAGTGTCATCACCAGGCCTCTCTCCCTATTCCCATCCCCAAACCTGCTTCTTTCCTTAGCTTTATGATAAGCCCCTGTTTTCTATTCTGGTCTTACCTTTGTACTTGTATAACATCTATACACATCCCAAACTACAGTATATCCCACTCCCGATATCCAATCCCTCTCCTCTTCTTACCCTGAGGCCCATCCTCTACAGGCCCAGCCCAGTGTAAACTCCTGCCTACAGTAGCCTGTCCACCCTGTGCCCTGGCTGTCAGCTTTCCAGGCAGGCTGCGTTGACAAGGGGAGGCCACTAGGGCTGTCTGTCATGGGGTTATTCTCAGGGCGGAGACGGTTCAGCTGATTCGCTGACACCGGCTGGCGTGTGCGGGGGCTGGAAGGGCGGGCATTTGGCGGGGATTTGCAACGTACGTGTATGTGTGTGAGTGTGTACGTGTGTGCATTTGGCGGGGAGCTACCAGGGGTTAGCCTTGCCAGATGACAGGTATGAGGGAGGCGGGGAGAGAGACTCTGGAGGCAAAAAGAAAGAAACACAGGGCTGGCTTTATCAACACACCTACACACAACACATAGACATGCTCACACATACCTGGCCAGTTGAAGGACAATGACTAGGGTTCTATCTCAGAAACACAGCTGGGAATAAATGCCCTCAAGAGAGTTGTGATTTAATCAGAGAGCAACAAGTACAAACACAGAAAAAAAAGCAAACCAATTCAAGAGCAAGTTTTACTTTTCTAAAGGGTTCTGTCTCTGCCACCTACAGCACCAGCTAACACTATAATCTGCAAGTATTTCAGTTTTTGTTACAAGCAGCCATTGCTGTTGTTATTATTTGCTGCACTACTTAGAGATCCAACACTGTCACATCTTCTTCTGTAGATATTGTGTTGATATGTGAGTCTTTGTAGCCAGCATTTTATTTTTGTTTTGTTCAGCCACGATGGCTGTTTCTGGTCATGCCATAAACAAAGTCAAGCCATAACGTCTTGTTTTCTAATGCATTTAGTAAATCCAGCAAATTGCCTTAAACGTCCCACAAAATATGTACATGATACGGATGTTGTACATATATTGTAATAGCGGCAACACCTTACCACATAAAACCTTAGCTATCTTCATGGTAAGGTACCACTAGAGGTTGGCTATGGTCATTTTTGCGGCAACATTGTTGATTGGTTTGGAGAAGGTTGACATAAGTGTAACTGATGTGAGGATAATACTGTAATGGATCCATTTTCTTTTAACTTTATCTGTGAAAAAGATTCATATGTACAATGTATATGTGCTTTTGTGAATCCGACTATTCTATCCAAATTTCATCCCAGAACAGTCAGAAAGAACCTTACACTCTGCAGTCTTGTCAGATATCTGAGGATCTAAGGACTGACAGTCAAGCTATATAGTGTCTGTGTTGTCTTGGAAGGTTTTGACGTCCTCCACTGTTTCTTCAGGAATCTGATGCCCCTGTTTAGATTGCTCTCCTCTGGGGTATGTGTGGCCTGTTGGGGGTAATAGGACATTAGGACAGTATCAGGTGTATCAGTGTGGCTGATCAACTGTGCAAAAAATATGTGAAAGTCACTTTTCAAATGTTGCTTGAAATACAACAGGTTTACTATAACTATATATGTGTATAAATCTACTGAATATGCATTATGTGTGTGTGTGTGTGTGTGTGTGTGTGTGTGTGTGTGTGTGTGTGTGTGTGTGTGTGTGTGTGTGTGTTTGTGTGTGTGTGAGGTGGGAATAATCCCTTGATCTCCATCAGAAGGTCCCAGCAACATGCCAATGCTGACTTTGGCCACAGGAGCCAGGATGGCCCAGGCGCCAAGGCAGCCCTGTTCCCCTCATGTGGTGCCAGCACCGAGGGCCTTAAACAAACAGGGTCAGTTCACAAAGGCAAACGGGTGACATGGACCTACTGGAATCTCAGTCAAGTCTTCAGATTTGCTTTATTCATAAATCTTTTAGTCTCTCTGCACACAGGCATATTCACAGCAGCTGGGATGTGAAACATATTTGTTTTATCTACGCACTAACACTGCTTCGTTTGCTTTTTCACAACTTAAAAGTGGCCTTGAGTGTCTTTCTAGTTATCTGCTTATTAAAAATATATAGAAAAGAGTTGCTGCATTTGAAACATTACATTAACACTGTCTTTGAAATTACAATATGCCTTGGCATTCTTTGATGATTTCTTAGCTCATATATATATATATATATATATATATATATATATATATATATATATATATATATATATATAGATAGATAGATATACATAAAAAAACTATTACCGAGAAAGAGATTACTTGATAATGTCTTCTCTGCTCTTACCTTGGACCTCAATTATCATCTTGAGAGTTTCTAAGTCTTACATTAGATAAATGGCACTTGACTCTTTTCTGTTTCCTATAATAGAAGCAGCATCCTGACACTGCAAATGAGATAGAGTTCAGACATTAGTATTCTGTTAATTTGACCCTAGGCGCCTCTATGCAATCAGATCTGAAGCCAAAGCACTTAGCCTATGCTAAGGATTAATGACGGCTATCTAAAACAATTTGGGAGCCAATCAGTTGAACTGAGGAGGGTAAATCTAATATGATAATTTATCTGCATCAACGCGACTGGCCTGGCAGGGAGGAGTATGCTAATTGCGCGACCCTTACCTAGTGACTGGATGCACACAGCTGGGTGTGCTGGCTCTAGCTCTGCTATTAGGGAACTTTGAGGGACTTTGGAGTTTGCTGAAGCGAGTTCTCCTTGGAGGGTGATGGGAAGTGAACCCCGCCGCTTCACACTGAGCTCAGCCCTGCTCCCCTCAACTCCTCCATTTCAATTTCCATAATGTGCCCGCCTCCAATGACATGACAGCAAGGCGCAAATAAGTGTCTATATTGGTATCAGATGGAGATGTAGAGGATAGAGGTTTTAATATGGTTGGAAGGCCTCCCCAAGGGACCATTTTTGCCACTAGAGAACATCAGTTACACAGTTACAACAATAGTCTCTTAATTGATTCGTTTAATTAGCCGGAGATGGAGCTAGTGCTACAGCCTGTCATCCTGTATCATAGGGGGTCTCCTCGGCAGCCTGCATGGCCAGCCTCTTACCCCACACCAGTCAGACTTCCATTAACGTGTAATTATATGTAAATGCAAACTACATAAAACCCCTTCATAAATTGACCACTGTAACACAAGTAAAGTCCTGGCTTTCAGTGCCTCGTTTTTTTTCTTCTCTACTTTTACTAATGAAAAGAGAGCAAAAGAGCATTTTGAAAATGCAGCAGACAGACGTTTTTATACTTTGCACATTTAAAATCTTTTGCTCTACTTGCGAAAGACAAGAAAAAATCCATGCTTTTGATGGAGAGGTAGTCTCGCATTGCCAAACCATTCTCCAAAGCAATCCAGAGGAAGGTCTGGCTAGTCCACACAGCATTCTGGGATGGGAGAATAAAGTGCTCTGGTTTATTGGCATTTCTTTAAATCAATCACAATCGTGTTGGGCGGCGCTAAGCACCGGACATAATGATGGTGCCTCTGTAAAATAGCCTTGGGAAGGAGCTTGTTTTGGTGGAACGTGTGCGTTCAAAAGTTGTTTTAGTCGTGCAACAGAAAACTCTGATTGGACAGATAGTCTAGCTAGCTGTCTGGATTTACTCTGCAGAGATCTGAGGAGCATTTAACCATAGTCCTCATAAATTGACCGGAGTTTAGAATGCCAACACAAAGTAAGTGGAAGGTGATGGACATCCGGCCGAGAATGAAAAAATTAAAATGAAAATTTCCGGCGGCATCTGAACAATCCTGGAAATGAAACGTCGTCAATATAGACTAATGGAGAAGTAACTCTGTAAATCAGTTGCCCGCTTTGTATTGGAGAGAGTAAGTGCATTTGGGTGATTTGGGGGTTGTAAAGGAGAGTGGGAATCAGGGGGCCTCTATGGGGGTATGTAAGAGTTTCTATTTAAACTGATGCCTCTCAACAAAAACTGCCACCCTTCCAAATCCCATGCACCCACTCCCCCTTCACTCGCCTTGTTGTTTACCACAGGCCCAACTTCACAAGACCTCTTGCTATGAAGTTGGAGCCACAGAGCTAAGAGCAGGGGAGTGATTACAACTTCCTTCAGTGTGAATGGTGCAGATGTCGGCCTGGCCTCAGTGAAGCAGAACAATGCCCTCAAAGGCGTCTGGACACAATGGGCCTTTCTCCGCTGCCGGAGATGTCTCTCTATAGCAGCTTGCAGCGTGGGGATGCTAAGCAGGTGGCACACAGAGACGGCCCTGGCCCTTTCAAGTTCCCTCAGCTGAAAAGCATCAGTGGGTACATGTGTGGAGGAGTTGCCGTGGATTGCTTCTGTGGTCAGTCTGGGCATTAGCGTCTGGAGGTGTCATTTAGCTGTGGATTAGCCAGGCTGCCTGTTCACTGGGGATTTTCCCCCATTGATGGGCCACTGAGAGAAGCTGGGATTGATGCTCTCTGGCGTCTTTCTCTCTGATCTGCCACGGCTTGGTCGAAGATTGAGAGCTCTTTCGCTCTTATATGAGGAAGTAACAAAACCCATCATCCCCTCCAATCCCTATTCTTATATTTATGTCACTCTTTGTGTATTTCTGCCACAAATGATTATGATTTATGCAATATGTTTTTAACTATATTCTATAACTGTTCAATATATTATTCATACTTATGTGTGTTTGCGGTTTACAAGTACTGTACTTGTTATGGGCTTCTGCTGGATTGTGTTTATCATTCCACATGTTAGTATACTAAAATGGAAGCACCCTACACTTATAGATTTGCAGATTTAATTATGACAGCACGAGCATCCCACTGTGTGTTTACCACAAAGAGTCCCTCTCTATGGAGCTGAATAATTTGTTTTCCACTTCCCCAACTGTGTGGCATTACTGTGGGCCCAGTCACCGCCCAGTGGAGAGCAGTGGGGACCAAATGAAGAAGAGTCACCTGGCGTCTCCTTCCAAGGTCTCGCAGAGTTAACATGTAATGAATAAATTAATATCTAATGAAGGAGAGGGCCACGATTACACTCACCCTGCACTCATGCCATCAGGGAAGATAGAGGTTGAAGACACTAAATACTGCAGTGGATGCTGTGAATTGACAAACAACATCAAAAGACAGAAAGAGTGGTGCTAAATACTTTGTGTGCTCTCCTACTGTGATAATTTGAGCAGAAGTTAATGTCATCTGTACTTTCGTTCTTTCGTCTTATTTGTGTTTTCATCTAGTGAGGTTCACGCTGGAATGGTGCTTTCATCACAGTGTGGGCTGATTAGAGATTTTTGACTCTTGTAAGTAGTGTTTTTTTTCTCCAAAATTAATTGTTTTAGAATAGTGAACACTGATTTCTATCACATTGTTGGTTGTGTTGTGTCTTTCAGACAGCAAAGAGCCTTGTATTAATTTTGGCAATCCAGAGGCCCGCCTCTAAATGATAAACATTCACACATAATGTTTCACAACCATTTCCACCTTCTTGCTGTTTTCTGCCCTATGCAATTAACTACTACTAACGACCTCAACATCCATTTGTGTTACAGGCATGTGTACAGTATGGTGTCTGGTGTATGATGGTGGCAAAAGAATATCCCTACAGATTTATCTTTATTGTATCTTTTGTCATTGAGGGATTTAATGCGTCATTGGCACACGTGCAAGCAGAGTCCTGCTGGGCTGTTGCTAATGTCGAGGCCCCCTTGTGAGAGTACATTATCTCTGAGCCGTCCTATTATTTTTTAACAGTATTGACTTCTAATGTGCATATCTACATGTCCCCAGTTATCTAGCTTCATTATTAGACAAACTAACAATCCACTATACTCATCTCTTGTCATTATTGCAAGCAATACTCCATTAGTTTAAGTTATCTTGTTTAGCTCTCTTAATTTACATGAATGGCAATTTCCTGTCCAACAAGTACTGACACAAAATGAATCTGCACAAAGGCCATGTGTCATGTGATAAGAGATTTTCTCCATTGTTTGGATGCATCATTAGAAAAACAATAAGGCCCAGTTTTGAGAATAGGAGACACAAACACCAAAACTGTTTCAGTTCACAAAACAGCCCCAAATCACATAATGGTGCCTCAAGAAGACAATGCTGTAATAAAAAATTCCTCAGTTACGAATGCTAAAAGAAAGATATTTTCAACATGATGCATCACATCAAAATTTCTGAATATAAAATGAGCAATTATTTAAGGCTGTCTGTTTACTGTTCCATATCTTGCCCAACATCAGGACATAGATATCTTCGCACATAGCACCAACTATCATACACGTTGGATTATAAAAAAAAAAAGCATTGTGTAAAAGAATTACCATCTTGGAAGAATAGTTACTGTAATAAGGTGAAGGATTTACCTTCTATACATTGCCCACCTTACAGCACATTTGCACGGACTGGTGAATTTCCTATTTTTGACAGACACCAGGTAACTGGTCTAGTGTGTCCCTTTATATGTGACTTCGTATGGAGTCAAACGTCTGTCTGTATATTATCACGCAGTGAATGAGCCGTAGCAGAACCAGATTTCACTTCATTCGGAACAAGATTGAAAATAGGTTGTGCACTTTTGTTAAATGTTCTTCAAATGTTTCGTTGTGATACTTGTGGAAAATAATCATAATTCATAAAAAAAACTAATTTGATCATTGTATCACTGCATTCGCAGTGTTAGAATGCTATTGGCAGAAGTGCACATGAACAATGGAGAAAAACTAACTATATCAGTGAAAGTGGCTTCACAGTAACAAAGAAAAGGAAATTAATCAGCCCAATCAGTGTCTGTGTTGAATGTAAACAATGTAGTTGCCAGAGGTGAAATTAACCTCTAGCCTGAATCAAATACAATATTTTTAGCTCTAGTGAGCATTAAGACTGTACTTTGATCCTGTGCCCATGCACAGACAAAATCAGTGCTGATCTGCACGTTAGAAGACTCCTCAGAGGAAATACCAGAGCTTTCTCTGGCCACAATACAATAAATGTTGCAAGATAAAGAGAGAAGGGGGAGAGGGTGAGGACTTTGCCTAATGTAGTGGATAATTTTTTATACAGCCACAACAATATAAGCGAGTGATGACTGAGGAATCAAAAACTCTCACTGGCTATATTTAAATCAATGGCTACTATATGAACCCTGGGGTGCATTGTGCAAAAGCCTTTGCACTGGAAACATAGATGTTTGAGTCTTACAGAATTTCACAATTCGTTATTTCCTTGAGAGTTCTTGAAAATTGGCTTTTCTCTTGTTTTCCTTTCCTTGTTCAATGTCACTCACAAGTCCTTGGTGGGTTATTGGGATCTGGCTGTAAGAATGGCATCACAGTGTTAGCTAATGATCACAACATGACAGACCAACCTATTTTCTTAGGCAGAACCTTGTCATTATAATGTCAGCACAATAAAATCAAAACCAGGAGGAAGGGAAAGCTAACAAGAATAATTAGATTGGTAAACAGCTAAAACAGCATGTGACATAAATGATTAAAATAAAAGAACATTGAAATAAAACAAACAATAGTGCTCACCACTGGGAATTGTGAGAAACATAATAAATAAATAAATAGAAAGTTAATTGAAATGTAATTATATTGATTTAATTTAATATCAATTTAATTTTTTTCACATAAAATGATCAGAAATCTACTATTTCTGGATTATGCTGGGCATCCTGAATTAAGCTCTACAGAGAATAAATCAGATTCTATATCACACTGTCGATGTGTTTCTGCACCTCTGAAATGGTGCCTGTAATAAGGCAGATAGGGTTGTGATATGACACCACAGACTTATTCCAGAGAAGCAAGCCAAAAGGAACGATTTGTATGATTTGTAGATTGTAGATTCCCAGATATTGAGTGTTAAAGTGAGCTTTCCTTCTACACAGGAGTCAAGGGAAGCACATGTACTGTACCTTTATCTCAGATTACACAGATAATATGCGGTTACAACACTATTGGCAGCAGAGGTTAAAACATTTCTCTTTATATTTATATACGTATTTTTGTACAGCATGCAACATCGCCTTCCCTGGGAGTATGACATATTTTATTGATGTGTATTGAAAGAAACACTTTACTTATATTTTATTACATTTTAGGGCACATTCTGTCTACAGTATATCCAATGTGCGGCCTCAGAGCCATGAATTATATAGAAATTATTGTTCAAATTTGGGCATGCAGTTTTTACTGCACAATTACTTCTAAAAGTCTGAAAGTGATACAGTTTTACTTGTTTTTCTTTGTGCAGAGTGGCAGGTGCATGTTCCCTCACCATAAATCTGAAGTATTTACAAGAGGAACCATCAGCACCACACCAAAAACAACTAAATATGTCACTGTTCTCCCTATTCTTGTGCCATGTTTGTGCAATGACATCACTGACCGCTGACTGATTAATTACTCTAATGGTCCATTCTTAGGCAAGAGGGCATTGTAAGGTCGTGACCGTGAGGATAGAGGAAATGGTTGCAATGAGCAGGGGGTCATCCTTCTGCTTATTCTTTGGGACAACCACCCCTGCGTCACCTGTGACCAACTTACTGTCCATCTACCAGGCACTGCTCGCCCTGGTCCTCCTTTACCAACAGCAAGAGGTCCGGTCCCCTGTGCTCCACGAGACAACAGTGTGGCCCAGGAGAACAATAAAAGAGTGTCAGTTTCTACAGGAAAATAGAGACAAAGTGAAAGAGGAAACAATTCGTCCACAACAGGACACACGGCCTTGGAGGATAACCTGCCTTCAAAGATGCTGGGATGGCGTATCAGAATAGTTTAGAGGGGGCGCACTTCAAAAGGCTTGGTGCGGCTCCCGTACCGAGTCGTTTTTCCTGCTATTCTTGTGGGTTGGTTTTGGGTATCTATAAGTAGCCTGCATCCTGTCCCTCTGTGGTCTCAGGTGGATAGGTTTTGTTTTTGTAGCTGCAGTGAGGCCTTTAATGGCTTTCTGTGCTTCCACTGCTTCTGTTGGCAGGTCTGATTGGCTTGTTAGCAATGTACATATATATTATACTAGAGAGCTGCCAAAGACCTGTGTAACTCACAGTGTTGTAGTGGGGCCCCCAAAGTTCTAATCAGGACAGATCTATTTATTATGTTGTGTTATGTTAGCTTTTATGTTGGCCAAAGTTAGACAGTCTAGCAATGCATAATTTTTAAGACAAAACATATGCTACTGACCAGCAGGCAGCAAGGCATGAGGACAAGAGGCAGTAACAACAACATAATACTAGAAAATGCATTTCCTGCAGAAAATGCTTGTGATTGCTGAAAAACTAAATTGCTAAAGCTAAATTGGATTGCTGGCATAATTGCGTAAGAAGTTGAAGTAGTGAGAATAGTTGGAAAAGTGGGAAAGGTTGTAATGAGTACGAATTTTATTGAAAGGTTGAAAAATACCAATAATGTATCTATCTAATAAATCAGGAAGCCTCTGTATGTATGTGTGTGTGTTTGTGTTTGTGTGTGTGTGTGTGTGTGTGTGTGTGTGTGTGTGTGTGTGTGTGTGTGTGTCTGTGTGTGTGTGTGTGTGTGTGTGTGTGTGTGTGTGTCTGTGTGTCTGTCTCTCTGTGGTTTGTCTTTGAAATATCTCATGAACCGTTCATCGAATCTACTTCACACTTGGTTTCCTGGGTACCCAGTGAACTTGGGGTTTGGAATTTGGAGCTTTATGAGCAGTTTGGACAGTATTGGATATTGGATATATATATTGCAAGATACACCAACAAAACTGGAGCGATATTAAAACGCAATATCGTTGACGAAAAAGACAACAGTAAAATGTAGTAACAAAAACTTTCTTTATTTGCATTGTCTTCCACCTTTTCTTTTCGACATACAATACTTTGACTTTTTTGTCACTATTTTTGACATTCTATACAGATTTATTTCGACATACTATACTATAAATTCCTTATCGTTTTTAGACATACTATACTATGACTTTTGTTATCACTTTTTTGACATACTATAATGACTTTTTTCGACATACTATATTATGAATTCATTATCGTATTTTTGTACGTACTATACTATGACTTTTTATCACTTTTTTGACTTACTATACTGTCTTTTCTGACATACCATACTATGACTTTTTTCAACATACTATACTATGACTATTTTTGACATACTATACTATGACTTTTTATAAAACCTTTTCGACATACTATACTATTCCTTTTTTAATCACTTTGCGACATACTATACTTTACTTTTTCCGACATAATGTCTTTTGTGTAACAGTGGCTCAGTGGTTAGCACTGCTCCAACATGTAACCAGCATTGAGTCAATGCAGACTCTTACCCAGGTTCAATTCCCAGTCTGGACTGCTCATTTTCATGACTTTTCTTTCATACAGTGCTATGACTTTTTTAAATAATTTTTTCAAAGAAGGTACCAGATTCGAACCCTGGTCGTCCTACTATTCTCTACTATTCTTCTATTCTCTAAAAAGTGATGAAAATGTCGTAATATAGCATGTCGGAAAAAAAGTGATAAAAAAGTCAAATTATAGAAAGTCATGAAGCAGGCCAGCCCAGGCTGATAATCGAACCTGGTTCAAAGTCATGGTATAGTATTTCGAAAAAAGTGATAGCAAAGTTATGATATAGTATGTCAAAAAAGCCATTAAAAATTCATAGTATAGTTTGTCAAAAAAAGTCATAAAAAGTCATAGTATAGTATCGAAACAGGTCATACTATATCATGTCGAAAAAAGTGATAAAAAAAAGTTAATGACCTGTTTCGACATACTATACTATGTCGAAAAAAAACATAGTAGTATAGTTTATCAAAAAAAAGTCATAGTATAGTATGTCGGAAAAAGTCATAGTATATTATGTCGAAAAAAGTGATAATAAATTCATGGTATAGTATGTCAAAAAAAGTGATTAAAAAAGTCATTGTATAGTATGTTGAAAAAAAGTAATAAAAAAGTAAAAGTATAAGAAGAGGGCTCACTGAGCCAAATGTACCCGAACCTGGTACCTTCTTCCTGTGAGGCGACAGTGCTAACCATTGGGCCACCTTGCTTTCATATTATGTATTTTGAAAAACATCATAGTATATGTCGAAAAAAGTGATAACAAAGTAATAATATAGTATGTCGAAAAAATTCCTAATGATAAAAATGTCATAGCATAGTATGTTGACATTTCTTTTATAAAAAAGTCATAGTATAGCATGTTGAAAAAAGTGATAAATAATGACCTGTTTCAACATACTATTCTATGTTGGAAAAAGGCAAGTATAGTTTATAAAAAAAGTCATTACAAAGGCATAGTATTGTATGTAAAAAAAAGTCATAAAAAGTTATAGTATAGTATGTCAAAAAAAAGTCATAAAAAGTCATAGAATAGTATATAAAAAAGTCATAGTATAGTATGTTGAAAAAAGTTATAGTATATGGTAGAATGTTAAAAAAAAAAGTGATAACAAAGTTATAGTATAGTACGTCAAAAATAGTGATAACTAAGTCATAGTATAGTGTATCAAAAAAGTCATAGTATAGTGTATATAAAAAAGTCATAGTATAGTGTGTTGGAAAAAGTCATAAAAAAGTCATGGTATAGTATGTCGAAAAAAGTAATTAAAAAGTCATAGTATAGTATAGAAAAAAAGTCATAGTATAGTATTTCAAAAAAAGTCATAAAAACGTCATATCTATCTGAGATTAACTGAAAGAGCACTAGTAAACTTCCCATTGAATCATAATATGTGGTATCAATATAGTGACCTCACCATGAGCACCAGAAAATATTGAGGCTCACTGAGCCAAATGTATTGTATGTATGTATTGAAATGAGCACATTGGCTGAAAGAAGAGAAGCATATCTATGTTTTGACATATAAATCGTGTATGAAGAGTAAGAATTGTGGCCATGAGAGCAAGTTAAAGAGAAAGTTTTAAGACAATATTCTCTCTCCTCTGCACTGTAGCTGTGACATCACCCACACTGAACAGCCCATAAAAACACAGAAAAAGCTTAAAGAAGCACTAAACATAAACAGTGATAATGTAAAAACTGTAAAAGATATCACAAAACTGAATCACTTTCTAATAGCTGGAGGGTTTGTGAAAAGTTTAAAGTTTAAATGACGTTTGTAGGTGAAAGTCAGTGGGAGGAGTAGCATTTAGAAATGGAAGAAGCCTGAAGAGGATTTAAAGATTGCTCCATTGACTTTCAATGTAAAAAGAAAAATGCTTAATATTTTAAAAACTATAAATAGTGGACAAAAGTTAAATACAAGCACAAATATACTTAAAGACCTGAACATTTTGATATTTGAATGGTTTTTGTAGCTGAAAGTATGCAGAAGTATTGGGTGACCGAAAATCATATGGAAGAATCGGATAACAATACTGTAAATGCTGCGGAATCTGCATTCACACAATTACTATAGCCCATATGATCTAGATGTTAGCAGTTAGCAGTGCAGTGACAAACTTTATTTTCAGTCACAACGGTAATGCTTTTCAAGGCTGGTCATCAAATATGGCCGGTTTGGTGCTACCACTGCACAACTTGTGACAAAACCACCATGGTGTAGGGCTATCAAATCCTTTATACCCTTCTTCTTCATTTGTTTGTTTTGCAGTCTAGATTTGCTTTTCACCGGTGTTTTAAAAAAAAGGTTTACTCTACAAGGATGTCACTAAAATGCAATACAGTAATCTGAGCAGTAGCAGCAAATGAAAGTCAAAGGCCAATAACATTTTAATAAAGTGGATATTTGAGACTAGTGGTTTGTTAATGTCTTCAAATCCTCTTTGTCCCTATGTGAGACAGCATCTGTTCTACGTTTTCCTAAGTGTCACTGTATCCGCCTTATCCTCTGGAACCTCCTGGATAAATACAGGTTTGAAGACGTGCCAGTCTGCAACTTTAGTGGACCCTTCCCGACCGTCTGTCTGCTTCTGGCCTCTCCTCATGCTTTCCCCCTTTTAGAGCTTTTGTGTCCTTTTGAAACATCTCATCCACGTTGATCAGTGGTGGTCTGCTGGTTACCTCTGCTCCTCCCACAACACTCAGTGGCACACATGGCCCATTGTTTGGAGCACCAAGCCTGATTAGCGTGCACTCACCAACGGGGTTGGTAGGCAAGCCACTTAGTGGAGTAAATGACCTCTGTGGTGTAATTACGTACAGTCTGTGGTAACCTGGTGGTCTAAACTCTGGCCAGAGTGCACCTCTGCTCCCCCTGGCCCACCTGCACCTTTGTTAGCCACCAAGGAAAGACTGGGTCGCTAAAAAGTTCATAGTCCCCCATGCTTGTGTCTCTGTCTTCCCCTCAACCTCCCTATCCTCTTAATGGCTTTCAACTTTGTTTGGCTTTCCTCTCCACTGCCCAGAACTATAGGTCAGCCTCCCCATTAATTACAGCCTCTGGTGATTACGGGTTGAGAGGGAAAGTGGCGGAGTTTGCCTAGAGTGTGGCGGGTCCAAACAGGGCAGGTTTGACTGTTTATTTAACCACGTTAGTATCTCAGGTTAAATATGTTCATGCCATTGTTTCCTTGTGACCCATGGCCATGACCTCTGCTGCCTAAAATTAATCAAGCCATCCATGACTTTTTCCCATATCAAGTACTTTTTTTTGTGTTTTTTTTAGTTTATGATTCAAGATGTGTTAAGGCTAATTTTATGTGTCATGCCATAGTTATTAGCAATATACAGTACCTATTATTTTTTTTACCTTAAAGGAGACAAGCAGTGCCCACCTCAAAAAAAGGGGGGGACAGCACACCAGCAAACTCACACATGCTAACGGATGCAATCACAGTCTCATATCCTGATTGTGCAGTTGGTAGTGTGGACAATGAGGGCGGAGAGAGGGAAATGTGCAAGGCAGCTTTCCATTATGAGATAGTGTGTATTACTGTAATCCAGAGGGCCTCCTGCTCACTGTGGCGTGTGCCAGACTCCTGGGTGGGCAATCTCAGAGACAGTGGGGAGGCCCAGCTTATTTCTGGGCACATTTGGCATGGCCTATATGGCTTTTACAAGAACTAGAAGTGGAACAGAAGTCATAAAAATACGTTTTGATGTTTTAAGGGAAACTTTTTAAGTGCTAGAGGTGAAAGGTGTGCTTTATCTCTTGTTTGCTAAATGTGGAAAATGGACAGGTTGTATAACATGATGACACATAGTGGAATTATGATGTCTCTCTCAAAAATATTAGAACTGTCAGAATATTATTTATATATTCTTCAACAATTTAAGGTTTGTGTCCTGCTTTTTTTTCAATATATTTATTGCAGCATTGTGCAGTATGGTGAGCTTGTCTACCCTTTAAATGGCACTCTTGCAGTCATTTTTTTACGAATTGAAACAATAGTATGTAGCCTAAATCAAAACACAGGGACAAACTGTAGCGCTGCATATATGACAAGACTGATTGGGCCTTTGATACAGTTTGTAATTGGTCCTCAGTTCCTGTCACTTACTGTCTTGTGGTTCAGTTGTCAGAGACCTTCACAGTATAAAACCCTTTGCTGACCTGAAGACCACTTGTTGGAAGCCTGCTGATCCTCCCCTGGGCCTGGAATGGCCTCAGGAGACTCTGAAAGCCTGTTAATGTTCTGTCAGAAAGCTTATCCCCATGCTGATGGCACTGGGCTGGCACTGGAGCACTGCTCTCTGCTGAGACAGAAAGAGATGGTTGGTGTCCCACTGGAAATGTCTCATGCCTGTTAAGGTGTTTGCAGGAACATTGGTACAAAGCTTTTTGAGGCCATTTGCAATAAAAACCCCAACATAACACATTCACACACAAACAAAGACACAAATAATTTTCTTTATTGAAAGTACATTTAAATAATCACATATTTTCACAATAATAGTTTTAACTAAGCTTGCATTATCTCTGGTGAAGAGACAATAAATATATTTTATTTATTATATTATGTCAAACACATCATATTCACAAAGGGAAATCAATCATTACATAGGGAATATCTATGTGTGTATCTACATATGCATATCATATAAGGTCTATATAGAGATTCACACCCTCTGTGGGGTGTGAATCTCACATCTCTGAGCCACTTGATTGCCATAGTTACTGAAACAACAATGACGATCGTCCCAAGGTCATAACCTTGCGTGACCTGAGTTCAGGGGGAGGTTGTCCGGGGTTTCCTGAGCATAATAAGTGGGAAATCTTCACTTCCTGGACCTCCCAGTAACCCTACAAAGCGGGAGATTTACGAGGGCTCCCCTGATTGGCTTTATGACAGGACTTCCACTCTGTTCTCTCTACTGCTGTAATTTGGAGGTCCTCAACTCTAAAATGAGGCTGCACTGGAAGGCGTAATGCTCAGAAAGTAGTTTCATACAGAAGTATAGAGCTGAGTTGCTGCAAGGGTTAATTAGTGGGGGACAATAATGGGTTAGGTATAAGTTAGCAGTATACTGTACATTGTCAGTGTCTGCAGCACTGTGCACATGTTGCTGCTTATGTAGTGGTGCACCATACCCCTTTAAACTTGTAAACTAAAATGTACTGTACTCACATGGATGAACAGCTGACTTTCACTCTAATAAACACATACTGTACACATACACACTCATAGGCATGCACTTGCACTAGTGGAGACATACATGGGTCACCTGGCAGGTCATGCCCCCCCACTGGTCAGCCCTGCTGTAAGACTGCATTGATTATGTGCTTGTCTGCAAGCATGCAGTCAAGCATGTGCATTTTAGCATCGGCACATACTCTATGTGGACACAGGTTTTGAGATCTGTGAGTGTGTCTGCGATTGTGTTTCTGTGTTGTACTGTACTTGCATGTCATGCTAACATTTTCATCATCAGAATCATCATGAGGAAGTAAGACAGCTCTAGTTTTGCTGTTCACTTTAGATTTTCACAAACAGTAAGGAGTATCTTATGCCATCAGAATCTTTATTAACCCTGGCCAAAGAACTACTGCCAACAAAGGAAGACTGATGCCTCATGTTTTGCATCAAAAGTAGTACTAGAACACACCACAAAGAGTAGGTGACAGCCAGCTGACCCTTAACATGCACATATGATCTGAACCAGTGTGTGTGAATTAACCAGTTAATAGTATGTATTTCTTTATCCAAAAATGCCATAGAAAAACTCAAAAGTATACTAGCCAGCATATTTATGCCACTATGAACCTCATTAACAGTCTTGTCATGCCTGGAATACAAATTAAGAACATGTCTGCTGAAAAGTTGCAACATGAACTGCAACATTTTGCTTTGCTTTGTTTTGTACTGGTGTTGAAAGCTCACTGGCTTTTGCTTGTGCTAGTAAAAAACAAAATGTTTGAGGCACAAAATAAGGATAAACCACACTAAATAAGTGGAATCATTAATTTCCTGAGGTTAGAAAGCATTCTCACCAACCAGTGTCCAGCACCTAAACAGCAGCTGAGAAGACATGACTAGTGCCAATGGTGTTGGACACACCGCAATATCTTAGGACAATTGTCCATAGTCCATATTGTCCATAGATATCCAATGCCAGGCTAACAGCACCTAACGGACAACTGCCGGCTCGTCTCAGTGGACTTGTGTCTTCACTCAGTGGCTAAGGAACTGAGGGGGGGAAGGGGGAGATGACAGTGATCAATTGTGTGAGAGCCAGAGTTGTACCAAATGTAATGTAATGTTGGTGTATTATGATGGCCCATCAGATCTTATCTTATATGTCTCTTATCTCATTTGTCTTTGTACAGCGATGGAGGCCTATGCAGGCCGCAAGTGACCCACAAGTGCTTTAAATGAATACGGTCTGCTAATAGCTGTGAGAAGACACCCCAGGGGCAACCATGAAATATGTGCAAGGACCCATGACCACTGCTGAGATAATAGCCTCTACCCCAGACCATGGATTCTCCCTGTCCACTCTTTCCTCCACTCCCACCCAGGTTTGGAGTGGCTCATGTCTTGGACAGATGGTAAGATGAGGCCCCTGTATATCCTGGCAGATCAGGGGGAAGAACAATGCCTCATGGGTGATATAAGGACTAACAAAGTTTGTCATTCCACTCGTTTAATAGCTGTTTTCTTATGATTAGACTCCTGTGGATCAGGATAATAATCAGGCACAGTGCATGGCTGCCAAAGTGCATGTGTATATGTCTGTATATGTTCATGCATTTGGATACTGCAGTTGTTTGTGCATGTCTGCATTATGTATAAAAGCTGGAAGACCATGAATCTGCTTACAGTATGGTCCTTTTTATTTATAGTACAATAAATAAAACCTCTTTCTTGACCATGCAGGTTTAGAGTCCAGGCACTAAATACTGGCCACAGTAGATGAGTGTTGGCTATTTCCTAGCAGGGAGTTTTGTGTGTAGGAGTTTTTTGTGTTCATGTGTCGAACCACATCCAGGGCAGGAAAAAAGAGAAAATGGGGGCAGCTCTAATTAAAGCCAAAGGAAGAGTGTCATCTGCTGTGAACTCACAACTAGGGGCCACAGCAAATCAATGGATAGCCTGTACTGCCATCATCATCAACAGCTCCCGATCATAGCAATTGGAGGGGAACAAAAAGGAATGAGAAAGACTCTACCAGGAAGCTCCTACCACCTGTGCAGAGCAAGAGAAAGCAGGGGAGAGGGAGAGAAACACAGACACAAACAGACAGAGAGAACAAGATTGTGACGCCATGGTTCAAACACTGGAGATTTATCGTTTCTTAGTTTAAGGCAGACAATTTTGTCATCATCACCAAGGACATCTATTTTGATAAACAAAGGTGCAATTGTATGAAGATTGGCTGTGAAGAGAATGATCTAATGACCCTTTAAAAAAAATATAGATTTTTTGGCTTTTGCTAGAGGATCAAACGGTGAGCGCCAATGGTAAATGTTCCTGGCAATATAAAAAGTGTTCCCCAAGAGATTTAGACTATTGCACCCTATAAGTGGTATCAGTGCTCTCCTGTCTACGTGAACTGTGGCTCTTGGCCAGCAAGCCAAGGGAGCATTGGATCAGATTCTTACGCAAACACAAGCACATCAACGGCATGTTCTCATGGCATTAGCATTCCAAATGTTTTTCAAGACGAATGTGAATGCGACTATTTTTGTCTTATAACCTGCTCTCTCAGTTAACTCGTTTTGAATAAATGAATTCTGACAAGGGGAATCTGCATACAAAAACACAGCGGGTTTAGAGGCAGCGGCTGGTCCACTGGTGAGGGCCTCTGAAGTTCTCTCTGAATCTCTTCATTCACTGCCCGCTCCTTATGGACTTATGATTCTTTAAATAGCCGCCTCTGTTTATCCCCTTTTTACATTGGAAGCAAGTGAGGCAGTTAGGCATACAGCCGCACATTAAATCCTCTGTGCTTCTGGCTGGCACCTGCACATCCTTTTACCGGTTAAATATTACACAGAAACTCTGGAAATTCATGAATTTTGAAGTTATGAAAAGGTTGCAGAACAGATTAGTGAAGAAAGACATTGAAAGGAGCATATTCATTTACCGTGTCCACAAGAAGTTTCTCCCGATGGGAGCTATTTGCAACTTTTTACTTACAAAGTCATGAATCAGTGGGTCGATGAGCGTAGGACAAAAATTTAGGCCCATTATATGCAGTATCAGTGGACGACCTTCAGTGCATCCATGTTCATGAATGAACCAAATCACCAACTTAACATATACAACTGTTGTAGTTAGGTTGATTAGTAATTAACTACTTATAAAAAATGTAAGCAAATATTTCTTAAAATCCATACAGTATATACTATATGCGTCAACAAGTCCTCCAAACCATGTTCCTAACCATAGGTGTGTTTCATAAATAAGCGCCACTAGTGGTGGCAGGAAATACCACCCACAGGAGCGTTTTCTGTCCTCTACCCAAACATCACGGTTGTGGTTTTTAACAGGACATTAACATTGTGAAATGGTTGCAGTTTGGTTACCGTGAGGCAACTAAATTACTTAGGCTTTGAAAAAGATTGTGGTTTGGGTTGAAATCAGTGCATTTGTTACATTACATCACTTCCGTGCATTCATACATGATATTGAACGTGACAGAGAATATGGGAGAGTTCCGTTTTCTCTGTTAAGTTAAAATGACTCATTGTTTACTTTTATTTACGGGACACAAACACTAGTCTCCTGGGTAAAAAGTCCTGTGTTTGTTTGATTGTAGAATTTTTTTTCCCCTTGTGGTTATGTAGGTCTTTATTATGCCTTATTGGTGATATACCTGCTTCTGATCCACTCTGCAGCTATTTTCCAAGCTTTTAATTCCAGGCCTCTTAAGGGTCCTGGGCAATTTTTCAAATGGCTGCGCCCACACAAGTTAATATATATTTTAATTATTTGTTTATCTTTTTTTGTTGTCTTTTTTTATATATATATATATATATATATATATATATATATATATATATATATATAAATCACGCTGAATTACAAAGACAAAATCACCCAGCAACTTTTAAAATGAAAAATTGGCAAAATCTATGTAGCTGTCAGACATCAAGTGTTCAGTGTTCACCTGACTTAAATGACCTCTTGAATGCCAAGTATATTGTGTACTTCACTTTCCATGACAAAAATACAACCTCACAAGTTCCATTTGAAGGCAGAATTATATGTTACATTGTTGCTAACAGGAGAAAATTTGACAGGCTGGTAATTGCATGTATTAAACTCATCTGTTCAAAAGTGCACATGAGCAAGGCACTGACTGTCAATTATTCCATGGCTCCTGTAGTGTAATTGAAACTGAGCACAGCCTTTCTGAATCTTACAGTATTTAATATATGAATGATATGTTGTGTTTTATTCATTTAGCAAAGACAAGGTCCAGATTATCATAAAAGTCGCTTTGTCTACAGTTATTTGTTGTCTGCTGCAAAATATGAAGTCAAACCTAATATGCTTTGTTTCATTCTGGATTTCCTTACATTAGGAGATGGTACTGCTATTGGCACTCCACTCATTATCCCATATGGTGCTGGTGGGCATATAGAGAAGACATTCAAAGCAGTGCCATCTCCATATGTTCACTACGATAATCTTTTATCCACCATCCCTGACTCTGGTTCACTCCCTTCCTCGCCTGTGGCAACAATTTTATTTCTGCATCAATTAGCACAGTGATTAATACAACAAGCAAACAGTTTAGAGGTAATGGCACACAATTAACATCTTTCCCCATCATAAAGGAAACACTCACACCACCACTTTCTCTGCCTGTAATAGAGAGACGTGTTTAGTCCTTAATTCAAATGCTCTGGGATGGGAGTGGAGTGAGCTTGGCTTTGTGCTATGCCATCACCACATTAATCTAATTATAGATAGCTGAAAATGAGTCTTGCAAATCAGGACTGTGTGTGACACCCCTACCACCCCAACCCCCCCCCCCGACACACACACTCACATTGTCCCCTAAATAGGAGAGTGAATGAGAATGGCTTTGCTTTTCAATGCACTGCCACCATGCTAGTGCCAACCCACTCTTCAAATGCCAACGTCGCTGGTGAAAAGGCACCATTCACTTGCTTTGTATCCAAACTTGTTACTGACTTACTTTTACCTCCTACCCCCGTCTCTTTTCTCTCTTCCTGTTTTCTAATTACAAACCCATTGGCACGCGTAGGGTGTGCATGGATAAATAGAGCTGTAGGGGCCTGTCATGTGTGTAGTAGTGGAGAGAGGTCCTCGCAGCGCTGAGGGATGAGATGATTTGTTGTGATTGACAGCTACCTTGAGACTGGCCTGATGGAGTTGTCAAAGCTGTATGCTAACAGCCTGTTTCCTTACCACTGCAGATGTACTCTGCTCCGCTGTACTGCACACACACACACACACACACACACACACACACACACACACTCACACACACGCACACATGCACAGCATTTTCTAGCATTAGGCACATCATGGGAACTCAAATATTTATTAGAACAATGGTTTTAAAATGCAACATGAGAAGAGAATGTCAGATTTCAAATCGAATTTTGCTTTCGGGGTTATCCTAGTATAAACAAGCATTTTGTACTGACAGTTTCACACTGCCACCTCTTCCATATCACAGTCTTGTTTTTTCTGCAAAGCGAAGACAGAGCTGTATTTGAGGGTGCCGTCTTGGGCTAACACCGGGTGTGTGAATACAATGGCAATCCTACATCTGGGAACTCAGTGGGAAAACTATCCCATTTCTCACTTGTGCTGTTAGGAGAGGGTGTTCATTTTTACAAGGTAGATAGTGTTACTACAAAATGAAGTTGTGCAAAATTCCCTGTGAAAATCTGGTTATGAGCGTTGGCTATGATTTTGACTGGTACTATTCATCACATGGGTCCACTGAGAGTCAGCAGAGCATGTTTGTTTATAGTGGGATCCCTTCCCACCCTGAGAGCATGAGACTTTAAAGAGAATTATAATAAAACAAAACAAAAAACGTATTTGCCGTTCATGCAAAATTTTTATGTAGACTATTAATTTTAATTTAATTGTACTAGAATGTGTGTTCATCACATGTGAACAGATTTATCTTCATATATGAAGATGTATAGTTTACCTCAGGGGTAACTTTAAACTTCAGGGCTTTGTAGCAAAAGGAAAGGTGTGTCACGGCTCAGAGGCTCTTGTTCTGTAATAGGGCCTCAGCTTTAGCGGGGTATAGAATGGTCAGCTTCACTCTGCACTTGGTCACCGGATTTCTCCTCTGGCCCCCAAGTCTTCACGCCTCGTTTTACTTGCAGTTTTTCATCTCAGGAACAAAAGCTAAGTGTTTAGCTGTGAGCCAGATCAAGGGCCTGCTTCTTCCTCCCAGGAAAAGGTGGAATAACAAACATGGCCGACGTTGAAATCAGCCATACCTTCTGTTGGCTCCAACTCCCACATCTGTTCCGCACCTCTCTCCGTCTCCCACACAGCTGCTGCCGCTCCCATCGCCTGCGAGTCCCCTGGGAAGCAGCTGACTGGCACCCAGACTGCCAACCAGATGATGGATCCTACCAGGAGAATCAGACATGACAGGGGAGGTAAGGCTGTAGGACTGGCCACCACTGAACCTGAGGACGAGGGGCAAATGCGGTCAGCTGCCTCTCAGCTCTCTCTGTGTGTGTGTGTGTGTGTGTGTGTGTGTGTGTGTGTGTGTGTGTGTGTGTGTGCATGCAGATATGTAAGTGTCTGTGTAAATGCATGCATTTGAATGCCCATGCCTGTGGGTGGTTATTTTGGCACACGCAGTCATGTTTTTTTCTTTTTTTTTCACTCCAGTCACATTCTCCATCTGGACTTGAAGTATTTCATTAGCTGTAGGATGTTACATTTTATTTTGAAAGCTGACAAAATATCAACAGAGTTTAACTCTAAATGTTTGTCATGTCTGCAACTGGACCTTCCCAAAACTGTGACAGATGCCAAACGGCACATGGTAAAAGAAAAAAGTGTCAGGAGCGCTTCTGGTATCGTTTTAATCAACGTTGCTCATGAAAGGGAATAGATTACATAGAAAGGAGGAAGACTTGTGACTAATAAAGTAATAAAAACATGTCCAGGCACTCAAGGTTGGTTACAAAAGTGATAAAAGGCCTTCAATTTTAAGGCAAGACATTAAAAATAAACCAACACATATTGGCTTGAGCCTTCCTCAGGGTGTGAGTGGCACCACCTTGAGTGCCTGGACATGTTTTTTTTAAATGACTTTATTAGTCATAATTCTTCCTCCTCTTCATGGCACACAGTAAAGTTGATTACGCAAAATCAAATTGAAAAGAGATTTGAAGAGATACTGAACAGAAGTTGAAGAAATTACATTTTCATACATGATATATATGATTTTTACATAAGATCCTTAATCGCATTTTGCATGACTGGTAAGCAGTCTATCTGGTACCAACAGGTAAGTCCATTATATCTCTGAATTGTAAGTTTTAATTATTTAAAATACTGTAAGAAGAAAAAAACGTGTTTAAAACCTTTTACTGGGCTCAGCATATTGTTTTGTCATTTCTGGCATGACCAGCTTGATCTTGTGATACCAGCTGGATGAAAGCTTCATTCTTGCCCTGCGGCGTCC
Source organism: Perca flavescens (assembly GCF_004354835.1). Lineage (NCBI taxonomy): Eukaryota > Metazoa > Chordata > Actinopteri > Perciformes > Percidae > Perca > Perca flavescens. The sequence goes on along the minus strand of NC_041341.1, from coordinate 14,783,834 downwards.
TGCTGTGCCATTGCCTCAACCAGACACTGTGATGGTAAGTGACTGCTGTAATTGTTCTGCTCCCAGCTCCTCTTCTTCAGCCAACCAACTGGCTCTTTCCTCCTGGTCGTGCCACATTGCCCTCATGGGCTGCCTTGGCATGGACCCACAGCCACAGGGATTTAATACAACTGTACAGTTTGATGTTGATGTGGAATTTCTTTCGGATGAATGCCCATTGATGACTGTAGCACTTAAAGAACTCTCATCCTGGAATCAATGCTATCAGGAATCATCAAGAATAAAGAAGATTCAATAAGAAATTAAATTCAATAAGAAGTATTTTCTGATGTGTTTGGTGTACAAATAAAATGTGTTTTCATTGCCAAAATGTTTTCACTATCCTCTAGTAGTATCTACCCATGCAAACTAAGACTTCCACTGGCACACCCATACAATGGAGGTGAACTGAATTTAGTTTTTATTTTTTGTGCTCAGAATGAAAGATTGAAAAATCTCTTTCCAAAAACAATTTTCCTTGTTTTTTTAGTTTTGGGTGTTTTTTTTTTTTTAGATAAGAAATTGTTGATGACAGAAGTCTAAGCAGTGGGTAAAATCTGGGAAAATAAAACCAGAACTACATGGCTAAATAGAACAGGAAATTTGGGAGATATGTGTGTTTTTGAGTGTGTGTGATTAACGTTTTTCTTGATCACTGTAGAGATATCTTTGTAAAATGAAACAATTTCACATGGTGGCAGCTATCATACTCAAATCTCTTTATCACTATCTAAGTGTTTACTTAGCAGCCAGCATGTTTTCTTTATCGTCATCTCTCTGAGAGATTATGCATGCACTTAAATGCTCTCATTGCCTCATGTAGCCTCGCTGACTACACCAGAGCGCCCGCTCACACACACACACACACACACACACACACACACACACACACACACACACACACAGACAAGAAAACAAACAGCAGAGAGGAAAGAAAAAAGATGAGAGGAGGGTTGCTTTCTGTACATCAAATATTAAATTGTTACCATGGCATATAGACTCATCTTAGACCAGTCTGTTTGAAGTGACAGTCATTGCTGTACTTAGTGGGTGGATCAGCTCTTGTAGTATAGTAGGGACCTACTACTGTAAGAGACTCATTTACCATTCACTCTGTTCCACACACTCTTGTTGGAAAGGCACCCACTCTGCATTAGTCAGGACTGACGCTGATATCTTTGCTGTTGGGTGTTAACGTTGAAACCCTGTAGTTGTCTCTGTTCATTTGCTTATGTAACAAACCAAAAATCATACAGTGAAGAGAAGGAGTAGAAGAGGAAGAGTGAGTGAAATCAGTGGAGAATAAAGAATGTCTGCAGAGCAAAGAATGTATGCACTAAATTCTGCTGTTGGCACACCGTCCGTCCATCAGCAATCCATCTCCCTTTACCTACGGGGTCTGAATATACACAAAGAAACACACATTTGATTACACACACTCATGTACAACACCACACACTCAAACCCAACCTTGAGGATTTGTGTGTCGGGCTTTTATCTTGCCTAACCACCAGTAGTCAAGTCAGGAACCTAGTGAATAATTCACTATATTTACCTGCTCCTCTCTTCAAGACTTATAATGTTTGTATTGCAGCACAAGTAAATGAATAAATAAATATATAAATGAAGCACTTGGTGAACATGAATGCATAAATAAGTAAAGGAGCAGGGATGCAGGCCGGTGTCTGAGCCAGAGGTATGTTGCCATCTTCTGGTTTTGGAGTCAAACTTCAGGGAAAGATGACAATTTTGCCCTGAGACCTTCAGTGCTCCATCTTTCATATTTGTGACTTAAATGTAAGTAAAAATTGTCTCTTCATTGGCAACCCTATAGCACCAGAATAACATTTAAAAGATTTCAAGATCAGTGGCGTTGTTATATTTCTTGGTTTCACGTAAAAATGAATTTACAAAATTGGTTCAGTAGTGGATCACTTTTAAGTGTCTTCATTACTTTTATTTGAGTTTGGTCTAAATGTACTGTATATCAAAGAATCATAAATAAATGTTATTAATGAGATTATGAAATGATGCTAATAATGTTATGCAAAAATATATACATTTTTGATAGGTGACTCAAGGCTCTACTTATAGGTGTTATCATGAGTTGTTGCCAGAATTTAGATGCCTTTCTTGTTCATCTAATTTGCATGTATGATTATCCACATATGCCCTCCTGTTCCACCACTGCTACGGAAATGATCTGTGCTGTGGCAGGGTGTTAATTGGCTTGGCCCTGCAGTGTGTATGTGCACTGGTGTGTGTCTGTGTGTGTGTCTGTACCTCCACACAAATGTTTGCGTATGTATATGTCAGCATGTTGACAGCATGAGCAGTGTCGGAGTCTCTCTCCGCGGCCCAGCACATGTGGCTCTCCACCAGTCTGAGTGGCTCTTTCCTCTGTTCCTAACATGCGCTCTGTGCCTCCCCATCCCTGTCCAGCCCTGCTTGCTCTGTGAGGCCCTGTCCGCCACAGACAGGGCCTCACCAAGGAGCCAGCCGCTTGCTGTAGCTGAGGAGAGCATGTTAGATTCTATAGACCTACAACCAGAGCTGGGCTGGGCAATAATTCTATATTATAATTTAATGACTTTCAGTAGAATCATTTTGTGAGGATATGACCCTATCATCATGTTGTCTTGCAAAATTCAGTTGTCCAAATGTATTAATTTATTAATTAAATTGCAATTAAAAACATATATAGTGAACAGTGGAACACTGTTTTTTCTTTCAATTGAACATCAATTTTATATGGGATTTCCAATGCATTTGCTATCTCATGATGATGATGATGAGATATATATATATATATATATATATATATATATATATATATATATATATATATATATATATATATATATGAATACAATTCAAATAAATATCTCAATAGTGATCACACACATATTCCTCAACCTTAAATGCAACATAGAAGTATAATTAATACAGCTAGACTTGTTTTGTTAATGTCCATAACCATTAATCTAGCTCTCTTTTACTAAAGCATTTCCAGACACTGACACCAACATTATAAAAACAGTTTTCTTAGTTGGAATCTATTCAATAGAAAACTCACTCTACCTTGTTTCCCAGACTTTCTCAGCCAAGTCCTGTGGCATTTGTGTTCATTCTATTGTTTAGTACAAGTATGTCTCCTGGGATATTTGTGTGCCTTCCTTTATGGCGTCCAGCAACTTCACCAGCTATGTTCCATCATGTCGCTGTGAGGTGTCCAGGCCCAGTACCTGTGTTAGTGTGCCTTGGTGTTACCTGCCAAGTGTTCATGTGAGTGTGTCTGCGTGCTCTATGTGGTCAGCAACATAAGAGGTGCTGTTTCCTTTTGTGTCAAAAGCATTTGTGTGACTTTACTTTGTGTGTTTCTCTGCTGTCTGTTGTGTAGTATTTTTTGTTGGGGTCGGCTGGTGTGGGGTGCTGAATAAGCGGGATGCCACGCTGAGTGGGCACATGCCCCAGAAAGTGCCAGAGGACAATCAACGCTGCCGCCAAACACACACACGCACAATCTCTTGCTCTCCCTCCTGCCTCTCTTTATTTCTCCTTTTCCTGTCTGTATCTATTCTCACTATTCCTCCTTCCTCATTTTTGCCTACGGCAAGACAGCTGTGTCCATCAGGCCGTGAGGTCCGTGACATCGGTCACACACTAAGAACCCACTAAGATCATGGCAGCTCTTCTAGCTGTTTGCGCAGGGAGGAGATGTGCAGTGGCTCCCACGTACAAACAGTGAACATTCGGTTTGTCAGTGATTTAAAGAAAAGAAAAATGCATTATTTCAGTTATCATTTGTCATATAGTTCAATTATTCAGTTTATTTTGATTATATTTTATTGCCATACTTTGTACTTCTTCTTCAAAAAAAGTCACTGTCAGATTGTGATTGTGTAAATAAAAAACAGATCCATGACTTGCTTTCACTGATAAAGCCCCTTATTGTCACTGGCACTGTGCATTATGTATTCATTTGAAAAGAGACAGACAAAACATTTAGGGATTATAACATAGAGCGGCAGTAAACTATACTTTTAATTAAATAGATCATCAGTCAACACAAAGATTGAAAACAAGATTTTCTTTTATTCATTTTTAGTTTGCAGGCCTCACTTCCCTCTATTAAATCCTTTCATGTTGTGCTGGCAGCAATAGAAGTACCAATGTTTTGAATGGTTCCGCAGTAATGAGTGGAACACCATAGTAGCCTCTGAATGAGATCCATTAGGATTTCATGGCTGGTTGGGCAGAGTTTTAACCGTGTGCTTTTTAAAAGATGTTGTTAGCTTCACTTAGAATTACCTGACTCTTTTATTTTTGTTACACATGGAGAAAACGAAAAGGAGAAATTACAGAAAAAAAGAATCACTCAATGTCACATTCCACTGTTTTTTATTTGTTATATAGACCAAGATAAAATATGCTTTGTGTTTTATTGATGCACATGAAATTGGTATTAATAAAATAACTATCAGACAAGCTCTTACATGCTCAAATCAGAAACATAATATTTCAGATACCTTTGGGCTCCTGAATCATTAAAAGATGTAATAAAAAAGGCAGTAATGCATGTAACATCATTGTATTTGTCTACAATCTTTATTTTGAATTTTAAAAGGATGTACATTTGTCTCCATCATTTCACAGTTAACAGCATTTACACTTTTTTATTTCTCAAGTAATACATTTGGATTTTGTTTCCTCTGTCCCATTGCAAATAGTTTTTGTGTTAATAATTACAGTACTCCTGCTGTTGGTAATCCATTACCAACAGCTATGTGGAGCTGTATTTATAGTAAAAATATTGTCACAAATTGCCACAGCTGCTCAAATTCAGTTACTGTCGAACTTTAAGGAGCAGCTAAAAGCTTTGCTCCAACAGCTCTGTGTCTTTGATGTCAGGGAACTGGATATCCCCCCAGATCTGGAACACAGCCCCAGAATAAACACTGTGGTCTGGAGGTTAACTTGCAGAACACTATATAGCCTGAATGCTGAAATCCATACGGCTTCAATGAAGGTGCCTCTCTCACTCTTCTCCCCACCTCACCCTTCATTCATTCACTTTTTTTTTTCTTTCTCGCCATCGCTCGGCAGCTTTAGTAACTTTGTGTAGTGCGGCAGCATGTTCTCTCTCTCCCTCTATCTTTCCCTCTTCATCTCTCTTCCTCTGGTCCCCTTTCTCCGTCCTTTTTCACTTGCAGAGGTCTGTTTGAACAGAGGAGCTGTGCTCTCTTTGACCCATGCTTGACGAGTGTTAATTGTATGGGTTTAATTACAAAAACACATTTAGCACGTTGAAAGGGGTTTAAGTTAAATCCTTCCTCTTCGGACCAAACCTCTAGGATTTAGATGTGGCAGGGCTGTATCAGCTATCCGAGTCAGATTAGATGTTGCCTCTTATCTTACCACAGCCTGTCTTTTGAGCCGCCTTTTAGTCAGCTGTCTGTCTGAGGCTTTTGCAGGCTGTTTAGATGCTCTTAGCAAGGCAGCTTGATTTGTACGATGCGTCCACTCACTTCTTCCTTAAATAATGATTTGGTGTCACTGTTTTCACTGGTTACCTATTAAATCAACTCAAAGTGAAAACAGTAAGGATTGAAAGTGTTCACATTTTCTTTAGAAAAGTAATATTTTATTTAAAGTTATTGTAAGATTTTAATTTGATACAAATGCTAATGACTATATATTTAATGCATTTATAACTGTTTTCATGTTTATACGCACAAGGCAACTCTTGTTCTGTGTGGCACATTTGCAAGAACATTTCGAACTATTTAAATATAAAAATACCTAATATGTTTTCCGGAAAAATTTGATAAACCTACAAATTCACACATAGCTTTTAAGATATTTTTAAATGCTTAAAATTAAGATTTTAAAGTTGAATCTTTATCTTGCATTATGTAAGATGTGACCGCTCTGTAGAAATGTATTTAGAAATAACAATGACATAATTGTGCAATACAGACATGTCCAGACTTTCAGTTGATTCCAGTCCATTGTGAAGCAGCCAGTGAAGCTTTGTTTAATCAGAAGGATTTGTCATGTGATTGACGGACTGTTGACAGCAGTATTGGGGCAGTATTTAGCAAGGTCTCAGGACCCCCATGGCTAAAGTGAATTTTATGGAGACACTGTTGGGTCACTGGCATAACAAGAAGTCAGGCAGTTTTTTAAAGCTGATGCAAATGAAGGTATTTCATGTTGACATCTCACCGTCTGGGGTGTGATAGTTGATCACTTTGTGCATGGTGGGAAAAAACTTAAGTGCAAACAAAGCCAGCCCTACTGCATAGTCTGTGCAAGTGTGTGTTATGTGTTATGTGTGTGTGTGTGTGTGTGTGTGTTTGTGTGGGGTTACACCCACCAGTGTCCCTGTGTGTGTCTTGGAGCAGAGAGTACATTAACAGACCTAATTTAGAATGTATGGACTCCGCGGACTGGAACATTTGGAGTTATGAGATAGTTAAGCGCTTGGTTAACAATGCTCGGATTGGAATGGGGCGGATGGCTGGTGGTCATCTTGTGTGTCTCTAATTATGAGTTATTGCTGTGGAAATTTTAAAGTCAACCGTGAGAGAAAAAATGCCTACATGGCCTAAATAATTAATTTGTAAGACAATTGTTAAAGGTTAGTTAGTAAGATGTAATTATAATATGCACATGATGCAATTTTAAATCATTTGTCACATAATAACCCCATTAGTTGGATGTTATAATATACTTAACCTTGTCATTTATAAATTTATTTGTAACATTTTTTCCTTTTTTACTTCCTTACTTTAATGTGTATTTTAGTTTTTCATTTGACATGTTTTGAAATTGATACTGACAGTATATGTTCTTTTTAATGAGCATCAATATTTGAGATGGACTCACTTGGATGCGGTGCTGTTATTTTTTATTTTGTTTCAACAGATTTCAGGGAAATAAACTTGCCCTAAATAAAGTAGATTTTTATTCTTCTGCTTGATGCAAAAGCACGTCAGATTTCTATGATTAGTTGTTTTACCAATTACAACAGAGCCAGTGAAACTTTAATTAAGGCTCCCCTGGATTATAGGTTCTAAAACATATTTACTCAAATGTGTTTAGGAAATCATTTCTGAGGACATTGTTACATTGTGATTGTTATTTTGTCAAGCTGCTATATGTCAAATAGTCCTCTACTATATTATATTTGTCCATATAAGCAATGAAATCTATGCTCTAACTTTTACAATTGTCATTTTAGGTTTTTTAACCTAATAAATCTGTGATAATGACGAACGCATGTATTACCCATTTATATCAGTTCTTTAAACTGAAGTCACCAAGATTGTCATAAAGTAAAACTAAATGCCATTTAAAGATGTACTTTCATAAAAAAAATGCTTTACTGTTATCTCTTACCTCTAATCTGCTCTTTGACTAGTAATATATATTTTTTTCTTTTTATTGCAAAATACAAACATTATATTATGTTTATTATATATAATTTTTTTTTAAAGATTATACATCTTAAATGTTTTCTGACTTTTTTCACTGCAGTCCTGAGGCCATGGTTTTGTGGGCAGCACTGCCTCTAGATGTAGAATTAGAAACTACAGTCCTATCAATATTTACATTACAGTTTTTAAAAGATAAGGATTTTTGTTAAAAATGATTGCAGATGTCAAGATCTCGTTTACTGGTACTTAATTTCCTGAATCGCCTTGATTTTCTTGCAATTTGACTATATTTCTATTTCTCTAAATATGTGATAGGATCATTTAAGCCAACAGCTGGTCTCTCCCACATTAAAAACAAAAAACATCACAAAAAAGACTATATCTTGACTCACATAAGTGATTTCAAACTTGTATTTTTCCAATGAAAGGATAAAAATGAGAATGAATGAGTTGCAGCTCTGAGGTTTAATTGCTTTTTCATGATCCAGCAATCCTGCAGGAAAATGCAGCGTAAAAAAGCCCAATTAGAGTCTTTTCACTTTGTGCTGGAGACAGCAGGGTTCAGGCTGATTGTCTTTCTCTGCTAGTTGCTCTGCTCCAGAAGGTGATACTGGGTTGGACCCCTGTTACCCTCCGAGCCTTCTGTTAAATTTGGCAGAAAAAACACCGGGGCTCAAGGAAGAACAAAGGCGCCCGTTTCACCATAGAACCAGAAAAAGAATCCCTGAAGAATGGATTAATTTGGTCTAATCGAGGAGACCCATTCCACGCTTACTCTAGCAATGAGAGCTATTGGAGCAAGCAGGAAGCAGCTCTCCTCTTTATTAAAAAACTGCCTAAAATGGCTCGGAAGTTCTTTAGCAGATGCTCTACATTAATTGGTCTATGAAGGCCTGACCTGGGGTTCTGTGCAAGGGGTTTAAGAAGCATATTTATAATTTGCTATAACCTGGCGTACATGATGTGTGCACACAAGGGCCGTATTTCATGAAATTATACAGTTCTTAATGTTGTCGTGCTTCAGGGAGCTGGTGTTTGGGAGGTAATGTTTTAACAGCAGGTAAGTCCTAAACACCATTCATCAGAGGCCTGCTCTCTCCCCTCATCCGGCCACAGCCATGACTGATGGGCCTGTCTTTTGTATGAATGTTTAGCACAGTGGAAAGCCATATGTCACTGGCACTGACTACTGCCCACCACCTCCTACTGTAGCAGTGGTGGGAGAAGAAGGAGAAGAAGAAAGTCAGAGAGAATGGCAGGATGAGAGAGATTGGGTTCCAAAGCAAGAGGACAAGAGAAAAAAAAAAAAAAAAAAAAAAAAAGAGGACAAGAGGAAGGGAAATCAGCACAGAAAAAGCAAAACTGAAGAGAAGAAATGAGCACACTATGTGTGGCCATACACCCATCACCTGAAAGAGCAGCTTCAAATGTTGTGCTAAACTTTAAATACAGTTAGTAAAACAGAGGAAGAGACCTCGCAGTTACTCAATCACTCACATACAACACAAGTGCACAAATACATACACTCAGCTACACACATTTATAGTGGTAGAGATGTATTTTTAATAAGAGAAGCGGTGGTGGGAGGTGAGAGGGGAGGTGGTGCTGGGCTGGTCCATCTGTCCCAAGCAGCCTCTCTCCCAGTGCTGCTGCCGCCCCCTCGTGAGAGAAGCACAGCTGTTACTGGAAAGCCCTACTGTCCAGAAAGGGGCTCACACTCCTCCCCTCCATCCCTGTGTCCCTCCACCTCTCTGCCCAAACACCCCTGCAAGAGGATGAAACGAACCAGTAAGCCCAGCCACTGTGCAGTCAGCCTGCGCGTCTGCAATTTCAAACCTCTTTAGATCATTTTTCATGCTCACCAGAAATGAATAATGCACACATTAACTGGTGCCAGTTAATACATTTCCGTCTCACTGCACTATATTTTTCAATAAGGGTCTAGCTGCTTCGTTTTGTTTTGCAAAACAGCCTCAGAAGGCTTCTGCTGCAAATTATCCCAGCCCCCCTTTTCATCCACAGCCAGAAAGCTTTTCCTTGACTTAAGAAATGATAAAATGATCACAATTCAGCTTAACATTTCACTGTTGCATGCAAATGTCAGCGAGTAGGTTAGCCTTTTTGTTATATCCATGAGCATTTAGTGCTTTTCTCAGCTGAAGATAATACACCACAACATTTTTCACAAGAGTGCATCCTCAACATTCAGCCCCCAGGGCACCGCTACATAGAAACAGAATCAATCTTGGGGAACTTCCAGGCTTTGTAAGGGAGCCAAATTGGCAGACTATGTCCATTATATCAGTTCAGCAAAGCCCTGGCTAGCATCTGGCCACATTGGACGTTTTATAGCCCATCTCTAACTATTAATCATTGGCCGCGACATCACAGACTCTCAAGAGAGTGGCTGAATGCTACGTTACAGGGAACACCACTGAAAATGCCAGGGCATGTAGACACAACGGTCCAAATACCCACTGACAGTAGCCCTCCTTAAAATGACAGAGTGCATCCAAGCCAGACGGACAGAGTGGTGTCAGGGAAGCGCTGTGACAGGCGAGGGGACCCCTCCAAAAATGCCACCGTGCCCTAGTGGCCTACAGTGTTGAAGTGCACTGGTAGTATCTGTTCAGAGGTCGTGTCATGTAATATGATCTAGATGAAGCGGACAGGGTGGGTCCCTCTCCGGGATGCGGATGGGGTGTCAGACAAGCTGCTCCCCTAATAAGGGCTGCCATTCGAATGATCACTCAGTCAGCCTAACCTCTGACCCCTACTGTTAGAAGAAACAGAGGGAGGGGCAGGCTGGGATTGTGGGAAGGACTTTGGGTTCAAATGTGCAGTATTTACATCAATTAGACAGGCAAGATGGAGGTGCCCATCAGAGCCCATTAGGATTGTTGTGGTAGGGGGGAGCGGGAGGGAGGGACAGTGAGGGCCGTACAGAGGCCCAGCGGACACATCACAGGACTGCCCTTGATCACATCCTGTCACATTGATGAGAACTCTGTCAAAGCCGCTCTTACAGATGTACACACAGTATTATTAGCCTCCAACAATTTCAAGGTTTTCTCAACAATACAGCTAAACGTATAGGCCTACATTCAAAAGGCCCTGTTCTTGCAATCCCAGTCACTCAATTCCAGGTCGACCATCACACGTATTCCCTCTGCTCTGCTGCTTAATGGACATTTCATTGTCGCAGTTTTGATAAGCCCTGTGTTTCTTTATTTTGTTTGGGGGTGGATGTTGGTGCTTATCAGATGCAAAATAGCACACATGCTGTTCCAAAACACCCTCAGTGGGTTCAAATTAGTGCTCCCCTGCTTCTTGTTCTTCTGTTGAATATTCTGCTGCAACAAAGGGATGTTTTTTTTTTGTTGTTTAGTTTAGTATAACAGATTTGGACTGAACAATCAGACATGATTCTCCCAAATCCATTGATTACAATGATCAAAACTCATCAGTGTGATTAAGAGAACACAATAAAGAATTTCATTGTATCATTGTTATGGAGCATCCAAGCAGGTAAAAGGTGTACAGTGAACACCCAGAGAACAAGGAAAGGACTTCATAAGGCTGTAGTATCCCATCTTTTATTAATGTCACTCCCTAGGACTGCAGGTTTTTGTCAGTCAGAATGGATAATGAAGATGTTGGCGGGGCCGGTGAATCCATCCCTTTAATACTCACATATTTTATGATAATGAAAGGTATTCAAAGAATGATTATGATAAAAGTGGGCTCCCCCACTGATGTGCCAGCACAGCTGTGCAGCTAGACAGTCAGCTGCAGGCACCCAATGAAAGGATCACACCGAAAGTAAAGAAAGGATCCCTAAGTACATACAGTGAATAGCTGATGGTTTTCTAGCCGACCGTACATCGGCCGCACTGCATGTTACACTGCATGACAAAAAATAATATGAGGGAAAAGCTTTCAGTCTTGAATGTCCCTATCCAAAGCTTTTTGATCTTATTCTGTCTGCATTCGCTCCATAGCATGAAGCCCTTTCACCATACTGACCTTTACACGAGTCTTGTTGAAACAGGTTTCATCTTTAACAAAACAATACTTTGAGTGTGCTGTGTATATAGGCTATTTGTTGTGGTTTTAGCGATATACCACAGACTCTTTACATCAAAGCAGCAACAATAAAAACAGAGTTGAGCAACAAGGAAATCTCATGTGTTATTAGTTGCATATTTAGGTGGTCACATGCAGAGGACATCGATGGTTGTGTGTGCTGTGGCACCCCCACCAATGTGCATATCAGTAACATCTTCCAAGCATCAAAGCATCAACTGGTGTATTGTACTGTATGTGTAAACAAACTTAGCGGCCCCTTAAAGCAAAGCCATACCAGCCCGCCGCAGCTTCAAAAGTTCCCTGCAAGCTGTAGGAAGCAGGTGAAAAAATAGAAGTGCGTTGAACTTTGACCTCGGGTGCACACTTGTTGACTGATGTTTCACACTGGGGTCGCCTTTTACCTCAGCAGCATTCTTTAAGACGAGCATGTCCGTGTGCGAGTATCTAGCTGTTTGCGTGCATGCAAGTCCCCGGGGAGATCATCCCCCTTCTCTTTGAAGGCTCTGTGCTATAGAGCTGTTTTCATACAGCACAGGCCGTGGGTTTCCTGTCTCAGCTGACCCCTTGTCTCCTCGTGGACACTTCAGAAAAACTTCCCAGTACAAACACCTTTCTCCCATTAACTACAGAGGCTTTAGGAGCAGGGAGGCAAAGGGGGTTCTGAACCTCAGAGTGCCATCCCGCTCAGGAACAAAGAGACGGGCATTTAAAAAACAAACACGATAACCACGTTAGGATTTGTTTTTCCTGCTTGAATAAAGACTACATTGTAGCTGTGTGCAGACTAGCGCTCTGTAGCAACCTTTGAGTGCAGGGACATTTGGAACTCTGGAAAAAGGGCCAAATCAAATAATGTTTTATAACAGACTCTCTGGATCCACACATGCATGATGCTCTGTCCAGCTGACACAACACAGGGTATGAGATGAAAAGAGGACGGGTTCACCATGGATCAGTTCCACATGGCCTTCAAATAGAGCAACAAAACAGCACAGTGCAGATGACCATGTAACCAGCGCAGGCATCCAGCACACCTGCCCCATACACATTTAACACCCATGAAATTAAATTAGATAATTGATACACAAGCAGTCTCTCACATGAAAAAGTCTCTGATAAAAGTTAAAGCTACCAAAGGACAACATGCAACTGTGCAACATTGCTCTTTCCCTTTTGTTTTCCCTTTTAAGAGTCGTTTCCCCCGGCAAAGAACAAAACTAGAGCATGATACACAGATCATGGTCTTTATTTCCAAATGGTACAAAGCAGGAATTAGTGAGATTAAATAATACAAAATAGAACAATGGAAAAATGTGTTTTACGGCAGGCTGGGGTTCCAGTAAGTTTCCTCAGGGCGTGGGGCGTTTAAGCTGGTCCAGTTTGCGTCGCAGCATGTTATAGTTGTCTCTGGTCCCAGGAGCCTCAGGGTCCAGCTTTAGAGACAGTTCATAGTGTTTCTTTGCCAGCTCCAGCTTTCCCCAGCGATGATACAACACAGCTGAGGAAAAATAGAAACACTGTTCAAGCTCAGAAGCAGCGACCATTCTACTAATTTAGTGCATGCAATGCAGGTCAGGTGGGCTGCACAATATTGCTTCTGCTAGCATTCAAAGTTATTCTTTTAGCTTTATAAGTTATAAGTTATTCCTGATCGCCTAGATTCTCTCGTCAATTCTTTAAAATATATGTGAAACAACCAAAGTTGCAGTAGCTTACCTAAATTGCCATGGCAACTAGCAGCATTTGGGTTGATTCGGAGAGCATGAAGGAAGAAGCCCTCTGACTCCTGAGGAAAAAAATAACAGAATTATCTTATACTTGTAGCACTCCTGACTTAGGACCCTGTAAGGGTAAAAAAAAAAAAAAATCACCATGCATGAAAAATAATATTCTGAGTTGAAATGTTTATACTGACTAACCTTATATTTCTGTAATTTCCCCAGGACATTAGCCAATGAAAACATGATAGTGTGGTCGTTGGGGAGGAGCTTCAGAGCTTCTCGGCCGATCAGCTCAGCTTGACCCAAGTTACCTTGAAGACAGAACAGACAAACAATGTCAAGATATACATTTTTAGTAACACACATCACACAAACTGCCTGGATGTACTGTACATTCTCACATGTATTTTTTAGTGTAACCTACCCAACATGGTAGCCAACATATATGCTACTAAAACGGTGTATTAACATTCATACAGTTCAACAAAACAAATCCAGAGATACAACTGTGATAACAGCTGGTATAGAAAGAATCTGACTGCTTGTTGTATTTGTCAGCAGTGTCTAGAGCAGAGTTTTTCCCTCTCCACACATGGAGGAGCGGTTTAGTCTCCTAATTAAGGTTGAACACAAGGCCCACTGGGTTATTGATCTCTGTCACAGACCTGTCTGATGTCTGGCCAGAAATGGAGAAAGAGAGAGAGAGACAGACAGACTGAGACAGTCAGAGAGACAGGCAGAGAGACAATGACAGTCACATTCTGAGTCATGGCCTGTGCCCTTCAGACACAGCTTGCCAACATGTGACTACATGTGTGACTGTGTCTGAGCACCTCTGCCTGGATCTACACTGATTCTGCCTTTTGTTTGTGTAATGATCAAAACAAAGGGAGGGGGGGTGAACACCAAAGGGAAAAGAATATTCCCAATTCCTTGCTTTTTAAAAATGACACCTATTGTTCTTCTTTTCTCTATTTTTTTGTTGTTTGGTAGGGGGCTGGGGAGAGGGCAGAATTATTTCTGTCAGATTTGGGGAACAAATGCGGTGGGGGGACTCTGAGGGGGCGCTGTTCTGGCTGTGCTTGCCCACGTTTGATCAGGAACATACTGGGCCCTGATTGGATAGTTCCAGTGCCCTCCTGGGAGACTCCGCCCCCACGGGAGCAGCTTCTGACAAAACGGCTTGAGCGTTTGGAAATCAGAGCATTCTCCACACGGCAGGGAAGAGTGCCTTCAAAACTCACTACACAAAGCTTTAATACATAAATTTCAAGCATTGCTGATTCCTGCTCTTCCGGTCTAATCTTGTTGGCCATTTAGATTTCCTGCCTTTCCAAAATAACAACGCTATGTTTCTTGGCTGTTAATGCTGGAACAAACTGCACCCAGAACAGAGAGTTCTTTGAAAGTAAAGTGACTCAAAAACTCACATCAATTCACAAATGGGTAAAGTTTTATTACTTATTATTATTATTATTATTATTATTATTATTATTGTATTACAAAAATGTAATAGATGTATTATTACTATTACTGCTACTATATTTACATGGTATCACAAATATATATTAATATTTCTGATGTAAACACACCTTTCAAAAGTTGTAAAGTCTAGTGTAACTGTCTTTTAAAACACCATTAGCAGGTATTGTATTGTACTGTATGTATAGTATGTGCGTGCATGCGTGTGTGTGCATTTTGTCAATACCAGTGTTGTCCAGCAGTATGACCATGTTGTTCCAAGCCAGACTGTGGTCAGGTTTTAGCACAGTTGCATTCCTCCATGCGTTCAGGGCATCCACATGTCTGTTCAGGTCTGCATACTATCACGACAAGAGAGAAATATTGTTATAAAATTCTCCTTTCTCCCTGTATGGCAGAAAACAACCAATATACAGTTGTTTTTCCATTTTTTATTTGGTTTAAATGTTAGTGTCCAAGTTGTAAAGGAGCCCCATCAAAAACTGACTCTAACCCTTATTTCTGTTTGTGATAGGCATACCGCCAGTTTTTTTGTTTATGTTTTTTTTTTAACAGCAGCACCTGCTAAACATTGTTTACACCCTGAAGTCTCACCAAGCGTCCTAGGTTATAGTAGCAGTCTGGGTATTTTTTCCTGAAGCGGATGGCATTCCAATAGCTTTGCTCTGCTTCCTCAAACTTCTGCAGGCTGTTTTGAACTATACCCAGATTCATCCAAGCTGCAGCAAAGTCAGGCCTGCACGGATCAAAAAAATACAAAGCTATCAGTATATTTCAAGATATCTTGAGTCTGTGAATTAAAGTGGTTGTCTTGTTTGTAGTAAGAGGTGTATTCCTATGTGTTGGGCAACATACTGAATAGAAACTGCTTTGGACAACAGCTGCTCTGCCTCGATCAGTTCATTCCTCTCCTTCAGGATATTCCCTAGGTTGTTCATGGCATGGACGTAGGTAGGATGTAACCTGAAAGCCACAGAAAAATGCAGTTAACATGACTCAGCCCTCTCTCACATATACTACAATATTTCAACTAGCATGTAGCTGTAGTATTGCTAATGCACGTGAGGAGACATACCGGACTGCCTCTCTGTAATATGCGATAGCAGCGGTAGAGTTTCCTCTGTCAGCCAGGTTCTTACCAACATTATAATGGACCTGAGGAATCAGTCATCAACACGTATGGCATCAGAGTGTGACTTTAATTGATTGGCTGCTGTTCATTTCCACATGTGGACAAATATTTTACTGATACATGCAGTAAAAAGGCAGGCAAAAAAACAAAAAACATATTTACCTTGGCATTAAATGGACAGACAGACAGGGCACTGGTGAAGAGGCTTTGCTCTGATCGCCACTGGTGACTGCGGAGAGCACAGCGAGCTACAAACACACACAACAGCGCAAGCACCGACACACACAGTAGCTTCTGAAATGGGGAAGAAAACAAAACAGAAAAAGAAGACATTTAACAACAATGTACTGTAAATTACACCGTTATTACCGTTGAGCTTAAAAATAAATTAACAGCCTGCAAATATTCTATTTAACACATGGACAGCACCTGCTGTTATCATCCCTTTATAGGTGAGTCATTGGTCTTTTCTCATGTCTGTCCCTGCTCTACATCACTGAGGTACTGAATCGTTAAAGCTGCCTTAACAGGTGGTGAAATAAAAGAGTTTAAAACCAAGACAGTGTGACCTGGTGGCGTATAGAAATAGAAAGATCACTGGGTTGGAATCATTGCTGGAAACTGAGGGTTTAACACGATGTGGTACCTTTTACTTTGGTGCAATCTTTTTGGTATGATTTAGCCCTACCCTGTATTTGGACCAGCGGCAGCAGCAGTGTCCCACGGAGTAGGCCAGCAGTAGGCAGTAGCCAGCTGAAGACAGGTAGAGAACTCTCTCCGCAATGACGAAGCCCACCCTGAAAAAAATGTTACAGGCCGGCAGAAAAGGGACCACCAGCAGCACTAGGCCCAAGGTCAGTGTCCTGGCAGGGAAAGAAAAAGGTCACAGAATGCCAAAGGATTATATACAAATCAATGACACTCAGAAATGTCAGTTTGACACTGTATGGTAATTCAATTTAGGCTGAGAAATGCAGGTTCAAAAACCCACTCCAAAACCATCCTAAACACAGGAAACTCTCCTTGTAAACCACACACTCAGTCTGTCTCTAAACCAGCAGAACATTTTAAAACTCAATCGAGACGTGGTACTCTGGTCACACTGCGGTGGATATGGTACAATTTTGATAATCAAGTGTAAGTCTAGAGAGGCCAACATGTACTTCATCTCAACTACAGCGAGTCTGAGATGGCTGTGCTCGCTTACCTCCTTCTCTGGCGGTCCTGCGAGCATAAGGCTTGGCTTATCAAGCCTATCAGGACGCACCAGAGCAGCAGCAGCCACACCATCCTCCAATCAGTGGCTGACTTAATGAGAGGCACACAGCCCATGGACCAATCAAAACACAGCCACCAGGGACACAGCAGCAGCCAGGCATTCAGAGAGTAGTAGTAATTATAGTTCACCATCTGCCAATCAAAGAGGAACAGGGGAGGAGCAGAATGGGAGAGAGTAGGGGAAGATGAGAGAAGAAAAGCATTTCAAATTCAGAATCAAAGTCAATCACTGTGTTTCATGAGGAAGATTACTTGGGGCAAACCTAATATTAGAGGTTTGATTAGACCATTAGAGTCATTAGAGTCAATTCATTGTTGCATAGATCCTGACGTAGATTTCTAATGTTTGAGATCATTTAAGGTAGCAAGCGTCTAGCTTCAGCGTGTGATTAAATGTTGCAGCTCACATTAAATAACTTCCACGAAAAAACATACTTACTCTAAGAAATATATTTTCTGCAAAAGAGGCAGGGTTGTCTACTTCAGTGAATGCTGGTGGTCCTGTTCCCATGATCCTCCAGCGTGCATAGAGCATGAAAAGTCCTCCAAGGCCCATGAGAGCCAACCGTGTGAGCAATCCCATTCGCAGTATCTCACTCACCTGTCAGAAAAATATTACCACTAGTCACTAACAAATACAAATTAATGATCGTTAGTTACTTGCACACACTGTTTCATGACTACAATGAACTAAAATGCAAATTGCTTTACATAGGCAATGTATGTGATATGGCATTTATCATACAAGGGAGTGCATAATGTATGACAGAAAGGAGGGGGAGGGTATATAAACGGTTACTCACATCGAGTGGAATCTTCCTAAGGAGTAGCCTCTGGCTGAGTTCATACACATTAACATTACAGATCAGAAGGACATCAAAGGCTGCATTCACACCCTGAAGGAAAATACATAGAGAAGCAAGGAGAAATGGCATTTAAAATTTATTTAGGTCAGCAACAAAATTAATATTTAGCTTCTATAATACATATGAAAAACATGAGACTTTTAGGTTTTTCACATGGAGCATAAAGCGTTAAGACACGAGTATTTGTCGTGTATCACTGACAAGCTCTCTCTTTTAAAATTGTTCTTCTTACTGGATGTGATGAAAGCATCAACTCACAACAAAATGGCTTTGCAAAGAAAAAGACTTTGTACCAAGACTGTGATGCCTTGTTCTTTACAGAGCATCGCTGCAGCACACAGCAAGAGGCTGACCACAACCCACTGGACAGAAAACCTGTCATCTCGGTCACTTCCTGGGAACACAAAGCCAAGACCAAGCCGGTTATGGACAGTTAAGGCCTAACATGTAGGTGTTCAAACAGATGGATTAAAAAACAAGCAGCTCCAGCATGTTTAATGCTGGCACTATATACACATCAGCACATATGGACAGTCCTTTGTACAGTACAGCATACAAGTGTACATGCAGAATCATACTTGTGTTAGATACCTACCTCTGCTGAAAGCTTTGCAGTAGGTGAGGAAAGAGAGCTGAAAGAACAGAGCGCACAAAAGATCTGCTCGACCCACTATACCAGCCACCTTATTGAGATGGAGAAGGGAAGAGAGAAAACCAAGAGAATGAAAGATGTGATACAAAAGGCTAACAAGTATACATTATGAAACATAATTCTCAAACGCATCCCTTCATGAATTACTGCATTTTTATATCTTCCATTCCTTACATTACATTCTGTTTTGCATGGGGCATCCAGTTACGAATGGAGGCTTATTAACAGAGAGGAAAAATCTCTCATTACCAGCGTGGCCTGTTGGTTGGTGTGTGTGTGTGTGTGTGTGTTGTATACAGTGTGTGGGTACAGAATGGTTGGCATCCTGCGGTTGCCTGCTTTGATACATACAGCGGGCCTAAGCCAACAGTCTGCCTGCCTCCCACCCCCCAGGTCTCACCCAGTCCTTGACCTGAATGATTAAAGAGAATGAAGAGGGGGAATTGCAGCCTTCCAGCCAGGCTTTACAGCGAACCCACATATGCTGGCAAGTCAATAAGCATCCCAACACAGCTAATAATCAGGCCATACTACAACACGCACCTTGGCCCTGCCTTCCCAACTGAGATTGGGCTTTTGTTCTTGGCATGGAACCACTGCATGTTTAGCATTAAAACCTCTGGACTAGTATGTCAATATGCCATGATGTGCTGCTGTATGGAATCCATGTTGTAAAGTATCCCACAATCACAACCATTGCAATGTGTACCAGTGCTTGCACAGTTGGTCACAACTTGTGCATCAGGCTATAGAAGAAAAAAAATGTAAAAGACAGTTTTCGTTATCATGAGTCATAAGTTTAAACATTGTGAATATTAATTCTATTTTAAGAAAACAGGGTAAACCGGAGGCAGCATGTACTGTATACTCTGCACGTTGCTAGTAGTTGCCATGGTAACGTTAGTAGCTTAGTCTTAAAGAACGAGACGTCATGACCGATAAGACCCAATCGGGCGGTGAAACATTGTGTAGGAGTTGCCAAAAGGTCTCTGGTTGTGACAGTTGAGACTGCCAACACAACCCCGGAGATTCCAAACCTTAACGGGGTCAGAAGGGTTTTCCGGTTTAAGGGCTCTGAAAAGCCAGAGCAGTGTGAACGTGAGTGTAAACGTAACAAAAGATATTAGTAGTAGCCTTAAAGTCACTGTGGGAGCCAAGCATGTAAGAATTGTACGTTATAGAAAGGAAAAAGAAAAACTTTTGAACTGTACTTACACTTTCTGTGTGGACTGGGTGTGTGGCAAAGAAGAGGGCAGCAAGCAGAGAGGTCTTGGGAGCGTGGTTAAGTATTCTACCCTTCACATCATAGGCCAGTCCACCAATCAGTATAGCGAACACGTCAATCATAAGGGCAGATATTACAGCATGGAGGATGATGTTCAGCACATGGAAGCCAACAGGGTGCAGGCCTCCCGCCAAGAGGTAGTTCAACCTGCAACAGTCAAAGGGGGAAATACCTGATGCTAAACGTACGTCAGATGTAGGAAAGTACAGAAGTGTGTGAGGGGGGATAAGAGCTATTGCAAAGCCTAAAAGCTCTGAAACACCAACCAGACAGCCGAACGTCAGCAGAAAAGGCAGTTGGACTGATCAGTCTCCCCGAGTTGGTCAAAAAAGTGCCTCGGAACACACCGAAGCGACGCCGACTTGAGCGTACGTTCTGCGCGTGCGCGAGACATAATACGTCTCCATAACAGCAGGCGGCGCTAATCTGTATTGTTGCCCAAAAAATTTAAACCGGCAATCTGATTGGACGAACGCGTCACATGGGTCTGGCTGCTCCCAGATTTCAAATCCGACCATAATGGCGGCTCGTTCGGAATACGATCTCGTATTTTACGAAAATAGTACACCAAAACGTGTTTCTGAAAATATTTTAAGCAAGAAATTGGCCATGCAGTTGCTGAATCTGTCTTCATTTCAGATCGACAAAGGTCAGTTTAAAAGATTTTCGTGATATTTTGAGATGAACGCTGACGGCTCCTCTGACTGATGCCGGCACGGAACACACCAAACAGACTCGATACACCAACCTTGCCAGACTGTCCGATAATCGGTTTGGTGTGTCAGCGCCTTAATGTGACATGATAATGTTGGGGCAGTGTAAAAAAAAATAAATAAATAAAAAATAAAAAAAGTGTTATCAGTCATTGTGTGTATCTGTAGGCACAGTTAAATAGGACAGTACAAGCCCTGAGTTAAATGCTGCCCTAAATGGAGCCCAACTGGGTAAGCTACTTAAAAATGAGCTCACTCCTCCCACTGCCCTGTGGTCAGACCCAACCAGTGTTGTTATGATGGTTAAAGTCAGAATCCTGCATCTTAAAATTATTTGTGGGCACAAGGAGCTGACAGGTCAGCACACTCAGGTGACAGGTGAGGTTGCACGGTTCTTTGGAGAGTCCACATATGCTGAGGCAGGAAATTAGCAGAGCTGACAGAGCTGCAGTAAATCCAAGGCCCATTATTTCTCCTCCAGCCAGAGACAGAATGGCCCGTTAGGGCCCCAGCTGGTGCCCTGGGTGACAAGGCCGAGAGACGGAAGGGTTTCTTCTGTGGCATCACACCACTATGACACCTAACCCACCCCTCCCAAATCCCAGTGACTACAAGTACCTGTTAAAAACTGAATGCTTACCTTTGCACCTGAGTTAAACAAATCTGTGCAGCCAATATGTGGCAGAGGAAGACTATGCAGTGCTAAGGTAATAGATCCCTTCTCCACACATTCAGTTAGTTAGGGTGCGTCAGACAGAGTTACAACACGCACGGAGATGAGAAGGGTATGTATGGACTTATCTAACTCTGGGGGATACAGTGAATAAGCTAAAGTCCCAATAAGTCAGTGTGTTCCTTTAACACAACCCATAGAGCCACATTAGACACATGTATAGGAAATATGCCCGGTTGAAATAAACAGTCCTTTAATATACAGTACAAGTCCAAACCTTTGCCTGGTACTGTACATGCACCCTAATGGTTAAAGTGCTGACAGGAACTATGTTGTGGTTTCCTGTTAGACGATGTTAACACCTGCCAGACGATGAAAAACATATTTTTGTAACTATAGTCTAACATCAGTGTTTGAGTTCTTACCTAAATGTAAGGACAGTGAGAGGTCGGTAGGATTTGTGACTGGAGTTGCTACTCAGGTTGCTTCCCCAGAAGTCATTGCTCCAGATGTTGTTCAGAGGTGTTGTGGGTTTCAAGTCCTGAACAGAAACTCAAAATTAGACAGATGCCAGTGCCACAAAAGGCAATACAAAGGGGGTACATCAACTACTAGAACGACAAAAATACCTTGTTGTTGACAATTGCTTCGGAATCATCAAACACAAACTCTCCGTCATAACTGTTAATGAAGCACAGGAGTGCCACCAGGGCGACAGTGGCCTTGGCTTGGACTGGAGCAAGCTTTGGAAGGGGTATCTGGTGATCCCAATAAACTTCAGATAACACCATGATGCACCGGGTCTTTGGTCATTTTGTATCATTATCTAACGTTAGTCCCTAAAGGGAAAGAGGATGAGTAACGTTACAGCCGGGAGAAAGCGTCAAACTGTGCCCACTGCTACAGTCATGGGTTGTAAAAAAAAAACTGAGTACAGGCTTAATAGGGAAGCACGGTCTTTATACACTGGGTGGATTCATACCTTATCTTTTGAGAGACATGTTGTGAGAGGTCACCGTGTCCTGTGTAACTCCCATGTTAGCTTCTTTGCCAGCTGGCTAACTAGCAAACGATAACGTTAACTCTCCGAAGGCGCCGACAATCGTACATGCACACAAACGTGGTGATTATATTTGCACTTTGTAACAAAGAGGTTACATTATTACCCTGTCAGTGACACATGACGGGGTAACGTTACCTTGGAAGTTAGCAGGCTACTAAAGCGTGACTTTAGCATGTCTTCTTAGCGTGTGCTATTCCCATCTATGCGGCATAAACATTTCAGGCGCGCGGTAGAAGCTGTATCGATATTACGCGCTATGTATTTTAAATACTTTTCATTCACATAAGACAGGCCCGGCGAGTTGTAAATGAAAAACTCGCGACTGTAAACAAATATACACGCTCAATCCACATTACTTCCTGTCCAGCGTAACGGTCACGTGTTCATTTTCAGCCAATGGTTGAAATGCTGTTTCTTCTTCTTCTTCTTCTTCTTCTTCTTCTTCTTCTTCTTCTTCTTCTTCTTCTTCTTCTTCTTGGTGTGCAGTGATTGTTCCAAAGTAAAGTTAATAGCAAGTGGGGTACAGAGGTTTCATTCAAAATTCCATATGCAGGTTAAACAGAGAAATTATGCAGTTTAGTCTCTCTGAGAACTTTATTGCTCTTACAGTTATTTAAAAAATACAAACCGACTTAGCTGAGGTAAAAAAAAAGCTGTTAAAAGCTCTTTACTTTTCTTTACCTACTTTCTATGTTCTTCACTTCGACCAGGGAGATCTGGAGATTTTTAAACTCATTCTGCAGACTGGATTTAGCAACAGGTTCCTTGAGCAAATGCATTCTATATGTAAGCATGTGTAGCCTATGTAGGCTATGTTTTTCTTCTGCTAATTTTGAATTTCTGATGACAACTTTTGCTGATCATACTTTTTATTTAAACTGTCTCCCCTTTTAGTATGCAGGTTGTCCTTGTGCTTGAATGCATCTTATGCATTTGGCTTATTCATTTGGCCTTTCCTCAACTGTGATTTCTTTCAAATTTCTGTAAAGGTTGAATCATGCAGTTCTTGCAATGCAACTGTTTGCTTTAAAAAGGATCTCATCCTCCACCCCTTTTCCCTCTCCCCTCAAGTTCAAGTTTAATTTATTCACAAAAGTTAAAAGACAAGCACAATCATAAGACATAAGGCAGATATGTGAAATGGGAAGCCCTGGTAAGCTATTTGAAGCTTGTGTATAGGGGCCCAAACACTAGCCAAAAATACACATTATAAATACTATCATATTGTTTGGATAAAAAAGGAAACATCTATTGTACAATATCATTTACATAGAGGGGTTTGGTTTGGTTTATGCATGTTTCTATAAGAGATCACCTTGAAAGGTGTGAGCAAGATACGTAGTGTTGGTTGACACTGAGTTGAATTGTGTTTCTAGTGCTGAGAGTTGTGGGATAACTTGGG
Source organism: Perca flavescens (assembly GCF_004354835.1). Taxonomy (NCBI): domain Eukaryota; kingdom Metazoa; phylum Chordata; class Actinopteri; order Perciformes; family Percidae; genus Perca; species Perca flavescens. Next base: position 14,759,997 of record NC_041341.1, on the reverse strand, counting down.
CATGTAAATGACACAGTAGTTTAACTAACTAGCTGGAGGAGCATTCATTTCTGCATGTAATGTAACTGTTAGACAAAGTGAAATGCATGTCATTTGGTCATGCATGTGAAGCATCTGAAGTTACTTTACATTCTATTAGAATATTAAGAAGTTTGTTTGAAATAAAAAGATCCACACATACAGATTTATGTTACTAATTATACACATTGAAATATATATACAGTATGTGTGTGCGTTCGTGCGTTTGTGCGTGCGTGCGTGCGTGCGTGCATGCGTGCGTGCATGCCTTCATGCGTGCGTGCAAGATAACTTTGAAGCTCAATCTCAATTTCATAATAATCCATCAAATAAGGAAACTGATGAGTAAGCTTTTTCTTTACTGTCAGAGGACGCAAAACCTTGGTGTGCATTTATTATCGGCATGGCCTGAACTGAAAGTGATTCTGTCTGGTAGTGCTTCCCTTTGTCAGTGCATGGAATAACAACATTGTGTATATATTTCTCTGTCACAGACTGTGTGGCTGTCGTCTCAAACACTGGTAATCTGTTGTCTGTCATAAGATATGTTAGTAGAAAGAAGTGTTAATAGAAAGATGATTGTCTGTAAGAATTAGAGGTGCTGAGGTTGTGGAGAGGCCCATGGCAGGCTTTGGGATTTTTTGCTCCACTTCACCTGTCATTGCTTGGGGAAGACAAGGAATCTCCCTAATGGCCAGAGCCAGGGGCCCAGGGCAACGAGAGGGGGGAAATATTGTCACGGGCACATTCTCAGACCTTTAAAATGGGTCTCAGGGTTGGTTAGAGAAGCAGACACTTATTCAGCAAGAAAGCACATGTAATTAAGGCCATGCTTCAAAACATCACCCTTGGTATCTGCACAGTCAAATACAATGGTTATGGGTGCTATCAGTTTGGGGAAGCTTCAAGGTTTTCAGATTGGTGTCGCTGGTTCTCTACTAAAAATGTTCAAATTGGTTCAGCGCGCTCACATAATTCTTAATTTACTGAGTTTTGCATCTGGTCTTGATATTACAAGCTTACAGCAGAATCTTTCCTGTCACACCAGGAACACGGATACTTAGGCAGAAGCATTTAGTACCCCTGAAATTACCACCCCATGCAAAATGCATGAAGTATGGATTTCATCTCCTGGTTCTTCACCCATGTCAGTCAGTTGGTGTTCATGTTATTAGCATCACTTCCAGTGGGCTGGCAAGGGCGGGGTGGTGAAGATAATGAGGGAGGATGTCCCAGTACCACCAATAGAATATCTAGTGGCCCAAATGCAGGGAGACAGGGCTGCCAGTGGAGACCCTGTCAGGGAGGGTCCACTGTTTTGTGATCATGCAGAAGGTGACAGACATTGATTGTGTGCAGTCTGACATAGAATCACAGCAGAAAGGAAAGGTCAGGGTCAAATGGCGTGAAAGTGAAGAAATGGTTAAGCATCAAGCAATGTCCTGAAATGAACGATGCAGTCTGCATGTGTTTTTCATCATTAGCTGTTAATCACAGTTGGAACAGTTTTCTTTTCTCTGATCTCAGCGGGAGATATACAGTGATATTTTCCAAAGCCTTGTTTATTAAAGAAAATGTTTACTAATGATGAGCAAAGTTTATATTTGTAAAACATGCTTTGTGCTGAAATATTTTACATGTTTTAAAGATTACAGATGTAGCAAAAATAGATGTACTAGAACAACATTTGCACCCGGGAACAAAATAATCTCTTGGGCTAATGTGTGTTTATCCCCTTCAGACCTCAAACATGAAATATTTATGGTTTTCAGCCAATCAACATGCATTGTTTTAAAATTTGACTTCTGCCTCATTATTAAGTAGAGTCAAACTCAAATTCAAAGAGTGAGAAACTTTTTAGATATGCATGTGTGTGCAAACCTCACTTTCATGAACTGGCAGTAATATTGACATACTTACGCTATCCACTGTTAGTTTAAAAAAAAATTTTCTATATGTGAAAAACACAGGAAGTTTTCAAAATTGAATCTCTATCCCATTGAATATCTGGTCTCTAATAACACAATCAGAAAGCTGATAAAAAAAATTGTACTCTGATGGTTTATGAGGTTAGGAGAGTCATTTCAATCTTAAAACATACTGTTTTCTTTTACAATATTTAGTATTTTAAGATATCATCAGATTTTAATACAAGTTAGCAAGTCAGTTCCATCATATTTTACTTAGGGACAGCTGCAGAGGTTCTTGGGGTTGCAATAAACAAAAAACTTCCTAAAATGAGAACAAGTGTTTCACATTGTAACAAAAAACATTAGGTAATGGACATAAAGACATTATTTGGCATAACATTTTTGATTTAGCCTCATTCACACATAAAAGAAGGGTCAGGAAATAAACTGACCAAAAAAATCTTGTGGGTGCAAATTCAGGTCTGAAGGTGACATGTTAAGGATTGCCTTGAATGGGAGCTGTTCAGGATATCTGTTGTGTGTAAAGCTGCTATTTGCAATGACTCCTTTCTCTGGCAATCTAGGCTTTTGCTATCTGCCCGGTGCATGGACATGGTGCTCTGCTGCTGCGATGGAAATAGCTGTGATGGCAAACCACAAGGTCAATCAAACATAGTCAGTACAGAGAACAGAGATAGCCAAAACCATTTTTATTTTTTTTATTTGCAATATGCATAAGTCTGTTACAGCCCAGTTAACAATGTAAAACCTATTCTACTTGCCTTCGTTGTCTCTTTTTTTCTAGACGCATGAAGCATTCCTTTTCTGACTATCTATAAACTTCCCCCTCATTAAAGTCACTGGACTCCAAAGTGTTCTTGGAAACATTCCTATTTTTGTCTGGGTAACAGAGGTGGAACAGACATCTACAACAAAGGTGAGTGAGATATAATTGACTGTAAACCAGGAACTGAGTCTTCGCTTGTCATGCGCCCTGTCTGAACCTCTATAAAAGGCGCTCTTCACTCATTATTTTGATAAAGCTGTAAGCGTCACCTTTTCCGATCAAAAGTTTCTTAATACCACAATCCCTGAAAGTTATCCTTAAAGACAGTATTGTATTGTTATATGTGTTTCATCTCCTCTAAAGTTCTTGTAAGCGACTACTGATGCTTTGGAAGTGAACCATCTCCTTTTAAAATGTTCACCTCAAAGGTGCTGAATCCAAATGTCTACACGATTGAGCTGAGCCATGGGGACTTCACGTGAAAAATCAAACACTGTTTCAAGCACTTCCAAGCTCTTCATCAGGATCTGCTGATGTTCAAGGCTCTTCTTAAGCTCCCCCTGCCAACCTGCATGTAAGAACTACTCATTTGCTCACCTTTTGTCATTCACTTATATACTCACATATGCAGCACATAAACCCACACAAAAGCGTGTGCAGAATTACACAAGATGTAGACACAGACTTTAAGCAAGAAACCTATTTATACCTGTCCTTTCTCTCTTATATCCCTGAGTGTTCATCTCTCAGCTGAGGATACTCAGTTTCTCTTCAGCTCACTCTCATTTCCTTCTGTTCAGCAGCATGGAAAAATACAGCATGTTCTTTCAGACAGTGGAAATATATTTTATATAACAAGCCCACTGAAAGATAAAAAAAAAAACTTCTAGCCGAATGAAAGCTCACAGAGTCTGGTTTAGCATACATTGGGATATTGGGATTTAAAGAGAATTCTGTATTTAAAAACAAAAATCAGAGGTAGGCCACACTGAATGCTGCAAGCTCCCCACAGGTTAATGATACAATGTTTCAACTTTCAAAGTCATTATCAGGCAAACATGATGAACAGAGCTGTTATCTAACACGTGTATATCCGATTGTCTTTTTTCTTTAAAAGATTCTAAGGATGCCATGTAATAAGTGTAATAGAGTCTGATTACAACCTTCATGTATACAGTAGATATAATAATATTCTGGTTCTGTGGAGAAACACGTCATTAGGCTATTTATACACTCTACAGCTGAGTGGAAAACAGCTGGACTCTGACTGACAGATGCAGCGGAAGGACAACCTGAGAAACATCCTCAAAAGCACCGTGTACAGGATCCATCCAGCAACCATAAGTGCAGCTACTTACAGTCAAAGCCTTGTCTTGTAAAAGAATGACATCAATACAGTCAACTCCATTGAAGGTGATCCATATACACTTTAATTAGGTGTGAAAGCTAAAAGTAATTTCGTCCTTGTCAGAGTTCTGTGGCCTGCATGAGGAGAGTCCCTTCACAGAGGACGGTGATGGAGAATAGCTTGCATTAATGAGGGGAAACACAGCAGGCAGGAGCAAAGAAACTCACTTAAAGAGCTAAGATGGCTGCTAATATCCATTGCCTAAAGAAAAGAAGAAGAAAAAACGATGAGATGACACATTATAATAATGATGCATAAGTGCAAAGTAAGCATCTTACAGTAAAACAAAGTCAATTTGTTCTTAAAGAATATGTGCGACAAACTGGAAGTGAAGTATTATTTTTTTCTGCTGAAAAGTTTGCAACTTCATTAGGCTGCCAAGATGTCACATATAACTTCATTCTTTTAAAGACTAGAGAAGGAATTGGTTGATGAGGGGGTTGGCAAGAAAAGAAGATCAGTCTTTTTATATTTCATAAGGTCTTTCTTAGCATTGCTGTCTTTGTGTTTTCTCTGGACCAGCAATATATATGAATGCCTTATTTTATTACTTTACCATGCCACTGTGAAGTTTTTTGTGTGCATGCATGTGTGTGTGTGTGTGTGTGTGTGTGTGTGTGTGTGTGTGTGTGTGTGTGTGTGTGTGTGTGTGTGTGTGTTTGTTTATGAAGTAAAGGATTAATCTTGAAGCAAACGGAAATAAATACAATTCCCAGTGTGGATCCAATGATGTGTGGTACTTTCGGTCTAAAAGATAAGACAAGGAATGATTACACTATTATGTGTTAACATTAGTCTGAAGCTCAAATGCACAAAAGCCATATATCATGCAGCTCCCATATTCATGATTGCCCCTGTCATTCCTTATATCTGTGTCTAAATAGATTCAGCTTTCTACACACTGAATTTAACCATTGTGTGTGTGTGTGTGTGTGTGTGTGTGTGTGTGTGTGTGTGTGTGTGTGTGTGTGTGTGTGTGTGTGTGTTTGGTTCGGTGGACTTTGTAGATAGCTGGTGGGGAAGGACTCTTTTGTTCTCTACATGAGACCGAAGGACAACCAGGTGGGAGTGGTGATCCTCTATGATAAGGGCTTTTTTCATATCAAGATGAGCACCCAGGAGATTGGCGTCCATCCCGGAGTCACCATCGAGGACCTCTGCAGGCAGGCATCTGTTCTCATCATATTTACATTTTGCTGTGATGACATAGCTACACATTTGTGCTGACTGTACTCCTACACAGATTACTTGTGTGATGTGTTTCTATATCTCTGTATACATGCCACAAATGTCACATCCATGTTGTATTAGGGACAACACATGCTGTCTTCATCTGGCTCTACCAACAAACATGTGATGGACTTAAAACAGAGCTGTTGCTGATATCCCGGAGTAATGTGAAATCTGTGTAAAAACTACAGCATGTATGACTGTTCTCTTGTCTTCGTGAAGGGCACTAGCACTTAGAGCTTTCTTATTTTTGACAGCCTACCTGATGGGGCCATTTAATTGTTGTTCATTTATTCCATTCTTAAAAGCACAGGAAAGATGTTGACCTTATAGGACAACCATTATGGATCGTTCATCCTCATCAGTGAAAACAGAAAAACACAATAATTTATTTGAAAAATAACACATTTTATTTAGTTGAGCCCTTTTCCAGTCACCAAAGAAGACCACATATCAAGAAAAAAAAAAATGCATAGACTACATTAGAACATATAAGCTAATAGCAAAGTGACACTTGTAGGGGAAGTTTTTCTTGTCAGCAGCAGAGTTGTACATCAAAAACACACGATGAGACGAATAAAGACGTTTTTAGAATTAAACCAAAGTTTGGTCTTTGAGTATTTATTTATATTTGCAAATATAGAGAATCACTGTTTCACAAGTACCAACAGCACATCTGAAAAAGTCTTTCTAACTAGAACCCTAAATGTCAAAACATCATATAGTGAAAAACTCCGTTAAGCCACCCCTCTTAATTTATGGCCTTGACCGACTGCCACTTTGCTCGTTTGAAAGCCATGATGTCTCTCTCTCTCATGGGTGGGCCAAATTCTCTGGGCAGGCAAAGCAGAGAAAGGGGAGGTAACCTTGCTCCTTATGACCTCATAAGGAGAAGATTCCAGATCGGCCCATCTGAGCTTTCATTTTCTCAAAGGCAGAGCAGGATACCCAGGGCTCGGTTTACACCTATTGCCATTTCTAGCCATTGGGGGACCATAGGCAGGCTGGGGGAACTCATATTAATGTTAAAAAACTCATAAAGTGATATTTTCATGCCATGGGACCTTAAATAGATTTGTCCACTTTTGCAAAGAAGAACTCAGACACATACAGACATAACATTAGCAGCCAAGTCACATTTCTGGCCACCATTTGTTTTAGTCTCCATTAACTCCCAAGAAAAAATACTAGGTAGTCACTAACTTTGTTTGTCAGACATTTAGTGCAGGTAGTGTTTTTGGGGTTTACGGTATCAGAGGTTTTTTGGATTAAAACAAAACGCTGCTGCTGAAATTGTTGCTGATGACCGTGGTGAGTCTGCTGCAAAAACAAAACAAAAGGGTAACATTTAGTAGTTTGAAAATGGTGTGGAAAAATGTACTTGGCAAAGTAAGGTATGAAATTGCTATCAGAACTGAAGCTCAGATACTGTTTTGGCACCAGTATCAAACCTTTCACCGATAATTCTTTTGATCTTCTGTCAACAAACCATCAACATAATACGTAGAAAGAATTGACTCTATTATTATGAAAATTATAAAACCCAGATAAATATCACCAGCTCTTCACTCTCGCAAGGATCTTGGAGGGAGCCTGGGAGTATGCCCAACCGGTCTACATGAGTTTTGTGGATCTGGAAAAGGCGTATGACTGGGTCCCCCGGGAGATACTGTGGGAGGTGCTGCGGGAGTATGGGGTGAGGGGGTCTCTTCTCAGGGCCATCCAATCTCTGTACGACCAAAGCGAGAGCTGTGTCCGGGTTCTCGGCAGTAAGTCGGACTCGTTTCAGGTGAGGGTTGGCCTCCGCCAGGGCTGCGCTTTGTCACCAATCCTGTTTGTAACATTTATGGACAGGATATCGAGGCGTAGTCGGGGTGGAGAGGGGTTGCGGTTCGGTGGGCTGGTGATCTCATCGCTGCTCTTTGCAGATGATGTGGTCCTGATGGCATCATCGGCCTGTGACCTTCAGCACTCACTGGATGGGTTCTCAGCCGAGTGTGAAGCGGTTGGGATGAGGATCAGCACCTCTAAATCTGAGGCCATGGTTCTCAGCAGGAAACCGATGGAGTGCCTTCTCCAGGTAGGGAATGAGTCCTTACCCCTAGTGAAGGAGTTCAATTACCTTGGGGTTTTGTTCGCGAGTGAGGGGACAATGGAGCGGGAGATTGGTCGGAGAATCGGCGCAGCGGGTGCGGTATTACATTCAATTTATCGCACCGTTGTGGTGAAAATAGAGCTGAGCCAGAAGGCAAAGCTCTCGATCTACCGGTCAGTTTTCGTTCCTACCCTCACCTATGGTCATGAAGGCTGGGTCATGACCGAAAGAACGAGATCCAGGGTACAAGCGGCCGAAATGGGTTTCCTCAGGAGGGTGGCTGGCGTCTCCCTTAGAGATAGGGTGAGAAGCTCAGTCATCTGTGAGGAGCTCGGAGTAGAGCCGCTGCTCCTTCGCGTCGAAAGGAGCCAGTTGAGGTGGTTTGGGCATCTGGTAAGGATGCCCCCTGGGCGCCTCCCTAGGGAGGTGTTCCAGGCACGTCCAGCTGGGAGGAGGCCCCGGAGAAGACCCAGGACTAGGTGGAGGGATTATATCTCCAACCTGGCCTGGGAACGCCTCGGGATCCCCCAGTCGGAGCTGGTTAATGTTGCTCAGGAAAGGGAAGTTTGGGGTCCCCTGCTGGAGCTGCTCCCCCCGCGACCCGACACCGGATAAGCGGACAAAGATGGATGGATGGATGGATGGAGAAAAATATCTACTTAATAATAACTAAACTCCAGGCATTCAACAACTGCCACAATTCCTCAACACCTGCAGTCATAAGCCCTCTTCAGAGATTAAGTCCTGTCCAAGTGTGTCAACTTTACCCAGTGCCTCCACAGGTGTCTATGGCCCTGCCTCCCAGAGTGACGGAGCCATCATAACACATCACAGCTCAGAGTGGAAGAATGGCAGCACCCAGCTAGCTTACTGTACTGTGTGGGCCCCTGGGCACGGAGATGGGATAGATACTCAGATCATTCTCTAGATGCCTGGGATGATTCTTTTAGGATACGGCTGAACATTTTGTCTGTATGTGACTCCCACAGTGCTTTCTTACTGGGGTCAGAATTCAGAGCAGAATAATGGCTGGATGAATCGAGTGGCCGGAGGGGGATTGTAAAAAAAAAGAAAGGATGTGTGAGACCTGGCAGTGGTTAGGTTGATTTGCTCAGTACTGTGGTCCCTGCTGTTGCCCTCTCACTGGTGTTGCTCACAAAAGTGTTCCGCCAAAAACCCTCTTGTCGCCATAGCACCCCAGGCCCCAGCATGATTGACACCCTGTCACATTATCTTATGACAGCGCTGGTGGGGAGAGAGTGCTGAGGAGTGATACTGGGAAGTGGCTGGGGACTTGCACACACACAAACACCCACACACACTCACGCATGCTTGCATACATATACAGTAGACACAAATGCACCCTAAAGAGCTCCAACACACTTAAGCTGGGCATTGGAAGTACAACTCAGCCATGTATATTGTGTGTGTGTGTGTGTGTGTGTGTGTGTGTGTGTGTGTGTGTGTGTGTGTGTGTACTAATGCTCTAGAGGCAGAATTCACAAGGCTACATTCTATTACAAGGTAATAGAGTGGCGCAGATGTTTTGCACATTGTGTACATCGTGTTGCAGAGACATGCTATTTCAGGCAGCAGGGTGTATGGTACAGTCTGCTGATTTCATTTATGAGATGAACATCAGTTTCTATGGCAAGAGGTAGCTCCAGGCTTTTATTTAAGTCATTCTATACCCAAGAGACCAATTCATTATAGCAATGTAACATCTCTGGCATATGTACCAAGGAGTTGTAAATGAACAACAAGGTCTAAAAATAGATGAAAGTCAAGCAAAGAGAGTTAAATGTTGATCTCATCTTAATATGATGGGAGACTCATAACAAGCAGTTGAATCAGTAACATTCTGCTTTTATTGAAGATTTGACAAAAAAAAACTGCTTGCTGCTTAGGAGGGCATATTCCATGCAAAGTACTATATTATGTGCATTAAAGGCCCAGTGTGTAACGTGTTTAGTTGTTCATTATCAAAATCTGTGTTGCCCGTTGACAAACTTGTCCTTTTTCATGAATATTTACCACCACCATCAATTCCAAGTATTCCTTTTGGCTTGAAATTTTACATTTGCATTCGCATGAACTGGTTTAGATGCTCCATATTCATGCGCCATCTTGAAATACGTTAGCCGGTAAGGGACATACAGGACATACTGCTCAGATAAACTCACAGGTGCTGCTAATGCTGCTAATGGGTATCGTAGCTTCCCGGCCCCGGCAAGTTTGAAGAAGGAAACATTGAGGACCACATGTATTCAAAATCCAAATTTCAGGAACAGGAGTCTTCTTCTTCGGCCAGAAAAAAAGAAAAAGGATATTGAAAAGACCAAGAGACCGGTGTCATCAGAAAAAAAGCGTGAAGGCTACCGTAGCTGTAATACGTACTTTGAACTGCGTGGCGCGAGAGAGTTGATTGTGATATATGATCTCAACGCAGGGAGAAATTCCTACACATTGGACCTTTAATGCTAAATGATCTTGTATAATGGAATGTATAATAATAGGAATGTAATGGCTAGTATTAATTGTGCCTTTAATTGGAAGGTAATAAGTCACCAACATATGCGCTCTCTACATCAGCACTACTGGCCCTTTTCCACTGCAAAAAGTTTTCCAGGAACCCTTTAGGACTTCACCTGTATTTTGACAGCAGAAAACCTAGTTTGGGTTTTGGATAGAGCAAACCAAGAAGACTTTGCTCATTTTGTAGTACTTTCCCATTGCCTATAGCAACTCATGTTGGAGTTTGCATTGCTTAAAGGACAAATCCGGCGCAAAATGAACCTAGGGGTTAATAACACATGATTACTGAGTCGACCGTTCTCTGGAATATGTTTTCATACTAATCAACTGTGACCAGTTAATTAGCAGTTAAAAAACACTAATTAGCTTATAACGCTAGTTGTCGGGGCACGGGTAAAGTAAAAAAAGCTATTTCTACACCACTAACAAGTCTCAAAGTAGCACCACACTTCCACGGTAGCATAATGAGGGTCCCTACATGTAAACCGAAGCATTGAGAACTTTGTAAGTGTACAGACAGTTTATTAAAAAGAAGGAGTTTATAAAGACAATACCGTTCACATATATAGGCGGGCGCCATCTTGGGAAAGCGGTCACGACCAGTCAAACAACGAGCGCTGTGTTTGAGCTATGTTACTGGTTACTGGTTGCACGGCTTTCTTCGTCGACTGGTCATGACTGTTTTCCCAAGATGAAAATGAGAATTTTTTTTGGGGGAATTTCATAGTTCTTGGGACTGTTTAAGCGAAAGCCTCAGCCCAAACTTCTCCACACACCTTGCCACAGTATATATTCAACCCTCAGGCCCAAACTCTGCTGTCAAGGCCAACGCATTCTCTTTACTTTCAACAGACAACTTTTGGAAGTAGCTCTGAACATCTGCCACACAATTTTCAGAAACTAACTTATTTTAACGTTTATTTACCATGAAACCTCACAGTGTGACTACGCGAAAAAACACTAAAAATATGATATGTTACAGGCATCAGTTTTCGTCAGGAGTTGTTAAGGACAGGTTGATGTTCTTAGGTCTCTAAGTAGAACAGACAGTGGTAACTCTTTCTGTAAATGGAATTCGCAGGGAGCCATTGCCAGCATTGGGCCACCAATGTTTGTCCACATGGGTATGACCCTTTCGAGGGCCAGGTCAGGGCATGCATGCTAGTAACAGCTGGGTGAGGATGATGGGTGTCAGAAAACAGAACACATCAAAGACTAGACAAGCATCTGACAGCTGGATGACATTGAACTGGGAGTTAAGGAGAATTGTTGTGTTCCTCTTTATTATCGGTGAAATGCATTTTCATAAACTATAATGATATGATATTTTACATATGTTAAATTTAAATTGTATGTATTATGTTTATTTCATACACCACCTGTAAGCTAAACCACTCATTGTCAGAGAATCGGGACATTCATCTTTCCCCATCAATTATTTGGCAGGTGTATTGAGCAGAGTCAGGCCAATATGAAGTCGCCATTAGCATCTGAGGCCCTCTTTAAGGGTGGATATTCATCCACCTCCGTCTCTCACACTGAGAGGTGGAGACTAATCTCTCAGGGTACCCCTAACCCCTATTGCCCCCCTCTCCTCCCTCCTTTCCCCTCTGGAGGCCTGCATTAAACATAAAGACTCTGCATGGATGAGTGAGTCAACAAATTACCACAGCCAATAAATGGGAAAAAATGACCTTCCTCTTTATATGCCACCAGTCTCTTATTTTCTCTCTCTTTTCCCTTCTCTTCTCTTTACTGTTTTTCTCCCTCTCTCCTTCCCCCTTACCTTACTGACCTCCATTTGGTTATTGTCCCAGGCTTTTAAATAAACATGATCTTAGCCTGAGCTTCTCCTTATTGCATTTAGTTAGAGCATCCATCCTCATGCTTGACTGGTTGTGTCCATCAGCTCAGGGGAGACTGACTTGCTGCAAAATCCCAGCAAAACACATGAAACTGCTATAGCTGTTGTTCTAACCTTTGAGTGTCTCCTAAGGAGCACAGTGATATTTGCACTTAATAAAATTATGCCTACCAGGAGAATATGCCGCTGACATTTGCCATTTGTCAAGTTGAGGTGGCAGTGAGGCTTTATGAGTCATTAGTGTTCGGGTACAGTCGAGAGTTCCTTAGCCTGCAGCCGCGTTTTACCGTAAATTGGAGCAATCTTTGTAAAGATCACATGTAACTGCCACATATCATGAAATGAGCATGACACTGATTGTGTTTTGTGTCCATCTTTCACACAGCACAAAGTAAGTCATTTGTTTATTCTAATGCAGTGTTACATTTACAGTAGCAGTAAGTAAACCGTAAACATAAATTAAACATTTGTGTACTAATAGTGTAGCAGTATATAGTGTGTATGTAGTGATAGTGGTAGGGAACAAGATGTGAAATTAGGGAATAAAGGGGGGTAACAATCTGGGAACTTTTTTAACTAACCTATTCTATTATTAAAGGGTACAGTACGGACTACTGAGCAACAATCTGGCATTTTGGATAAATTTAAAGAGAAGGTATACTGTAAGGATTTTTAACTACTGAGTACTATAATGAGGTATGTAAGAATGACTATCATTAAGAGCCAACATACACAGTGACATGTTGGGCCCTATTTTAACGTTCTGAAACGCAAGTATCAAACGCCAAAAGCAAGTAGCTTTGTCGGCGGATCTCAGGCGCTGTTGCTATTATACCGGCAGGATAAATTACTCTTGCGCCCGGCGCAAATCTAAAATGGGATTGAATTGTGAAGGAATTGTTTTCTGAAACTGCAAAATAGCACTAGGGAAAGTTTGCGCCGGAACACACCTCCTCTTTTCGCTGTACCGCCCCCGGGAGTGCAAGTTCATTCCCTAATTTACCGACGTGAGTCTGTGGAGGGAAAAGTGCGCAGTGCATCGGGTGCAAAATAGGAATGATACATGCGTCGGTGTACAAAGTTAAATTGCGCTGGGTGCAAGATAGGGCCCATAGACTATAGGCCTACAGTGTGTTCCTGACAATACTCTACTCCCCTTCACCTCTGTTTGTTTCAAAGTAAAACCACAAATGTACTCCAAAGTTATTAAGTAAATACCCCGAACAAAAAGAAAAGTACTTTGCCTATCCTCTTAAGTAAGTAGTATATAGTAATTTTGAAATAAATCACAACAGATTTATTAAATGTTACTAAGTACTTAACCTTTAATAAGAACTAAACATCTTCTCCCAAACTTCCAGCTTTGTTGCTTAGTAGGTCATATTGTACCTGTATAGATACCCAGTAGTTAAAAAATACATAAAGTATGAATTATTTTTAAGTTCACTGAATGTTACCTCCTTATTCTCCTCATACCTTCTACCTACATGTAGGTTTCAGTACATATTGTGTCATGATGTCATCATGACAGCCTGTGCTGATTGCTGTGGGCGTGGCTCAGCTGGCAGGTGGCTCCAGGTGAAGCTCATTCCCTCATCACCCTCCTGCAGTACTTACCAGATCGTACAGTCTACAAGCGTGGTATAGTGGCAATTCTAGTTCCCTGTGTTTCCTGTGTTCTTGCTTGTGTGGCTAACTTAGTTTTCTGTTTGTCTCAGGTTGCAGCCTGCCTTGCTCGTTCGTTTGCCTGCCTGCCTGCCTGCTTGCTCTTCGCACCTGCCCTTCTCTCTCTGTGGATTGGACTCAATTGTTTGGACTCTGGAGGAGGCCTACCACATGGTCACCCCCACCACGTCATGGGGCACGCTCTGGAGAGCACATAGCACCCACCACTCACCACTGGATTCCCTCAACACAACTTCCCCTCTTGTGCCAGCCGCACATTTATTGTATATATTTCACGCATTAAAACATTTACCTTTACTTTTTGTGTTGCCCGTCTGCTTTTGGGTCCCTCCTCCTGTGTCGTTCCATAACATATTGAACTTGAAAAAAATGACACTGTGAAATGTGAAGAATTACACTGTACATTGTGGGTCCTATTCTATATTTTTGTAAGATTATTTTTTAGACATTTTAGGCCTTTATTTGTATAAGACAGCTGAAGACATGAAGGGGGAGAGAGAGGGGGAACAACATGCAGCAAAGGGACGCAGGTTGGAGTCGAACCCGCGGCCGCTGCATTGAGGATTACACCTCTATATATGGGCGCACACTCTACAAGTTGAGCTACCCAGGCACCCTAAGGGCCCTATTCTAAAGTGTTACTTAAAGAAAAATTAGGGATCAAAGAGGAGCTTAGAATCAGGGGCACAGTTACTGTAGCAACCTTAGCCCATGCAGAGTGATAGATGTTGCAGGTGTCGTGCCCTTCCCTGATATAGTCCAAAAAAGGTCGTGCTGTGTACAGTAGGTATTTATTTCCTGTTGTTGTAGGACAAGAGAAAAGGACAAAAGAAAAAAATCTGCCCAGCATTATTTACAAGGGATGGGTCACCCAGTGATAACAAATTTCAGTGCACACATTTGAATCATTTTGATTCATTTCTTCCTGACTAGACAAAATTAGCTTAATCTGTAAATCTAATGTTTTTCAGTTATGTTTCAATCCATATTAGACATACAGTACAGATATACATTGGAAGTGACGTATTCTATATAGCTGCCAATAATAGCTAGTGATGAGAAGCATTCTACAACATTTTGTTTCCTCACAAACACAGCCGTTGTTATGAATATGATGAAGTTGGCCTAGATTAAACATACAGACCATAAGAATGTTTGCTTGTTAGGTGCTCTGAGCATGTTGTTGGTGCTTAGAAATGTTGATTTAAGGAATGTAGGTTGTGTTTTAAAGTGCATCTTTATTCTAAAATTATTTTTGAAGTTGCCATCAATAACAATGCGAGGCAGTGGGAATTCAACAGAGATATTACAATGAACATAAAAGAACAGTCATATACAGTGCCTATAAAAAGTAGCCTATTCTCTACGCCATTCCCCTTAGACATTTTCATGTTTTATTCCCAAGGAAAAGAAAAAGTATGTAGTCTTTGTTAAAGTTCCTGAAAACTTATGTTGTATCTAGTAAGTTTGTTTGTAACATTACCTATTCACGACTAAAATAAGCAACAACCAAAATTAAAAATAAGAAAAAGAACATTCTTATGTATAATTAATTAAGAGTTTAACACTCAAAAGTGTACTGATTGAGCAGGCCTGGGTGTGGTTTCATCAGATTTGATTGACAGCTGCCTGGCAACACAAATAAGCAAATAACCCCACAACTGGCATCACACTTTGATTCAAATACAGCTAAATCCTAATTGGTGCAAGCAAACGGCCTTCGTGACTTCCACTCACGTAGGATCCTATAGCTCAAAGAAACTGATTGAGAAAGATGTTTTGGGGTGGCTTTAAATGAACACCACTAAAGTTGTACTTGTTTTAAAAGATGTACTTTTGATTAAATCTGAATATATTTAAGGTCATTTTGGCTGCTAACATAGTGCATAATCTTAGGCTAATCATCATGTCATATTGCAAACAGATTTTGGCATATTGGTAGTGTTGTTCACTTAGTTTCAGACATTTTGCTGTGGTTTAATGACTTTCACTGTTGTCTTTTAAAAATATGGTGCATGCAGTATGGGTTGAACCCTGCTGCCTGCCTGTACAGATTCTTGTTTATTTGTTAGTGATGCTGGTTGTTTTTTTCCGACAACCTCCCTTTTAATTGGTACTTGCGTGAAACACAATATTGCTCTTTAGTTACTTATCTGTAAATTGTATTGTTTTCATAGTGTGTTAGACTCCTCTCTGAGCAGATGCTGGGATTTGCTTCCATTATTAGACTACCATTAAACTCACCCTAATCAATCTTTAGCTTAGTATTCATAGCACTTTCACCACATTATTTTAGCTATTTGTTTTATTCAAAAAGCAGCACAGGCACACTGGAAAAATGACCAAAAATTGTAATCTTCATTGCACGTAGACTAAGATAATGTGGAAAGCATAAGACTTATGATAAATTAATTCCTTACATTGTTCATTTTTGTTTGGGAGCTGATGTAGCTCAGAATACCGTGATAGCAGTTATAAAACAGAACTGATAATGGTTTTGTGGGTTTGAATCTTATATGTTATATGTCTGTTTATGTGTGTGTGTGTGTGTGTGTGTGTGTGTGTGTGTGTGTGTGTGTGTGTGTGTGTGAGAGAGAGTGGTTCCTGTACTATGTAAAATCGTTTTGAGAAGTCATTAAGACTAGAAAAGTGCTATATTAATGTAGTCAATTTACATTTACTTGAACAACAGATTTACAATATATTCTAATGCAGGGGTGTCACACTCAATTTCACTAAAGGGCCACACTGGAAAATGAGAATCCCATCTCAAGAGCCAGACATGTATAGTTTATTGACATGCTTTTATTAATCGAAAGTCAAATATTTTTGACTGTATTATTGCATGTCTCATATAGCCTTCTCACATACAAGTTGGTCCACATAAAGCCCTAACATGTCAGCAAAAATGTTCCTTAGCCATCATAGAATTTAGCAAATCAAGCAAAACAACGCCTTTTTATTACAATTTAAAAGTAGGCTACCACACAGCCGATTTACAACAACCTGTTTCACAGCCTGAATATGCAAACGCTCTGGTTCTGTGGGTATCAAAGTCTGCCAAATTCTGCTTTGAGTGTCGTGTAATTGCAGTTTGAAAAGTTTTGGTTTGGCACACAACTAGGCGTGCCAAAATTTATTGTGAACCTATATTGATATGTGGGCCAGATCAAAATTTGCGAGGGCCGGATTTGACCCCTGCACTATGTTTACTGTAGATTACCCTTCTGCAGCCAGAGAGAGTAGTTGCATTCATTTAACTGGCCCCTCAATCTTAAATTAAAAATGCTTCCTGCCTACTCTTCGAAAGCTAAAAATATCGATAGGCTAAACATCTGCAGGAGTTATTGTGAAGTATGATTCATTTAATGCCAATATTGATTTGGTTTATTTCCTGTTTTAGTCTTATATTTCCATTATGAACAATTATGCCCCCTGGTATTTGATGTAACATATAAGCCTAACTTAACACAAATACGAAACAAATACCACTATAGAGAGAATGGGGTAGTAGACTTTGTCTTCAGGAATGTTTTAATAAAATTGATGATATAAGTCAAACTTGCCACCCCTTTGAATGATAATCATCTGCTAATTTCTGTCTATCTCTTGCTCCTCTTCCTCCTTTTGGTCATACGCATTGGCAATTTTAGACCCTTTTTAGGGGGGCTAAAAAATTATAATAATAAAAAAGTTGGTAATTTCATGGCGTAGAACACTGTGTTCTATGCCAATTTTCACACAAATTGGTCGTTATCACTGTGATTTATAAAGTGTCAGGTTTAGTTCCGTCATAGTGTTAAATGTGTCAAAAAAACGTTAGCTGACGTTGTTGTTCAGTAGCTAGTTCAGAGATTATCGGCTAATGAAATTACTGATTTAGCAAGGCACTGTATCCGTGTTACATTCTCATTAAGGGCTGAGCCCCCCCTAAAAGTCTGATCCTAGATCCCTGGTCATGCGAGAGTGTCATTGTGTGGACATAAAAGGCAACATGCATGAGTGCATGCCAGAAAACAGACTAACCAGCCGCTGGAGCTTCCAGAAGCAGGTGTATCTGACCTAAAATCCCTAATCAAACATTTATTACACATAGGTAATCTCCATCAATTTCTAGGAACTGGCCCCACCAGTGGGGATTAGGTGCACCATAAAGGGAGTAAATACTTGTTGTACTATTTGAACTTACTTTGGATGTCTGTAGAGATTTGTTTTTCATTTGACATTCCTACTTAATAATTCGTCAGTGATGCAAAGTTGTAAACCCATAAAACATGAATAAATCCCAGAGGTGGAGCTAATTTTATTGGTATCACTAAGATTCTCTTTTGTCAGTACAGATATGTAAACAAAAATGGAAACTATTCAGAGCTAATCATATGCAACTGTCTGCTCAGTGTTCTACAGTCTCATTATAAACCCTTTGGAAGATCAAACTTGCAAAAGAAATGGAGGCACAGGCAAGATGCTGCACTTTTGTGTGTTTGTGAGCACTCCGAGGGACAGAAATGGAGGCAGCCTGAACTCCAGAATGCTTCCCCTTCTCTCACCCAGAGACTGATACAACAAAAGCCTGTGTCTGCACTTCAGTGAGTCTGGATCCCTTGGCCTCCATTACTCCCTAACACTGTATACTCCCCACCACTTATATACAGTATGTACTAAGTTAGCAAACTAACACAACATTCTGGTAATCCCACAATTCTGGTATCATCTTGTGTGTGCATCTGTGTGTGTGCCCATAGACAGACTCCCTGTAGAGCCACATCAGTAATAATGAATTGTGTGGAGAGTGGAGAGGCCCGTTTCTGGCAGCATGAAGACTATACTGTAACTTCATCCTCAACTATCAGGTCAAGCTCAGCACACCATTTGATGGTACACTTACTGACTTGCTTGTTCGGCATCCTTACTGTCGCTTGAACATGTATGTTGAGTCTGTGTCCCAGGAGCTTATCAAGTTAAACTGCTAAAAAGTCAGATGACTGCAGCTATTATCTAAATAAAGCGGGATAATTAGGTTTCCTTGGATAATTAAAATCAGGTTACAAACAAGTAAACCAGATTTATCCCAATAATCTTGTGACCAGACACGTATCCTGGCAAGTCCTGTCCCCAGTGTGAAATTAATTGCTGTGAAGTTGTCATGCCAAATATCAAAATCTTATTTTAAAATCAGATCTACACTGTCTTAAAAAATCAGAACTGTGCCAAGCCAAGTAGAAAATAATCAGTAACATCACACATTCCATGAAGGACACTGATTTTCACTTTGATACTGTTTGATGTTGTTTGATTTTGTTTGTTTGCTTTTGCGCATGTACCCACGTGCCAGCCTGTGTGTATGTGCGGGCATGCATGCGCATACCCCACACATGAGTTTGAATTTTCGGAATCTGAAAAATGAAGTGTGACTGCAGAGCAGAGAAAGGTTACGTTCGGAAAACAAACTATATGACAATAGCGTTCTCTTTTGATATCGTGATTGGCAATTTTCAAATGCAGCCAAACAAAGGAAGGCATAAAAACAAAAAAAAACAAAAGGAAAGACAAAATTGAAGTTGTCACTTTGTACCTGAGTTGTCCCAAACTATCCCATTCTGCAGCCAGTGGGGGTTTCTGTCAGTTGGCAGCAGACTATATTTCTCTGCCTCTGTCACCGACATTCCATTTCTCTGTCTGGGCTTTTATACATCTCTGGGTCTGGGGCTTGAAATGACTTCTGTAGGTTGGACACAGAGGGAGGAGGGGGCTGATGGCAAATACATACATTAAAATCATTCACAATTTCCAGAGAAAGGGGAGGGAAATGTTGGCAGGTGCAGACCGACCGAAATTAAAGGCAGTCTTTGATCTCAGTAGAATAAGAAACTACGTATGGATGCCTTTTGAGCTGAGGAGGAAGCATGTTGTTCTTTTGTGTGAATGCACAATGTTCTTCCAGCACACAATGATGGAGTCTGAGAGCCATTCTTCTTCAGCTTGACCTGACTGTAGCATATGATGCTGGTTTCTATTTGTTTGTTTGCTTTGAAGACTTGTATGGTCAGATACAAAATTCACAGAATGCCTTGGTTTGATATTGGAGTAGAAATACAGAACAAGACAGTCAGGGATGTAGCCAGTCATTTCGTTCAGAGTTGGCGGTTTAGAAAGGTATGGATAACGGTTTATTTATTTTTCCTTTAGGACATCTTGTCTATTCTGATGTGAAATCATTCCTACACAATGCTGCTTCTTCTGTCATTGTTAGTATATAACAGTCAAATTTCCTAATTCTCATTGCAGAGTAAATGCTTTGCTTCTTCATAATGTCATATCCATTTTCTGCTCCCTTGCTCGCAAACACCATATTCATGCACAATTTGACATAATGGCAGAGTTAAAAACATGAAATTATAAGGTAATGTCTCACCGAGGGCTATAATCACATTATAGTGATCTGTAAGATTGCTCGCTGCAGTGAAATTTAATAGTTTGAGCATAGCACCCCCTGCAGGTAGGCATTATTCCATGCTAATAATACCCTCAATGTTCAGACTGAAGTGGAGGCTCTCATTGTTACCCTTTCACTGCAATTACAGGCCTTTCTACTTTGATTGGTGGGTAATTGAATTGGTTTGAGCCTGTATGATTTCCTTCCGCATTTGTCACTCATATTCCAGTCTTGGCTACAGATCAGACAAAGCCCGTCTTCTAGTAATTAAAGACGCCAAAGCCAGGTGTAGAACTGGGGAACTAGGGAACCATAGCCAAATGAATGGGACTGATTAGGTGTTTAGTGAAAATGAGATTTTCTGGCTCAAAGACAAAGTACAGCCTCTCACTTGGTGCTCGGTGATCGGTGGGGTGGCAATTGACTGCTGTTGATGAGGAACATGGAGGTAAAGGCCTGAAAAATGACTTCCTGCATTCATCACATTTACAAAGGAGCCGCAGTTTCATAGTGTGAGTCTAAATCTGAGAGATATATTTCAAGCATGAAACAGGCATTTAAATTTAACTTATATGGAAAAATAGAAGATGTTTGTTCTAATTATGCTGAAAACAGCCAGTCTCAGATCAGTTATGGTGAAGATTATAAAGCACAGAGAAAATGAAATGACAGCTTTAAAATTTTAGTGGGAAAGTGAAACTGAAGTTGAATTTGAGCAACGAGTGTTCTTTAAGTTCACATGGGGAAGAAAGAGCCATTTAATTTCTTAAATATAGTAACTTACAAAAAAAGTTTAATTGTACTTTTAATCGTTTTGTAGCCAACGCATGAGTAATAAAAAGAGTGGGTCTTATTTCTATCTTCAGTGGAAAGTGAATGCGGTCAAAGAATCATGGTCCTAAGTGAACAACAGCTGTGGTCAGGTCAAGGTGAGTGGACTTTGAGCGGTGGATGTACGCCAAATGACTGAGTGGAAAATGAGAGTTCTTTCTCCCTTCATTGAGACTGGAATGGATTTTAATCAACACATTATGCCAGTTGTTAATTGCTTTTGCCGCCTGCTGCTAAAATAATTTGCTACTTTTTTTATTGTAGTAGTAGCCATCTGTTTCAAAACACAGGGACAGGATCAGGCCCAGACCTGGGGTGGATGTTGACATGAGATACAGGCGGCTAATTTGCACTGCCACCACCTTATTTATGAGGCCAAGAATGTGTGGAAAGGAGGGAAATATTCACAACAAGGATCTAAAATGGAGAGCAAGCTACATTGAAATGATGAAAATAGAATATTCATCAAAAGACATATAAAAAGGGGCCTTCATTCATAATCACACTTCATTATGTAGTCATGTACTAAAACGAAAAAATGACTAGTCACTTCTGTACAAATGCACATGCCAGATAATCCCGTGCATCTTTTGAAATAGACGTCATTTTTGCCTTGAGGAACAATGGCCTCCTTATGAGGCTCACCCTGCTTTAACCCCTGTCGGTATCCCTTAATTGCTCAAGGCTGCAGACAGACACTCTCAATAGTGTCTAGAAGGGACAATAGCCATGAGGAACTCAGTGAGAGAAAGTTTTTAACCTGCTTCACCTCATATTTACTCTAATCAGTCTTACTGTTGAGGCACTCATCACTGGTTGTATGGATTGAGAGCATAACACCTTTATACTTCTCTTTGCTCAATTTATGGTTTATAGGCAAGTTTCTATTTGAGTGAAGGAGTGAGTGCATTATTTCGCACTCCTTGGTGCCATGGTGCTTTGACATCAGCAAAAGAGACACACAATGAAGCGGATTCTAAGTAAAGACACGATGGAAAGTAGTTGCAGCCAAGATGAAAAGTGAATCAAGCATTGAGTACCCTATATGCTCTTGGCAAAGGTGTTGGAATCTGTCGGCCAATGATAAATCAGATCATGAGGACTCTCACCACTTACATCTCTGCCATTTGAAACATTTACACATTTGAGGGCAATCACACCTCATTTCTGCTTAATAATCAGATAACATGGTTATCTGTGTGAAGTCTCAGAGGTATACATTCAACATTTCTGTGGGAGGGTGACAAGTTTGCTCTAAATTATATTTAATTTCCAACACTTCCTCCTCTAGAACTAGTTTTTAATAAGCTGTGGTCGAGAGCCATTAACAACTGTACTTGGGATGTACAGTATGTGAAGTATATGCTTTTTGTATAAGAATTTCTGTTTGATGGCTCTGTCTGTCATGCATACAGCATTTGCAGTATTAGCATCCATGTGTACAGTATGTGTGTGTGTGTGTGTCTGTGTAGTGGTCTTGTGCTGCAGTTCAGGCAGAGAATGCATTTTATAGTCTATGTGATGCTGCGGCTGCTGCCAGGATTTGAAAGCGACATCTCAACAGGAGGGGACCAAGCCATCAAAGCCATCATGTACTTTAATTACAGGTAATCTCGACTCACAGACTCTCTTCTACTCCCTCTGCTCTTAAGAACTTCCTCCTCAATTACCAAAGTGCCTCAATTAGGCCCTAAATAAGAAGTGGACATGCACAAGGGAGAGATGGGCAAATTACAATAGAGAGGGTAAAAACAACAGGGCCTGTAAGAGCCAGTGTGATGCAGAGGCAATTAAAAGACAAAAAGTGTTCAACCACGCAGGGCGAAAATGAGAAAAAAGAGAAAAAAGCCCTTTGATGAGCTAGTTCTGAGCTAAGTGGAGCTTAAGAGGCGATGGTTGAGGAGAAGAAAGAACGAGAAAAGAGAAATTAAAGACAGTTGATTGGCAAGAGGGCTGATGTCACACTGTTACCCTACAGGACCATATGCCGGGAGGGGGGGGGCACTCAATCATCGAGACTGGAACGTGAGAGTAAGTCATGATTTCTATAGAGCAAGTAGGCGTCCCACAGGCAGCTGATTCTCTCCACTCTCTCTGCTTTCCCTCACATTCATTATCCAGCCAAACCCCATACACACTCCATCAACTGTGAAACTTACTGGGCTTTTGAATGGACAAATGAAGACCCTGTCTCTTTTAATAGGCTAATTCAGTGTCTAACAAGGGCCCTTGTTAAGAAAAAAATGCTTTAGCTGCAGCCGGCAGTTGAGTGCATTAGTCAATTAGCTCAAATCTAACCTGAGGCAATTGTCTGAAAAATTAAGGATAAAGAAATACATCATCAAGGAACACAAGGCGTAAAATGAGAGACTAATACACACACACACACACCTCTGTTTATGAGTTTATTTGTTTGTGTGTGTGAGTGAGTGGGTGTGTGTACTCACAGTGCCTGTCTACAGGATCAACTACATTTCATTCTGTGGACAGCAGATTCATGCTGACCTGGGCGGCTGGTTGGAAAGTGAGCTCATCTATGTCCACAGTAAGCTGCTGTGATGGCAGGACTGTCATCATCGGTCATCACTGTGAAAAGGAAAAAAGTGCTGGGCACCAGGATAAGCAATGACTTAACATAGAGAATGTTGAGGAAAAAAACTGCACAATATAATGTAATCAAACAGAACAGCCCTGCACGGCAGTCTTAGAACTGAGTCAATTCTCCTTTGCTCACTTACTTGCATTTCATACATAACAAGAAATGTAAAAAACTAAGTTGGGACCACATAGTCAGAAAAACATGCTCAACAGCTTATCAGGGCAGCTCAGCGTGTATCCAGGAGAGGGCAGTGTTAAGCAGAGAAGAGGCGGGGACTGCCTGGGTGTTTGATCTGAGCAGATGTGTACGAGGAGAATCATTAAACAGCATCTGTCCACTCAATTACCCCCTTCGTTAGTCTAATCCCAGTTTTTTTTTTACTCATACTGTAGAGGGGTAATTAAATTCCCCCTAAATTGAATCACTGTGTAAAACAAGTAATTGATGAATGCGGCAACAGGCTTTCTAAAGCAATCATGGAATGGCCAAATCAAAACTCAGGACTTGTGTTACTGCAAAGGTAACACAGGCTGCACAAAATGCCTTGTGGTCTATAATCAGCATGTACAAGCATTGATTAGATAGAAGCATTTTTGTTTTATTGTGGAGACAAAATCCCAACAGGAAAATAGTATGAACCATATATTTAGGGATTTGTGATTTAAAACTTTAGACAATTTTCTGTCTCATATTGAACAGCGCCTGTCGGAATTTAGAATTGAACGTTTTGATAAGCAAGTGTGGATGGTTGCCTGTCAGTGTCTGCTTAAAGTATGTAATGTAATGTAAAGGAAATCAAATCTGACAATTTGTTTGCTCATAAATGCCTATGCAGGCCTTTATTAGAATAATTGAATATTTGATAAAGCTAAGGATTTATAATAATTTACAAAATATTTCATGTTTTAACTCCACACAAATACACAAGATAGATTTGACTGTTAATTACATTCACAGTCAAAAATCTAAAAGTTGCTTCATTTGCTTGTTCTACCGACACGAACAAGAGGGCTGGTTTAAGTATAAAGTGACTATAAGGAAATCGATATTTATACGATTGATACTGAACTCCAGAAGAGACATAATCAGAAACATGGACTAAAACAGAAGAACAAAACATTGACATAAAGGGACATCACAACTTATTTTAGCTGCACCAATAATGTAATTACCGGTTTCAAAAGTTGAAACAGCAGAACAGTGGAAAACATATAGAGCAGCAGCTTCTTGGTTTGTTTCATGAATGCAACATGTCCTTTCGTGTCACACAGTCTGCCTTAACACCATACTATGTGCCTGCATAGAAAAACTCAGCAATCGTAATGAGCGGAAATCACAAAGGAAAAGTAATACCTATCCCAGAGGTTTGAAATCGTGACTGCATGTCAAAATGGCTGCTCAACGACACTATCATCGATAACCTGCACGCACAGCCTGCAATACTTTCAGAAGAGTTCTGAACCTGGATAAAAAAAGATTAGAAAAAGCATTGTTTTCATTGATCAGGGGAGAGCAAGTTGAAACAACTTGAGCCAGACAGCTAGCTTCCCAGCTCATCTGTGAAGGCAGCGCCTCATTCTCTAAATGTCGATGAGGTCGTCGCCACTCTCGTCGCTCTCCACAGTCAGCTGACGGGTCCACCACTTCTTCACCTCTGACCCCGAAGAAGCCTCATCGTTGACAGGGTTTATCTTACACACTATGGACTTGACACTTGTGCGACCTGACACAACAAACACAAAGAACAGAGGATTCATGGCCTGATTCTTGTCATGTCAACCTACGTTGCTTTGACTTTATTGTTAAAATGCCACATCCTCTTGCCAGACCACTATTGTAAATAAGAGTTTTTAATTGACTCTCTACAAAACTGTGCCACTTGCAATAGACCGTATACAGAGCTGTACTGTACACACCTGCAGGCAGCCGCCACTGTCCCAGCTTCCTCTGTGGTCTCCCCAGGTCTGAAGAGTCCTGCCTGTAGCCTCCTCTGTCTGACAATGTAGGGCTGAGTAGCTGCTGGAGACCACTCATCTAAACAAAGAGGGGATATGCTTTGTTTTACCACTGCAAGTGCACACATGCAGATTATATGATGTGCTTGCTATATATCAAGCTGTGAGCACGTGTGAGTGTGTACTGTACGCAGTGTTGGTATGAATGTGGGGCTTTACCTCAGGCTGCGAAGGGTTGTCTGGGTTGTTAGCATTGTGGTCTTCACTTGGCAAGGTGGTCTCTATGCTGGGGGGGTTAAGGAAGCGGCTCAACTCCTGCTGCTGGCTTTCTCTCAGGCTGTGGATGATGCTACACGACTGCTGCTGCTTCTGCAAGGGCACACCGACATAATGTGGTCAGTGTGTGATGCTGTAGTGTGTACTGTACATGCATCTTTGCAAAAATACCCTGGGAATGAGTCTGTTTTCATAAGGCATGTTTGTGTGTTTTCTGCTGAGAGACTAACCGCCCGGATGCGTTTGAGGCATTTCTTGAGCCACATGCGTATGGTCTGTTTGGCAACCTCTTCTTCAATGGTGTACTCCAACTGTTCCCTGGCCAACAGCTCCTCCAGCTGGAGAGACTTTCTAATGTCCACTGAGCGATATGACAGCATGCTGTTTGACACACACACACACACACACACACACACACACACACACACACACACACACACGCACACACACACACACACACAGACACACACACACACACACACACACAAAAGACGGACATACTGTATTTAGTGGAATATAATTATGCTTTGGTAAAACTAAAGTTTATCAGGGCTTTAAAGCAAAAATACTACTTAGACATGTAATGATGTACTGTACAAGTCAACATTGCACAGAAGTTTCAAACCATCAAGACCTAACTGAAGTTTTAAAGACTTCTAAACCCTGAAATGATGGAATGTTATATAACTTACAGAGTGAGTCAAGTTGTTCAAGACATTCAGTCCCAATTTGTCTTTAGAAGCAGGTTTTGTTACCTGTTGTGCTGGAGTCCCTCAAACCAGAATTTCAACTGGACAGAACTAATAAATATGTTTTGATGCAGCACCACTTAGAGATTTGGACTGATATAGTGGATATTTAACATGTTAAGGACACTTCAGCTCAGTATTGGTGTTACATTTTGTTGTCCTAGTGGGTCCCCCTTAAAAACGTATACACTGTATCGGTGTTCCATGGTCACCTGAGCACATCATGGAAGGTCACATCCCCTCCACTGTGCAGTCGCTCCATCTCATAGCACATGTGTTTGAACAGCAACTTGTCTTTGTCCAGGTCCACCTCCAGCCTGCCTCGGAGGAGACGAAGCAGGAACTTCACCCTGGATGTGGGGATCACACCCTGGGGAAACAGTCATAGAAGTCACGTTGTTATTCAAGAACCTGTGACGTGACTCAAGTCTGTGATGCTGAGACTTGGATTTCTTGTGTCTAGCTTTTAAGCCTGAGAGTAAAAGACACTTAATGACCCTTTTTTTTTATTTTTGGGGGTGGTTGGGTGGGAGTGGGGAGTCAGTGGGATGTCAGACCACAGTTACAGCTAGTTAGTGGCAAATGTGAATAGGGCTGGGGTGGGACCAAAAATATATGTAAGGGCTGCTGCTCACATTTACATTGTTCTGTATGTTATAATTGTGCATGCCTGCGCAAATGATTGAAAATGAAAGCCTACAGTAAAACTGGATGTCATAATGGATAAATGGGAGGGGGGGGGGGTGATCTACATTTTTGATCCAGCACAGACTGTTCTAATTACTTTTACTCCTGTTACTCACGGCTATACTTCACTCCTTCAGCCCTTCTCATTAGCTCTAACTTCTCTATATTATCCTTTGCTCATAGCCAAATGATCATCACCCTCTCCCCTCTGCGGTGTCCTCATCCTCTCTCCTATTGCTAATTTCTCACCTCCCGTTTGTCATCCACCATGTTCCAGATGATTTGGAAGTGCCTCAGGTCATTATAGCTCAGCAGCTGGTCCTCCTCGGTGGAGTAGAACAGAGAGAAGTTCTCCACAATGATGGCTGCAGCAATAGCAAGATATATCAATACTCACAGATGCAAATATTCCATGATGACAATATCC
The DNA here is from genome assembly GCF_004354835.1 of Perca flavescens. NCBI lineage: Eukaryota > Metazoa > Chordata > Actinopteri > Perciformes > Percidae > Perca > Perca flavescens. Next base: position 14,732,504 of record NC_041341.1, on the reverse strand, counting down.
ATGTAGTTTTCATTTAAAGATGCATCAATCATCTGTGTTTGTCTAACAATGAATACAAGTTGTTCTTCTGCCCTTTAAATATCCTTAAAATATCTATTTTGTTATGCTGCCATGAGTCAACAGCCCAGGCTTCTGGAAAACTAAATTAATCATATCACGATAATGTGTTGATTGAAACCCAGACTGTTATAATAATGATGATAAATGATTCTCATAACACGAGCTCAAGCAAGAAGATACATACAACAATCACTCTTGCTCTTTTCATGCATTACTTCTTGTGTGTGTGATTTTAGGAGTATTTTCTTTTTCCAAGAAATCAAAAACTCCCGACACTCACAGATAAGTAATCTTCTTATTTAATGCGGGCAAAAAACGAAGAAGAACGCCTTTTAGCTAGAAGCCAGCGTTGATGACGGCTTCTAGCCGAGATGCGGTCGTTTTTTTGCTCACATTACATAAGATTACTTATCTGTGAGTGCCAGAGTTTTTGTTTTCTTCGATCTTTGTCACTGCCAGGCACTCAATACACTGTCTAAGATTTAGAGCTGTGCGGCTACTTTCCATTTGTCTTTCTTTTTCTATAAAGAATGGTCTTTGCAATAGGTCAGTGGTGGTGCTTATATCACAATTGGTATCTCTGGTTTATCTGGGTTTTTTTTTCTGACAAGAATACAAAACATATGAAAGTGAATGACATAGATAAAGTCCATAACACCAGAGAATACATAGTGGATAACATTCAAAAAGATCTAGAGATGGGTTGGTTCCATCTTAAAACTAGTGCTCATTTTGATTCTCCTCATGCCTTCTGTGTAACTACTTTCCTTTTTTCTGCCATATCATTTTGTTTCTCTCTCTCTTCTTATATAGTGGCCTCTGACGTGAAAAAGAAATAATGCATAAAGGGGGTTTATCATTGTGCTATGTATAATAATCTCTAAAAAACTAAACTCCTGTCTCTGAAGAAACTCTTTTTGTGTCTTTAGAGACATGATAAACCCAAGTGTAATTCTGCTTTATTAGCTCTGCTGTCTTGAGTTACATAAAGCAGCGTGAAAAAGAGCCCTTGTCAAAGCACAAGTTTTTCATTCTTTTGAATGGCTTTTATGCATGCACACAGTTTTTCCCCCAACTGAAAGGGGAGTTCCCATCATGTGGCTGTGTGTGTGTCTCCACAAGGTTTAATCAATACAAGTATACAGTACCTATACACACTGACCTACGAGTAGGTTGAGCATGATGTAGGCTATAATGACATAAAAAGAGCAGAAGTAGATAAGTGCTCCAGCATAGTTGCCACAGTCAGTCTCCCAGTAGCGATGTTTATCCGGGGTACAGAATGGGGCCTGCACCTGGAAACAGAAAAAAAAAAAATGTGTGTATACATATACTCACACATACATTTATACAGTACAGGCCAAAAGTTTGGACACACCTTCTCATTCAATGTGTTTCTTTATTTTCATGAATATTTACATTGTAGATTATCACTGAAGGCATCAAAACTATGAATGAACACATATAGAATTATGTACTTAACAAAAAAGTGTGAAATAACTGAAAACATGTGTTATATTTTAGATTCTTCAAAGTAGCCACCCTTTGCTTTTTTTGATAACTCTGCAAACCCTCGGTGTTCTCTAAATGAGCTTCATGAGGTAGTCACCTGAAATGGTTTTCACTTCACAGGTGTGCTTTGTCAGGGTTAATTAGTGGAATTTTTTCCCTTATTAATAAAAAAGCAAAGGGTGGCTACTTTGAAGAATCTAAAATATAAGACATGTTTTCAGTTATTTCACCCTTTTTTGTTAAGTACATAATTCCATATGTGTTCATTCATAGTTTTGATGCCTTCAGTGAGAATCTACAATGTAAATAGTCATGAAAATAAAAAGGAAACGCATTGAATGAGAAGGTGTGTCCAAACTTTTGGCCTGTACTGTATATTAAAAAATTTGCATCAATGCATGGGGTGATTGAAAAGTTCCCTGAAATGTTACAGTAAAGTAAAAAAATTAAATATTTATGGAGTGATATTGCAGATAGCCGTGTCAGCAGTTTCCATTGGGGCTATTTCTTTGATAGAAAATGGTTCTAGTGAAAACTGCTGACAGTGAGGTCTGTGGAGTATCCGAAGGTATATGAACAACTGTGATTAACCGTAGTGAGTAACTGTTAATTTTGCTGCGAGCACCACAAACAAAATTTTATTTGCCTCCATTGTATTAGGGTAGCGGCAGAAAATTGAGGTGAAGCAACCTTTAAAAAACATAACATAATGTTTACAATGTACAGTTTTTTCCATATTAGGAAAAGATGGTCTGTTCCTTTGTCTGTGTGGATGTTTGCTGGATCTGCAGCCCATCTTACCATGCAGTCATGCATGATTTTATTCCAATCCTCCCCTGTGACAATACGGAAGAGAACGGTGATAGCCTTGCCTGCTGTGGAGAAGTTGGCATGCCTGCGAATAAAAGAGATAGACAGAATCAGACAACTCTATAAAGATGTTTTTTACTGTATCTACTGCATATAGCCTGCAGTGCTGCTCAACAGTGGGAACAGCAGCATAATGAAGGACGGGTGTCTGGTCAATAAGCAGATGATCTAATCCTTACCGGTTGATGTTCTCTCCGTATTTGACAGTTCCAAAGAGAACAACGCCAGCAAATGCGTAGCAGAGGAGAAGGAGGAACATGCCCACAATGATGAAGAAGCTCTTGTACATGCTGACTACCACAGTCAACAGCAGCATCTTCAGAGTCACCTTTATCATCACAGACAAACACACACATTTCAAAGGATATATTGTTGTTGGAATACAGATTCTTTTTTGGCAAAATGCACAAAATTGAGTATGTTCTTGCTTGCAAATATACTCACATGTTTCCCACATATTGTAAAGAATCTGAAGACAATCACACATGTGCCCATCATGTAGGTATATGCATTCTAGAGGGGAAAATAATATAATTATTTGTGAAGTATTTGCTAAAATACTTAACATGACTTAATCAGAACTCCTAAACTGTTCCCTTAATACACGTGTCAAACTCAAGGCCCGCGGGCCAAATCCGGCCCCTCACAGATTTTGATCCAGCCCACATATCAATTTAGGTTCGCAATACATTTTGTCCCACCTAGTTTTTTGTCGCTTTTACTGAAATTTTTGTCACTTTTGCCGACGCTTTTCCGTTATTTTCCCGCCGTTTTTTCCCGATGTTTTTGTCACTTTATTCAACGTTTTTTGTCGCTTTTTTTTCTTTGATGGCAAAGTTACTTTATTGCTGACTTTTTTGAGTCTTTATGTTGACCAAATTGTAAGTGAGAAGGCTATATCAGACATGCAATAATACAGTCAAAGATCCTTGACTTTTTTGATGAAATAAAAGCATGTGAATAAACTAAATGTCTGGCCCTTGATGTGATTCTTATTTTCCAGTGTGGCCCTTTGTGAAACTGAGTTTGACACCCCTGCCTTAATGTGACAGTAATTTGTCTAACCAGTAAGGAAAAGTGCAGGACTATCCAGATGACACCCAATGATGTGACCAGTAGGTCATAGCGATTCCTTCTGCTCTGCCAGTAACCCGCTGGGGACATGGCTATCAGCTTCATGGTCACCTGGGTAACAACACCAAGAAGGAACATCAGACAATACCCAGAAGAGAAAATAAAAATAAAAATGATGAACAAGAAGATAGGAGAAAAGGCTCACCTCCAGTACAAATATAAAGGTGAAGACTACTGACATGGTGGCAAGAGGAAATGTTGCTTGATATCCTACGTCCCACTGGAGAAGAGCAGGTTCGCTCAATATGTCAATATGTCAGTTTACATTATATTTATTTAGCACATTAATATCTTAATTGTACTTGACATGCAAAATAAATTAAAAACTAAAAATAAGGAAAAATGTAAAATAAAACAAATAAACAAGACATACATTATTGAAATGACATGATGCATTGTGATATAAGGCTTTACCTTGACTGAGAGCAGCACAGACTGTGCCAGCACCAGCACAGCAATGCCCCGTTTGAAGAAGGGATGTTGAGTAATGTCATACATCTTAGCCCGGAAACCCCCGTTTTCTGTCAGGAATATAGAAGACCAGAGATGTATTGATACCTGCATCGCTATAACAACATTTCTCTGTGGAAGTTTATTTCAACATTTCCATACGGTCAAGGTAGGATTCACTGTACAAGTCAGCGATCACATTTGAGAGTCTGAACTGGCACTGAACTGTAGCAGTGGTCTTTTATAAGTCAGCTGATGCTTAAATGTATGGTAGTGTCCATTACTGTCCTGCAGATGGCACTCATGGACTGCTTGGGGGTTCCTGTAACACTAAATTGTGCTGCAGGTTTCACACACATTTAGGTATGTGGATGCATTTGTGTCAAGAAAAGGTGACAAACCCACACTACCAGTGCAAATGTGTCTTAGAGTTTTTAGATCGTACAGTGACGTTACAGTTACATCACTGGATAGTTCTGTATTTCATCTCCTAAAACAAAATTTGAACTTGAGCTGGAGATGTAGTCTTCTCTTAGGTCCATTAAGGTGCTGACACACCAAGGAGATTATCGGCCGTTGGACAGTCTGGCGAGGTCAGTGACTCGAGTCTGTTCGGTGTGTCCCGTGCCGTCGTCCTTCATTTTGGCTGACCTGACATGTTCAGTCGCCGGCAGGGCAGTCGGGACTCACCCGGAAATGGCGAGCGGAATGAGCTGACAAGAGTCTCTCAAAATCTGACGAAAATCTTTTAAACTGACCTTTGTTGATCTGAAATGAAGACAGATTCAGCAACTGCATGGCCTATTTCTCGCTTAAAATATTTTCAGAAACATGTTTCAGTGAACTATTTTAGTACAATATGAGATCGTAATCTGAACGGCCGCCATGACAGTCTGGCTTTGAATTTCCGGCGAAAACAAACCCATGTGACGCGTTTGTCCAATCAGCTGCCGGTTTTCATTTCTTGGGCAACAATACAGATTAGCGCCGCCTGCTGTTATAGAGATGTATTACGTCTCGTTTCATCTCGTCTTTTGGTGTGTTCTGTGGCACTTTTTGGACCAACACGGGGAGACTGATCATTTCGACTGGCTTTTCTGTCAACGGTCGGCTGTCGGCTATATGTGTAAGCAGCTTTAGGAAACTGAAGTGGTTTAAAAACATGATGAGAGGAGCTAATGTGATGGCTATTACTGAAGCCCATCCCAACTTTCCCTAATTATACTATTGTCTCACATTGACACCAGACCTTCCTCCACAGCACTGCGAAAGAGGGTCTGGCGAGTCCACACAGCATTCTGGGATGAGAGAACCAATCACAATCGTCTTGGGCGGCACTAAGCAATGGATTCAATGACGGTGCCACTGCAAAATAGCCTTGGGAAGCATGTGTACATTCAAAAGTTGTTTTAGTTGTGCAACAGAAAACTCTGATTCGACAGGAGGAGCAGTTAACCATAGAACTCATAAATTGACCAGAGTTTAGAATGCCAATACAAAGCAAGTGGAAGGAAACAACCTCAGCCGGTCAGTCAGGCAATAGGGCATAGTGAAGACAGTGGTGCCTGCCTGTAACAGAGGAAGTCTAACGTTAACCCATACTGTGACGGGTTTCACCTCGGCGTTATATCCGCTGTCTGCGTGTAGTTTTGAAAAGTGTAAACACATTTACAACCGCTTTACCGGCGTTGCCGTGACTCACTGTGACTTAAACCAAGTTGACGTTGTTCGCTCCGTCGGCACCACAGCTCGGCATGTGTGTGTGTGTGTGTCGGCAGTTGGAGCTCCGCTCTCTGTCAAGATGTAGAGACGTCAGATATGCTTGCTCTTATGTACTCTCGGGTACTGAAATTTGGCACCGTTTGATTTTAAGTGAATCTGTCCTCGGTAGTACCAACGTTATTTGTTCGATACCCAACCCTAGTAATGAGTGGCACATAACGTGAAGTAACATGGCATTTTATTTTGTTTGAGTTTTAACTTGTCCAGTGGGGCAAAGTAGATTTCTCTTCCACTTGCCCTACAAAAAAATCCACCTGTCCCAGACAAGCCGACAAGCCTTAATGTCGAGCCCTGTCACATATTTAAAAATTGTAAAAACTGATTATTTTCGGAGGAATCATAGCCAAATCAGTCTAATACATTGATGCTATCAACACAAAGTTTAGGAGCGCAATACTAATGATTTAGTTCGAAGTTCCCGTGACGTGACGTTTCCAGTCTACGGTTCAGACTCAACCACACGAAGCTCTGAAGCAGACCTGTGGGTCTCTTAGTGTCCACTCTCTCTGTAAAATGCAGGGCAGCTTCAGGTTTATGGATGCGCTCAGCTGTGGACATGCTGCGGCAGATGTGTTGCGTTTGTGCTCCGTGTATTTCTGTAGTTTCGGGTTTCCACCTCCGACGTAGCGTGGCGTATAGCCACTTCCCTAGTTAAACTATTTGTCTCATTCAAAGACCAGAGACCCAAACGGGGCTCTGTGTCTGTCTGAGATCTACCGTATCAGCAGAGCAATCACGTAATGCACAGCAGACTATGGTGCAGGTATAGATTATTTTCTGAAATATAGCTTGTGACTTTATTCTTGTACTTTATTCCTATTATCACTTTATTTTTCTCAAAATATCACGACTCCTCCAAATCACAGAGAACACAGATATACTGTATTTTGAATGTGCACAAAGTTTTGGACAAGAGCAGAAATCTTGCTCAAACATCTGAAATATTACAGTCCAGGGGTTTATTAATAAATTAAAATGAATGAATGTATCATTGAGGTGAATAATTGTCATATGCACATTAAGGAAGTTACTTCCCCAACAAAAGAAGCAAAACAGGAGGTAAGAGTAAATGATTACTATAGGCTACATGTGTGCTGACTCAGATATAATTAGAAAAGTCCATCCAAACGAGAATAAATAGTTGAAAGCAATACAGAATGCCTGACAGCCTTATTGCAATATATTCCATTAGGTTTTTTATATTTGGATTGTAATCTGTTTCTCTTTAAATAAAGATATTTGCAGCATACATTGATTCAAAAAAATGTAGAAATAGGTGCATAAAAATTCACCAGAATGCAGGAAATTAAGTGTTTAATGCTCAAAATTTCCCTGGAAATCTGGTCACCCTACGTTAGCCCCCAGTCAGCTATCAGCCAGCTACTTCCATTACAGCAACCCCCCCAGCCAGAACTTATCTCCAGTGCCTGGTGCTTACGACGCTAACGGCAGTTTAATTAAACGTCGGGAAACAGACCATATCAGACCCAGCACCGAGTCACAACAGCGGCCATCCATAGCGGTAGCTAGCTACATCTCCGTAGCACTACCGGTGTATGTGCCGAAAATCTCCTCCCTGCCGAATTTCTCCCCCCTTCGCATTTAGCTGTCTTTACGGTTAGCTAAATTAACCCGACAAAAGGTGGGTTAAGCACCAAAACAAAAAGTTAAGATTACTGAAAAGTGAAGGGGAGATAATTCCGGGCAGCTGGGAGATGTTCTGCTGCTGCACAACAGGCACCAAACGTCCTGGCTCGCTATTGTGGAGATTCCCCCGGCAATCCCCAGCCACACCCATCTCTCAGCCTCGTTGAGTAGCTTGCTAGCATTACAACAAACCCCGTCCGCCCCGGTATTGAAACCATCCAAAAGGTGACATTGATATGTGAAATATTTTGTGTTTTAGCTGCTGGCTACTGTTAGCTAGCTAACTGGTCAGCTACAAATAAAAATCTAATCAAGAAAAACGTAATTATGTTGGGAAACTGCAGCTATTTTATTAGAATAACATGAATAAACGTAACGTGAATAAACTTGAATGGGTAAACTCGTCCGTGAACTGATGCATTCTAACCGGCAGCGAAGGTGTTTAACACTAAAAACTCCCATAATTCCACGCAACTTCACAACGTCATCAAAAATCCAGTTTTACCGTCCATTGTTTTGGTTGAGAGACCCCGAGCGGCAGAAAGTCACATATTGTACGTTTAATGCGTTCTGCAGAGAAGGGCGACTGCCGTTGGTCACGGTTTGGAATGAAAGGGAGAAAACAGGACAGAGTAACACGGCAGATATCATTCATATATATATATATATATATATATATATATATATATATATATTTTTTTTTTTTTTTTTTAATGACGTAGTTAAGGCGGCAGGCGTGTCTTGCTGTAAAGTGCTGCAAAGTGCTGCGGGAAACCCTGGGGTTTCTGAAATTGTATTTCCCCATTCACATGCACATTTTCAAGTTCATGCTTGTTTTATGTGTCAGCATGCTAGCTTTGAATTAGAAGAACACTTGCATTTTATCCTTGTCACAACAAATCCTTGTTAGAAGGGATATTTATTACAACTGTCCATAGTGTCCACCTCAAAGCAGGGAGTGTAATATCTAATGAACATGAAATGTAACAACAGCAGCACATCCAGTGGCAGCCTCTGTGATTACATACTGTATGACTGCTGACCCCAGAGACAATTCTTTCAAGTGCTTTGAGTAGGGATGTGGGTAAAGGCCAGCTCAGTTCTGTAATGATCTGCCAGTAGTGAGTGAGTGGCGGCAGTGCAGAGGGCCTTTGGATATGGATCAAAGTCAGGTTAATACTGCTGATGTCAGCAGCACTGCTGACTCGAACTGAAGCCATTGATTTTCTGTTAGTTCTCAGCCTCAACTGTACTAAGAGACGATTTCCCACACTGCCCCCGAGGCACAACTATTCTCATGACTCTAATCGCTGGAGGAAGAGCAATACTGTAAATGTTAGGTATTCCCGTGTTGAAATGTGATCAATAGCTAACTAAACTTAACAGTCATCAGGTTAGTTAGTTAAAAAACTAGTAGTTTACTTCAAAAGATTTGATACATTTGCTAAACAAAATTCCCATAGAAGGCTGTGACATGCATGATTTAGTGTCTAAACCATTTGTGTTATCTGTCCTCCTATTCAGCTTTTTCACTACTGCTGCTATATTTGAGTGTCATAGTGAATCCACTGAGGCATCAATCCTCAATAGAAATCAAGGACTATTAAATATGGATTAATCATGCTGGTGCTGCATCAACATGATGCTTGATACTGTACTGTATCACTGCCTTGTATTATACAATGATTGCCAAATCCTTTGGTGTATGTGTTTCATTTTGTGTGTGAGCACCTGGGCGAGGGGGCAGGTGAAGAGGCTGGGCTATTTTCAATCGACTCTTCAGATCCTCCCATCTCCTCTGGTCCACTGTTAGGAGAGCAGTGCCCTGGTGGTGGGAGACACAAACACATTTAAATCCTGCAGGTGGTGTTTTTGCTAGCTTGGTGGTATTAAATGAATACCATGAAATTGCAGCATCACCAGTTTGAATTTGGCCATTCCTGTCTCCTTCTTTAGTCTCTTTACTGCCACATAAATGTAAAAACACCCCAAAAATAATCTCGAAAAAAGTAGGAAGCTGTATCTTCATGTGTGGCTCTTACCTTGTTCTCGTTGAAGTTTGCAATAACAACACCGACAAACAGGGTGAGTCCAATCATGCACCCCAGAAACACAAAGACATGGATGTAGATGCCATGGATCTGCAGGCATAGAGGTATTTAAACGGTCACATTGTTCTTATAATGTAGAAGTCAGAAGTGAAAAAGAACACTTGAATGGAAGTGAGTGGAAAGGTAAGGTAAGGTGGGGTTCAGTACCGGTCCTACGCGGTGAATAATAACATCTCGGACCTCCACCCAGCCTTTGAGGGACAGCACTTCAAACAAAGCCAACATGGCATTTCCCACATTGTCAAAGTTAAAATTACGAGGGTTGGCCCTGAGGAAGGACAGAATGGATACATCAATCATTGGCTGAAGCTAAAACAATCCTAAATCAAGCAGTGATAAAAAACAACAACAAGCAGCTATACCAGACTCTTGGTACCCAGAAACCAGGCTTCTTCTCTCCAGCCTTCAGTTTCAAGTTGAGGTTCTTGGAAACGCTGACATTTATTCGGAAAATACCATGACAATCGTCCTATAACCAACAGAGCAGTTTACAGCAAAACACAGAATGAAGCAACCATTAGAACGGCATGTAAAAAAAGAACATTTATTTGCTTAAAATAAACAAACTCAGAATATGACAATAATACTGTAATTGTTTTTGCATAATGCACATGTGGTTTTAATAAGAACCCTTTATCTTAAAGAATTAAAAACTCATAACAATTTTTGAAGAAAATATTTTTCTCCTCATATATATGCAAGTTAATGGATATTAACGCATAATAACCATCAGCACATTCCCAGTTCATGGTGAGTACAAAAGATGTTGATATTATTAGGAACCATCGCTATAATTACAAATATTTGACCTGTGAAGACCTGTTTAAGCATTATATTGTTTTCTATATAATACATTATCTGCTATGGCACAAGCTAGAGGAAGTACAATGTTAAGAAAGTGGGATAAAAGAAACCACTGGATTATTGATTTGACTGAGAAAACCCCTTTTATTTATTTAGCTTGTTGTTCTCTACAGGGAGTGTGAAATGGGAGGGGGTGGTTTAGTAAGTAGATTATGTTTCCTGCTGTACCCGTTTAATGATATGGGGGTCGTTGCACTTGGCAAGCTTTCCGGCAAACAGTTGAACTCCAAAGCTTGCGAACACGAGCATTAGAGTGAGGAGCAGAATGGAAACCTGCAGAGGAATCAATCAAGAGTTTAAGGCAGACAGTTCGACATAATCTAAGCCATTGAGATTAGAGAGCAAGCTAAGGATGCCAGACAGCTGTGGATGTAGAGACCTCATCTGGGAAAATCCAAGTCACAACCAGAGAGAATCTGTAACTGTTGCAAGCTTACGATAATATAATAAAATCCTTGGTAGGCAAAGCAAAAGGTAAGCAAAGACGAGAAATGGCCGATAAGTAATAACAATCCAATAAAGGTGAATAAAATGCTTTAGTGTACACATCCTTTTATATATATATATATATATTTTTGTTTTTTGCATGTTTTAAGCTATGTACTACTATGTTTTTGCACACATTTCAAAGCTTTTTCATGACCATTTTTACAGTATAAGTGTTCCCTATTAAGTTTCATGTTATACTGCATCGAAGTGTGTGAATAAATGAATGTGTAGTTTCACTTCAATATCTAATGTAAAAAAAATAACTTGAAGACTAGAAAAGGTAGTAGATTCGGAGAAGAGTTGCATTTCTCTACTGCACTCAAGGGGAAATTACACATGGCTAACCACTAACCAGGAAAATCTCCTTGAATCCTTTGAGAACCTCCCGCACCACCTTCCTCATCTGGGGTACCAGCTTGAAGATCCTGAGCGGACGCAGGCAGCGCAGCATCATCAGCAGCTGAGCCCCAGACTCAGGAGGGACGTCAGGAGGCAGCCAGCACAGGAATATCAGACTCACCTACAGAGGAGTCCCACAGCAAGGGCAACGATGAACGGTTAGGGGATAGGTAAGCATCCTGCAGATTTTACAGTGCAATGTGTTCATGTCACAGGTTCATCATTTGATCTACATCAACAACCCTGTAACTGTCCCGTTCCCTTATCGCAACCGACACAGACATGTTCTACTGCAACACCACTGAACAAAGATTAAATCTGCCTTTTGCATGATCTACGTGCACATTAGTTATTTCAGAATGGCAATAAAATGTGAAATAATGACAGTGAGGCCATCAAACTGAATTAAGTTATTTAAAGTTATTAGACAAATGACACATTATTGGTCAACCCTCAAAACTTTCTCCAGTGTGATTCAACCCTTAGGATCAGCCCTTTGATTGGATGAGATTTCTCACGAGATAGATGAAGATGTCCATGACTCCTCCAAAGTCTCTGATGACAGCTGTGGGGGTGAAGAACAGACCGTCGGCCATGATCTTCAGGTTGAGCTCAATGCTCATAAAGATCACAAACACATACTCCCCGATCTGAAACAGAGGGCACGGGTATGACAACATCTGTCGAATCATGAAGCTGCTCGCTTGCTCATGCAGTCAATGATCCATCTGCTTTTAATACCTGCAGTGTGGGGGCATGCATGACCCTGGTGAAGGGTGATTCAAACATCATGGAGATGCAGGAGCAGATGGTTACTACAATCATAACCCAGTCCAAATAGGTGACGAGGCCCAGGAGATCGCTGCAGGGACACACACATTAACATTGTTATGGTTTTTGGGAATTTATGCAGAGAAATAGTATATTCGGTGTAAGTAGGCCAAGAAAGCTATTTGGTTTGCAAACCAGCAAATACTCAGGGATAAATCAAGAGAAAGAGAGGGGGCAGAAAAAGAGAGTAGGAGAATATGTGAGGAGAGATATCAGAAATTGAAAGTGAATAAATCTTTGTGTGTGTGTGTGTGTGTGTGTGTGTGTGTGTGTGTGTGTGTGTGTGTGTGTGTGTGTGTGTGTGTGTGTGTATGTGTGTATTTGCGAGCAGCCCAATCTGTTCTGCAGAAGGATGTCAGTAATATTCCCACGGCACCAACAGTATCTGATACAAAGGACTGCCTCCCGCTTTCATAATCAGACTCTGTGCTCGGATGAATTACGATCAGGTTGCATAATGGGTGAAATCTATTTCACAGCTCTTTATTTCACAATTTTCATTCCTTACCACATTTTTGTTTGGGAAAGTGCAACAGGCAGGTAATAAGGTGCAGAATTAGTATTTCAATGTTGTAGAATGAACAGATCAATAGAGACTGAAGGAATCAATAATTCATCACACTTACTACAGCTGGTGGTATTTGGTGTTCTTCACTGCTCCTGTTATGGGGTCAGTCTTGGATCTAAATATGAATTCATGCAAATAAAATAAAAGTCTTATGAGCCAAACTCATACAGGGGCATTCACCATTGTTGCTGTTAAACATTTGTTGATTAAACATTGTAAAGATTGGTGCAACACTGGTAAAAAGAAATCATAGACAAGTGGGTTATTTTGTGAAGGTTATTAGTTGATTACTGAATTCTAAAGTCTAATTTGTGACCATTCTGAGCCAGGATAGGCTGCCTAGAGAAACTTGAAAACAAAATCTTTTGACCTTTAGACCATATAGATACAATACTGATCTTACGCATTGAAGCGAGCTCGAACAATCATCCTGCAAAAGTTCCTGAAGCGGTGCTCCCGCCCCACAATGAAGAGAGGCTTATCAAAGTAAGGGTGATTTTCTCTCAACTCCTCCTCCTGCACTTTTCTACAAGCACAGAGTTGGGACAAACACCAGTTATATTTGTGTCAATGAAACAGCAAGGACTGACTGAATGTACAACATACATTTACTTTTGGCAGAAACTTACTTTACACGTTATATTGGGTCAATGTCTGTGTGAATACCTTTTCATCTCTGCTTGTTCTTTCTTTTCTTGGATCATCTTAATCTCACTGTCCTCTCTCTGTGCGTTACGGTAGCGTACCGTACTGGAATGCTGGGGAAAGAGACAATGAAGTTATACAATTTCTATTTCTGTATTTCTTAGATGTTTTAAGAAATACTGGTGGAATACATAAACAACAAAAGTATTGTTTGACATACAACTATTCTGAGAACATACAAGCAAATACAATATGTCAGACCTATGTCAGTATTTGTGTGTGTCTGTGTGCTCACATCCTGGGTGAGTGTCTCTAGCGACTTCCCTCTGCTGATCCTCTGACTAGTGGAACCATGTCTCAGAGATCTGCAGATACAAAGAGTAGACATATATTACATAGTACTGATCAGCTACGGTAAGATTGCACTTGTTTGCATTTCTGTATGTGAGTGTTTGTGGTCAGACCTGCGCTCCTGCCGTATGTGATGCTGGACGCTGAGTATGGAGCGTTCTTTGGCTGGCTGGCCTTCAAAGGATCCACTTAGCATACGCTGTGTGGTACAAGCTCTGTGAAACACAAACACAAACACGTTTTTTCTCTACTCATGATCAATATAATGAAAACAGTGTGAGGTCACCAGCTGGCAACCACAACACAGCTGGATCAGGTCCATCTTCCGGCCTAAGGGGCTATCTTCGACCTTCGTCATTCTGGGCACATAAGAGTGAAGATCCGGAATAGGTTCCAATCATTTTATTAGTCAGTGAGTGTGCGTGCGTGTATGCATGCGTGCATGTGTGTGTGTGTGTGTGTGTGTGTGTGGGGCTAACAGCAGAGTCATGTACCAGAACAGACCTAATGACACAGTGGGCACTGGCAGTGTGTGTACTTTAATCATTTACAGAGACTCTAAGCAATAACTTCTTTGTTGGCAGTAAGTATGCATGAGTGCCTGCATATGCTGGGCTGTGTGTATGTTTGCCTGTGCTGGTGCGACTGTGGGCCTAATTGCGTGTTTGTGTGGAAGATAGCAGGCCAGACAGAACGTGTTATGACTACTGATGTGCTGTCTGTCTTTCAGACTGACTGAATAAGGGAGGGGGGTGGGTGGGAGAGGGAGCCAGCTTGGACACGGTGCCGGCGAGCTAATCTACACTTAGTGCCATCTCTGCCATGCTGAACAGCAAATTATCCATTTACTTCATCGCGACAGTAAATGAGTCTGAAGTGGGTCTGTGTGTGTCTTTGCGTGTGTGAGACAGAGGGAGAAGCATTAACAATGCCAGAGAGTGCTGTTAGAGCAGCGCTACATCTAATATGCACGCACATTATTATTTACACCCACACAAAGAATGAATTTCATGACTGTGGATGATGCATACTAAAAACATCTTGCTGGGGTCTAAGGACCGTGTGTCAATACAAAATCAATCTTATGATCTCCTGATTAATAACAAAAGACCACAAACAACTGAACAACTGAAATGCGGGGAGCTGTTTGCAGATTAAAAGACGTCTACACATGTGATTAAATTTGAGGGAGATTTGGTTGAAAAGTGAAACTTTTTATAGCCATCTGGGTTATATATAACCATTGTGTCAGCAGGATTTTAGTAGCAATGCCTTTTCCTGCTCAATAATGAAAGATGGAGCAGGAAAAGTCATTTAAATGCTGCTTTAATACACATTGAAATACAGTCACAAAATTGCTGTTAAAAAAACAATAAAATTCAACCATATTGAGCTAAATTATAACGAAGATGTGCTGTGATCTTCAAATCCCCCAAACCATGCTTATTGGGGAGGTGTAGATGTGTCTTACCGCAGTATTTTATTGATAGTAGTTTCTTTTTCCAGGAGGTTACGAGCTCGGATACTAAATATTGACCTGCGAAGCTGAATCCCCCAGAGTGAGAGTCAGTTAGTTCCAAAAACACATCATACACACAACAGTGAACATTAGGTACAATTGGCTACTACTACTGTCCTTCTTATTGCAATGGTTTATCTTCTGTATATATAGCCATGGAAATGGAGTCAGCACTTTCTTATCCACTTTCTGTCTGTGGTGAGTAAGAGAACGAGTGAGTGAAAGTACCTTTTGGTCGATATACTTGTTGTCTTCAATGGCTGAGCGTTTGGAGTGGTCACAGGAGGAGGATGATGCGGAGGGGAGACGCCGGAACAAACAACTGGTGTCCTGCTGCTGACGATCGATGAACTGTTTCATAAAACTCTCCCTAGAGTACATGACAAACATCATTCACACAAACATGATGAATTGCATGCATGGTTGTTTCTGAAAAGCCCCATATGCTTAAAGATAGAAGAAATAATCACAATTGTTGTATAACGCCAAACTATCTCGGTCCAAATTCAGCTACGCAATATGTTAGTGGAAGTTCTTGCTGCAGCAGAGCGGTAGATGGGCTGCAGAGGGGGATTTCTGTGGGAGCGAAGGACCCAGCTGTGCACTAATCAGCAACTAAATAATCATAATTGACAATTGATTATGAGGTCCACCGTGTTGGACACAGTTCAGCTCTCCTGCTAAAATCTGCATACAGTAAGGTACAAAAGGACTTATTGCCAAATATTATTGGTTACTATCTACTAGGAGCAAATCTGAAACATTTTTCTCCAGTTCTTTCCTTACATAATGTCAGCACTGTAGAAAGTGTCTAGAAAATGGTGGCCACATTAAAAGGTTTTACATAGTTAGTGCTCATTGTTGTGCTGTTCCCATAATAAACTGGCATTCACTACTCAATAAAATGTTGCTGTTGATGTGGTCTGTTTGGGTAAGCTGGATATTGTTGCTCATTTTAATTACCTAGTTCCTCTTTTATTTAGGCCAAAAAATAACTCTTACTGGTGCTTGAAACATAAAATGGTTCACTTAGTACTGTATGTGCCAATTTTTTCTTTTTTTTACTAGATGCCTGTTTGCCAGTCTGGCCTGTTTTTAGAAGAAGAGCTATGTTTATTAAACTGGCTGGAGATCACAATGCTGTGTCATATTGTAATTTGATTCTTACCAGCAAAACAGACATTTAGGTCTATATACATATCTCAAAAAATATAAGCTCTTAGAATTGACTTGATGTGTCACTCTGGCTGTGACTGTGTACCTGATCCTGGGCACGGTGAAATCAGATGGGAGCTTGGAGATTTTCACCATCTGAGGTCTGTTGGGGAACTTCTCAAAGATCCTGAGTCGTAGAGGAAGCTTCTCTTTGGTGTCGGCATTGGCTTCACTTTGCTTGAGCTAAATTAAGGGGGTAAGAGGAGCAGTTTAGGCACAGAGCAGCAGAGCAGGACAAGATACAGTAAAAGGGAAAAGTCAGCCACTTGATGGGAATGAAGAAAAGAGAGCTTAAAATAAGATACAAAGGGAAGAAGGACACTGTTATTGTAGTTTGGGTGTGGAAAGTTTAGGGATTTTGAGAAGTTACCCTTGGTATATATAGAGAAAAAGGCATGAGACAAAGCCTTGCATTGCAAGAGACAATTGTGGAATGCAGACAATTTATATGTAAGACTGCAGGTTTATGTTTCTGCCTGATGATGGCAGCAACACACTTACCTACAACACACACACACCACGTACAGTACAGACAACCACATTTAGGATGAGATCCCACTTACTTTTAGAAAAGAATGGAGAAGGCAACAAAAGAAAAAGCAAAGATTACTTTGGAGTGGTTTATGGAGAAAAGAAAAGGTAGCGACAGTTAGAATAATGTGCATGTGTGCAGGCCTAGCACTGTGGCACAGGCTGGCGAAATAAAAAAGATGACAAAAGGAATGAAACCAATTATTTCCATTTAATTACATATGGGGGAGGCTGATTGAAATCCCCCTGCAGGTATTCTCTGTCTGGGTGCCTGGAGATAACCTCTGATGCATTGCAGATTCAGCTTGGAAGTGAACTGCATTTGGAGCAGTAGTAAATAGCAGCTTATCATCCGGAGCAGGACACCGCTGTGAAACGTATTGACTGGGCTTGGTGAATGTTTCTTTGTCAGTCATGCCGTTTGTCTGTCTGTCTACCAATGTAGACGTCCCTCCACGATGTTCGTGCGTATTGGTATTTCTGTCTGACTGTGAATGCCCGAGTGACTGGAACAGCCCCTTGTATTTGAAGGATAACAGCCGGGGGAAGGAGAGACCCGACAAAGGAGGGAATGGAAATCTGTCCATCCATTCTAGCAGACTAAAATGTTGAAGCTTCTTTAATACCCTGAGTGGGTGAGCGGTGAGTGGCATACTGTGAAGACAAAATGATGTACCAGCATTTGCTTTCCTATGCGTTCCGTCTATATTATGTCTCCCAACATAGACACAGGATAGAAAGAGGCAGAGAAAGAGGGAGACCGAGCAATAAGTAAAAGAGAGAAGTAGACAAAAGGAAATAGAACAGAAAAATAAGTACGAGACAAAACCTAAGGGATGATTAAAAATAGACAAGTGGATTGCGGATTTAATATAGCTTAAAGCAATAAACAAAATACCATATTATGCTACATCTGCTTCAGTAGTATAGGATTGAAAATAAAAATGTGTTAAGCAAAATAGTGAGCTTCTTTCTAGTGCTGCAGTTGTCTGGGTGAAACTTGAAGAAAGTGCTGCAGTCATCTCAAATAGTACCTGTACATTTGGTTGCTGAATTCCCAGCAAGCAGAACACACATAAACAACATTTCACAAGCAAGCAAGCATGCACTCGCACACACACACGCACACACACACACACACACACACACACACACACACACACACACACACACACACACACACACACACACACACACACACACACACACAGCAGATATAATATGGACCATGCTGTTCCCAAAGGTCCTAATCAATTGGGCCAACTCAGCGAGATGTACAGTTTAGCCGAGGCTCTACACCCTTATCTGCAGCAGTATTCCATTACAGCAAAACTTTCTGTGACATGTATTGTCCTTTGTTTCTTTCTGTGTTCACCTCCACCCTTCAGATGAATGTGAATCACAGTGAGCAACTATCCACATCTCTTTATACAAGAATGCCCAAGTCTCAGAATCTTAGTTTCACCTTCAGATTCTGTTCATTGCCTCCTTCCCTCATGGATCTCCTATTCTTCATTTCTTTCCATTTTCCCAAAAGAGGAAAGAGAGAGCTGCAATTCAAAGATAATTGCTATTGAAATATTTTCTAATAAACAGACTAGTGTTGTGAGTGATGTACACTTATTCATATAATTCGATTTCTGTTTATTTATATGCTGCATCTGGGGACCCACCAACTGTGGAAATAAATAAGCAAAGGATGCACTGAATTTAATTTCAATTTGCCCTGAAATAACAAATCGGAATCCACTGTACCATGGACCATTTAGTTTATTTTTTGGGGGGAAGTGCAATGATCCAAAATATAGTTTCCTTAATTATTGAAGCTGTGTAAGGCTGTTCTGTAAAAGATTTACCTGGTGATAAGGTGCACTAGTAAGTTGTCATAGATCCCTTTTTACTGTACATGCTAACACATTGGGCCTTCACTCTGGCCAATACATAGGATGAGTAAAACACAAATGGACATGCAAGAGCACAGGAACAGAGCATTTACCAGAAAACAAATCTATTCTCTACTGATTATTGTTTTTAGGTGTTGCTGTATCATAGAAGAGGAATTACTTTCTGCTGTAAAAGTGCACACATGACAATATCATGCATTATAGTTATAGTAATGGATAGACCATAGGATAGAAATTTGTGCATTTAAATGTACCTAGCATATTTGTTTCTGTCAATGTGGCTATAATCAATATTTTTGTAGCAACAATGTGAAAGCCTATGTGAAAGGTATCGCTTGTGGTAATGAACACACTAGGAGAGTACATGGGACTCACACGAGCCAGGGGGACACAAACAAGGCTCCAAATGAATGCTAATGTGGCTCTGTATCTGCTAGACTGTGATTAGGCAACTTTTCTAACATAACAACTGTGTGGCCAAAAAATTAGTTATTCCAGGTTAAAGTGTTTAAGTATAAGCACTATTCCCAAGTGTGTGCATGTGTGCATGTGTGTGTGTGTGTGTGTGTGTGTGTGTGTGTGTGTGTGTATGTGCGTGTATAAAAAAATGCCTCTGTGTTTTTCTTTATGTCACAGTGAATGGTTGATAAACCAAAACCACTGCTTCGCTTGTCACAGATGAGATTTACGTAGTGTATGGTGGTGTTAAAAATGGAGCCGAGACTAATGTGATTTGCCTTGAGACCTATTCAGGTGACCTGCCACTGCTTCCCCCTCCATTCAAGCCAATTTCAGGCTCGGCTGAGCTAGGGAGCTTTCCATCCGGGATTTCCACAGCATTCCTGACCAATGCTGGGAAAGGAAAGAAATGCTGATCATTGGAATTAGAGCAAATTCAGTCATAGCCATAGTTCAGTGAGAGCATGGGTAGAAGATAAAATAGTCAGGATCAAAATGGCCTCAGACAAGCGGCTGGAGAGTCTCATACAGTGTGGAGGGAATACAAGATGGGAGGAAAAGCATTTAAAACAAGCGGAAAGAGACAAAGACATAAAACCCTGCATAATTACACTACTTACTAAGTGTAATTATGCAGGGTTTTATGTATTTGTCTCTTTCCACTTACTACTGCGCTCAGTAGTAATACCTCCATATAATAATAAGTATAATAACATACAAGATACTCAAGTCATTACAGCTTGATTTCACAGCTACAGAACCAGCTAAGTTCCCTCCAAAGCATCTCCATGCTGATAGAATGATGACCACTACATTTAGGTGAATGACTAACCCATCTGGAGGTTGGATCCTTATCTGTTTGATATATCCAACCTTAAAATTCTTCTTTTTTAAGCTGCCCTGCAAGTAAACACTAGATCTAATTGGCCTGTGAATATTTGTTATTCTCGTCATTCCTCTGAACTCTCTGATCAGTCCTATGAAAGTGCCTCAGACACATGCAAACAGAGAGTACGGATATCTTCGAGACTAGCCAACGGAACAATGGGGAACTGATGAACAGCCGCCTACAAAACTGCTGCCCACACACACTCGCTGAGTGCCTTTGGGTGGATGCACGTAGTCATCTGCATTTTACCATTCAGACATCAGAACCTGCCATTCAGCAAAAACACCAGACAACAGCTGTTTATGCGTGAGAATGTGTGTATGTGTGATCACAGACTGCATGCAATGGTAGGTACTTATCGCCACACCAGAAGAAAAATGTGTGTTTGAATGTACTGTATCTGTGTTTCCCTGTCCTTCTATTAATCTGTGTTCCCTTGACAATCATATCAATGATCTATATACCAATGTTAAAATGTAAAAAACATATACGTGACAATCTCAAAACATGTGTGGTCCCTGTCGTACATACTAACCTATTTGCACTCCACATCCCCTCACAGTCTTTTTGGGTTGGGTTCCACCGGCCTTGGGCCAGTCCAGCTATAATACCCAGGGGTGGAAGAGCTGAGAGCGAGTTAGCAGGGTCACCCTCTCTTCTCATTAGCTGGTTAATGAGCCATGCTGTGGAGCTGCTGTAAAGCCACATAGCCTGTAAACCTCTAATAGCTAGCTCTGACACCCAAAATAACTGCGGATTCCATTAATACCATACCTACTGTATATATACTATATATACACTGTATATATATATATATATATATATATATATAGAGAGAGAGAGAGAGAGAGAGAGAGAGAGAGAGAGAGAGAGAGAGAGAGAGAGAGAGAGAGAGAGAGATATTATGGCATGCCATTGGGAATATTAAATGTTTGTATATATATGTGTGTGTGTGTGTGAAGTATGAGTACATGGAATGACAGTCGAAATATATGGAATAAAACTTTGAAAATATAGAATGATATTCAGAATATACATAATGAAAGTTTGAATATAAGGGATGACACTCGAAAAATATGGAATGAAACTTGAGAATATTGAATGAAATCTGATGTCATCAAGGGGTTGGTGTTATCGATGCGATGATGAATCCGTACGGATATTGCTGCACCAAGTGTGACACTATAAACGAGTTAGTATGAAAACTAGTATCAGCAATCCAAAGCAATCAAAGTAATGAAAAGATAATTAACACCCTGGCAGATGCATGTACAGGCCAAAATAAAACTGGTAACCATATTCATTACTGTTCTACTGATGAAGAAATGTATTTACTGTTTCACTAAAGACCGGACTAAAGACCGGAGTCATTTTATCGCTATGGTGTGACTTAAAGATGCATTTTTTAGATTAGCCATTCCTATTCCTACTTTCAATTCATCAAGTTTCATTCCATATATCCAAAGTTCATTCCATATACATATTTAAAGTTCATTCCATATATTTAAGATTCATTCCATATATTCCAACTGAACAAAAATAATATGTGATAATTTTTCTTTTTCAAAATAATATTACACACAGGTATGTTGTGACTGTTTGTGTGTATGTGTGTGTGTTCATGCTAGTTTTAGAACATGGCACAGTGCCTGGACTGTCTTCCAATAGAAAATTGAAGGTGACATTCAAAAGATAAGAACACATTGTATTGGGATTCTCCAAGGGTACGCTCTTCTGTTCTCTGCTCCCTCTGTCTTCTTGGCCTTTTTTCTCTTTCAGTAAGTCCCCAAATAAGTCATTGGTCCATTAAATCATGTAAATGGAGGACAGGCTTTTAGTTTAACTCATAAATAAAGAAATCATTGGTGCGAAGCCATAAAACAATCACTCAATAACGCATTTGATCAAACTAAATTATCCTTAACAAAATGTATATTCAATGCTGAGTGCCTTCTGAAATACTGTGGCTGTAGTACAGAGCAGACAGAATGCACGTGTACAAACACGCCACCCCACATGTACAAACATGCACATATTGATATTGAAAAGAATCAGTTGTGATTTGGAGAGAAGAGCCCTTATTGTGTCACTGTTACCACGGTGACACTGTATGTTCCTGTCACAGCTGTGGAACAGTGACTACTCATCCTAAACCTCATTTATACCCAAAGCAAACATCCATCTTCCCTCTCCTGCTGTTCTCCTTTCTTTCCCTCCCCTCACCATGTGTTTATCTCTTCCTCCATCTTTATTGCTCACTCCATCTCCCTCTCCCACCTCCCTCTCCTCCTGTTTGATCTCTCAGTCAATGCCAGATCATACTCTGTTCAACTGACAAATACGGAACTGGAGGATAGACGCAGCTTAACTGACAACCACACACTGTCACTACCATGCTTCTCTCCACGCCAGCTTTGACAAGGCTGACACACCGGGGACAGCAATCTCATTACCTTTGTGCCACATCACACCCTCCGTCTGTGGCCTGTAGAACTCCCCACAGTGTTTCTTTAAAGATGTTCATCTGGTAGTGAGGCCTCCCTCACAACAATGTCTGTTAAACTTATAATATATTGGATATCTGAGAGAGGAGTCATCTGTCATCATCCATCATTCAATAACCAATGCCAACATATACTGTACCTCTACGACACAAAGAGGGACGCAATTATGAACACACACACACACACACACACACACACACACACACACACACATTTTTCTGCTCCAGCCATGCTGAACCTTATCGGTAAGATAATCTGGGGATCAAAGACTTACAACAAATATCACGTGCAGAGGAAATTCTTTCTGATGGCCATTGTGGGTCTAAAATGACGATTCTTAAACATTAACACATAACATAAACATTTGTTGATTTTATGAAAGTTGTTTTGCATTAAAGTTGATTTTTAATAATTAAGGTCCACATAAAGCACTACAGACTATGAGAGATACCATAAGGTAATAAGTGGTCCTTTAAATTTGAGTGTAATCACACCCAATAGTAATGTCATGGTGTAGTGACCACACCCTGGAGCACACTTGTACATCACTGCAGCAAGGTGAGGAAGTACACCACTGAAAGTGAGCAACAATAAGAAGTTGCTCTTTTAGGAATCATGATATGTAGTATGTGGGTTTACTTGTCTGATGAATAATAAACTTGTCAGAAATTTCTGTTGGACAGAGAAGCTCCTTTTTTACAGTTTGTAAAATATGATTAACTCAAAAACATGTGACATTCTTGTGCTCTTCATCATTCGACCCATGCTGATATCTGCAGTATCTGCAGTAACTAATATCAGCCAATACTTGACCAGCCAATTTATCAACCAAGCTCTGATCTAAAAATAGACCTATCACAAAGTCATTGCCTATATGTGACTTCAGGTATCTGTACTTGGGGTGCCTGCTTAAACTGTAGGTTATTTCTTTGTAACAAACAGTAAAACATGACCTTCCTATCATATTATCATACTTTTGGTTACAAATTAAGAACCAAAAGTCAACAGAGAGTAAAAGCATTACTGTGCCTGTAGAGCACATATGTCCGATACAGGCTGAGCACCCACAAAGCTACAAGCTCTCTCCTCTTTGGCAGACTTTGAAAGAGAGGAAGAGAATATGTTAAAGGACAGAGTGAAAGGTCTCACAGAAATGTCCGTTTGTCTGCATGCATTATGTAAACAGACTGTAGATGAAGGCAAGGTAGCTGTGCTTTTAGCTTTTCTCGCTCTATGCCTACAGTAGCTTTCTACTTGCTCTTTTTCAACATTTCCCAAATGTGTTCCTCATGACTCATCTGCCTGGCCTGAGGACCTGTTTGACTGCCAGACACATCCACTTTCACACAAATGCATACATAAATGCAAAAATGATTGCACACACAGATTTATCACCGCTGACAATTCATACCCACACACACACACACACACACAGATACACACAAATGCACATTATTATTATTATCATCATCATCATCATCATCATCATCATCATCATCATCACTGCCCTTAGGGGTAAACACCTTTTTCTATTTGGTTGATATCTACAGGCACAGGATAAACATTATCCCCTCTTCCTGCACCTCCCCTCGTTCCTGCAGACACTGCTCTGTGGGCAGGAATGATTTGTTGGATGGAGATGGGCCATCAGTCTCTCCCATCACAAAGCCCACTGGCCTGTGACACCGTAGATGAAGGTAGAGCAATATCGGGCAGCAACAACAGCCAATAGACAAACTGATTTCTTAAATCACATGCAGCCATTGCCCCATTAGTGTTCATGTGTTCCTGGGGGGCACTTTAACATTTTATATGTTTAAGGTTAAGTTTAAGTTTATTTCATTTATATAGCACTTTAAAAGCAAACACCTTTAATCACAATCAAAAATTACAGGCCAGAGAATAAAAGTGTGTCTTAAGCTGCGTCTTAAAAATATCAACAGACTCAGCCTGTCTAATGGCCTCTGGCAGGCTATTCCAGAGCTGAGGAGGCGCTACAGAAAAGGTGCTATCACCGGCCTTTTTTTTCTATGATCGGGGCACAGTCAACATGCCACGGTAGGCTGATCTGAGGGGTCTGGTGGGGCGAGACCATTGAGTGATTTATAGACAATTAAGAGGGTTTTAAAGTTTATCCTGAAGTGAACGGGGAGCCAGTGTAAGGATGCAAGGACAGGGGTGATGTGGTCTTGTTTCTTTGTCCTTGTTATTAACCGGGACAGCTGCGTTTTGGACAAGTTGTAACCGGGAAATCGTAGCCTGGGAAATACAGAGATAGAGGGAATTACAGTAGTCCAGCCTGGATGATATTAATGCATGAATGATTCTTTCTAGGTCAGAGGGTGATAGGAAATGTCTACTTTTGGAGATGGTTCTGAGTAGGAAGAAACTGGACCTGACAACGGAATTTGCACATTAAAACTGAAATCTCCATCTAATATAACACCCAGGTTCTTGGCATGTGGTCTAATGTAGGTGGAAAGGTGACTAAGGTTCTGGGCAGTTGCAGGGGTAAGGTGTGGGGGGCCAAAAAGCAGTATTTCTGTTTTGTCCTTGTTTAGCTGTAGGAAATTATGCGCCAGCCAGTCTTTGATGTCTTGGAGACAGTTCTGAAGTCGGGTTATGTCGATGACCTGACTATGAGAATTGAGAGGTACAGTATGTAGATCTGCGTATCGTCTGTGTAGCAATAAAAAGAGATGTTATGGGTTTGGACGATTCTTCCCAATGGGAGCATGTAGAGACAGAAGAGAAGGGGACCTAAAACTGAGCCCCGTGGAACCCCATAAGACATATTTGCGAGTGAGGAGGATGAGCTGCCAAGGGAAACCGTGAACTGTCTGTTTGAAATGTATGATTTGAACCAATCGAGGGCGGAGCCTGAAATGGCGACCCATCTTGACAGGCGATGCAGCAGCATCATGTGGTTGAGAGTATCGAAAGCTGCACTAAGGTCTAAAATAATTAATACAGAACATTTACCACAGTCTGCAGCACAAAGGAGGTCATTTGTCACTTTCAGGAGAGCTGTGTCAGTGCTATGGTGCTCCCGGAACCCTGACTGGATTTTTTCGAAGCTCTTGTTTTGTTTTAGAAAGGACAAAATTTAATTAAAAACAACCTTTCCTAAAGCCTTTGATAAAAACAAAAGCTTTGAAATTAGGATAGACGGGTCAAGACCAGGCTTTTTGAGAAGTGGCTGAACTATGGCATGTTTAAAACAAAATGGAACGGTACCTTTGGATAGAGAACTGTTAAAAACTGTCACTATGGTAGAACCGACTGCATCAAATGTTTTAGTAGCTTTGTTGGTATAATGTCTAGATGGCAGTTAGTGGGCTTCATGTCTGCAATTATGCGTCCAAGCAGGCGTAAGGAAACTGGGTGGAAATTATTAAAAGCTGGAGGGTACTCAATAGGCAGTGAGGAATCTTTGGTATGGTGTAATAAGTTTGACCTAATGATTTCAATTTTGTCTATAAAAAAATATTTGAACTGCTCACAGTTGATAAGAGAGAAATTTATGGTTAAAGAAACAGAGGGGTTAGATGTACTGTATACCTAAGACTGCAGTTTTACGGGCACTGCCAGCTGAGGTTACATTGCAAGTTAATACAAAAAAAAATAAAAAGAGGAAAAAAACTATGGTGCTAAAACTACAATGGCCGACAGGGGCAAACACACTGCAACTAAACACACGCAAATAGACAAAACACAAGCAAATTAAGAAAACAACTTCATTAATTTGACAACACATGCACAGCATTTACACATGCACATGCACACAACACAACCAAATACAGAAACGATGCAAAAAGAAACGCACACAATCCCCGAAAACAAATGTACCTGAAAAATGCTGCATCCAGTTTACACAACGTAAGTTCTCCAGGCCTCTAGGGGAGCACTAAGTGGAACAGCTTGATTTTCGAGAGAGCGCTCTGCCTATTTATTACCACGAGTTTAAAAACATGTCTCTGCTGATTGGGTATCACCTGTGACCTGAGCCAATAAACTGACACTCCCACCAAACGAGAGAAAACCTATTTCAAACATAGACTTAATATTTACAGTCTATGATCTCAAAGCAGTTGCACACCATTCTGAGATTGAACGTGCAGTCTCTCTCTCTCTCTCTCTCTGTGGTCAAAAATCAAGCTATTCCACTTATTGCTCCCCCGTAGAGGACTGGAGAACTTCCGTTGTGTAAACTGGATTTAGCTTTTATTTTACATTTGTTTTTGGGTTTGTGTGCTTTTCTTTTTGCATCGTTTCTGTTTTGGGTGGTTGTGTGCTTTTCTTTTTTGATCGTTTCAACATTTGCAACACTTTTGTGTAATTGGTTGTGTTGTGTGTATATGTTTGATAAATGCTGCGCAATGTTGTCAAATTCAGTGTTGGGCAAGTTACTTCCAAAATCTAATACATTATAGATTACTAGTTACTGTCATTTGAGAGTAATTAGTTATATTACAATATTACTGTCTCTGAATTGTAATGCGTTACACTACTTTTGCATTACTTTTGAGTTACTTTCACCAAAATAACAGCGGAAGTTTGACTTGGCAGCTAGCTTGTGAATTTCATCACCGGATCAATAAAGTCTCCTCTTTATCCACTTTAATACTAATATTATAGATTATTCATAATATTTTGTATAATTAATATGGATATGCAAAGTAACTAAAGCTATAAAAATAGATAAGTAATACGTACAATAAGCAAGTAGGAGAAAATGAAAACCTTACCTTACAGTTGTGTTGTAAAATGTTTGTTTAAAGCACTTGAATAAGAAATTCATGTTGTTTAGTTTAAAACAGTTTAAAGGAAAGGGTCAATTATAGTGTGATTAAAACTCACTATACATTAATTACAGTACTTGATTTACAGCTGATATGTAAAAAGGTCCACAACCTTATTTAACAGTAATTTAGTTTTACTGCGAACCGTCACAGGAAGGACTTTTATTTTGACGTACACGGAAGTTGTCTGTTGTGTACTCTTGCTAGCTTGTGTTGAGATGAACGTGAGACCTTTTATATATGTCAATGCGTGAGACCCTAGATGCAAACATGTCCGTCAAGCTAAGTTGCTCACTTTCTGGTTTGTAAAACTGCAACATTGAACAGTAAATGGTCACAGTAAAAGACAAGCGTGTTTGGTCGTCATTCGAAGCCTTTCCACTACAGGCATAGTTACTCTCCACGGCAGATAAACTGAAATTATATTTACGTGTAGCAAGCCTAAACATTAATTCCCGACATGTTTAAATCTGTCAGCAGCTTGGACACACTGCTGTCCGTACCGTCACCTGTTGGGACACAGATGTTATGAAATAATACTCACGGCTTTTTTTCCCTGTGAACAAATGATTCGCGGTGTTGGGAAATTCTTAAAAGATTTAGCGTTAAAATGCGTTGTAACTCGCGTTACTGAGATTGTAACGGGTATAATATTACCAAAATTTAATTAGTAATGTGTTATATTACTGCGTTACAGCAAAAAGGAATACATTACTGTAATTGCGTTACTTTTGTAACGCGTTACTCCCAACACTGGTCAAATTAATGAAGATGTTTTCTTAATTTGCTTGTGTTTTGTCTATTTCCGTGTGTTTCATTAAGTTGCAGTGCGTTTAAACAGTCTCATAACAATGTGCAACTCATGAAACACAATGAACAAATGAATGCAGAGTGATTTGTAACCATAAATCTGTGCTGTGTCTCTAATTTGTAAATCGTAAAACACAATGCACAAATGAATGCAGAGTGATTTGTATCCATGAACACAATTCACAAATGAATGCAGAGCGATTTGTATTTGTAAATGCGTATATGTGTCTGTGCGTCTAATTTGTAATTTGTATTTCAGCATTTGTAAATCAACTTGTAAATTTGTAAATCTCCTTCTATTTGTGTGGATACTTTTGAGACAGTTTTTCCGCGACGTGCGGTCACAAACATCTTGTGTCTCAAGTGACGATCCAGTTTTTAAAAAACACTGCAGATTTTAAAACTGTTAATCATTCTAGATGTATCCAGGGGGCCCCGTACAAAACCCAGGGGACAATTAGGGGGGCATTTGAACAGCCATAGTGTAAATAAAGTGAAACATCTGCTATATTTTTAGTGCCTTTCAGAAACATAGTTACACAAAAATTCACCAAAAGGTAGCCCTACATGTACCTAAGGGAAGAGGTGGCGGAGTCATGGTTTACATGAAAGATAATATTCAGTGCAGCCGGATTGATTTGTTTTATGTTAATCTGGAATGTATTGGACTAAATATAACTCTCTCTTCTCAAATGTCATTTGTCCTGGTTTTGTTAAATTGTCCACCTTCTTCCAATAATAGCCTTTATGATGAATTTAAAAGGTTACTCAAAGAATGTAATTCTAAAAAAATAAGTCATAATTTTGGGGGACTTTAACATAAATTGGGATGACAAGAAAATTAGGAATTCATTTAAAACAATTACAGATAATATGGATTTTACACAATTGCAAATGCATTCCTTTCGACTAGGCTATTGAAATAATAGCAGGAACACCAAAGTAAACAACAACAATCAACCAGTTTGTGCTGCATGGTATAAATGTTTTAAAATTACATTTCATGAGCAGTTCAGCATTTTCTCAAGTTTCACATAAGCCTTGAACAGAAAGACACCTGAGAGGCTGATGTGTGTGGTGTGTGTGTTGAAAGCAAATAACTTTAATTCCTGTTCTCAGGCTGTGATTAAAATGCATGGATTCAAAACTGTTTCACTTGCCAACAGCTCACATCACACAGCATTAAAGCAACCAGATATTACAGCACAGCGAGCTAACGCTGATCTGCTTGATCACAGCGCGACTACCCACAATGCTCTGTGTTTCTCCTGATGTTTCAAGCGTTGACTCTTACTGTAGATGAAAAACCAAATCAAGACAAATGGTCTGTTGAGATTGACAGATGCAAGTCATTCCCATGAAAGGCGGGGCTGCAATCAGCATACAAATGATGACAGATGTTTTTAGCTACATGCCTTATTGATGATGTCATTATCAAATCAGCAGTCATGGGCAGACACAGTAGACACACGCACGCACGCACGCATAAAAGTTTAAATATTCTCATAGTCCTTTCAGACCAAACGTGCTGTGCTTTCCGCTAGCTTCAGTGCACATCTAAAGCTCATGAGCAGCACAGTGGCGTTGTTGCAGACTGTTACAGTTGCTGTACTTTTACAGAGTTAACAACATTAGTTCTATTTTCTATTTCTATTTTTTTCTCTAAATCATAAGGTGATCCTGTATGTAGCTAAGCTGTGTACTTCTTTATACATTGTTAGTCAGAGGTATTTTATACAGGTATATTCACCGACGTTTTGGGAAAAAACTCACAGGACGGTTTTCAAAAAGATGCTGCGGACCTATTATGCATAAAAGTAAAATGAATTCCCAAGATGGGTCAGTCAAACTTTTGGCTGAGTGAACAGCATTGTTAATAAAAGAAATGAATAGATTAAGAGAGGAAGCTAGCCACTCAGCACACCCTGGAGTCAAAGATCAGGAGAGCTGTGAACTGCTGTATATGGTGATTTACAAGAGGTCTTACTTCAATACACTAAATAAATAAATAAATTCATTATATCCTGATGGCAATTACTTTATGCTAAAGTCAGAAGGTTCTGTATAACAAGAGTATGATGGCTATCACATAGAACATGATATTGGCAGTGACTTATCAACATATATATAGAAAATAATTTGAAGAATGGTTTACTATCATCATGCATAATAGTGCAGTGCTGTGCAGGTAGGCCTTATCGCTCAAAGCTTGGCTGCACATTTTCATTTTAATGTGGCATGTACACACCAAACACACACATAAAGACACCGCTGGCGCACCTGCAACCACACACATCTTCTATGCTTGAAGTCTTTCATGGGAAACAAAACACAATGGCGTGTAAGGGGAGCGGACATGTTCAACTGGTATTTCTGATACACATAGGCCATGAAATGGGGGGCAAGATAAACCGTCACCCACTAAAACACAAACATTTTCTCCACAGTAGCTACAACAACGTTCAGCATGACAGTAAATGCAACTGTGATGAGCTCACTGTGTACATTATTCCCTGTATTGTCAACATGTGTATAGCATCCCCTGCTTTCCACCAAAAACACACAAACATCATCCCTTATTTCACTTATTACTTATAATACCAAGACAAAATTCTATGATTTGCATGAACTCGCTCTTTGAATCGTTTATTCGGCTTCATTTCGTCCTGTCTCGGCAGAGAATACAAACATAGCTTTTGTCTGTCAAACTCTCAATCTAAATATTAATTGATATCAATCCCATACCCATAACGCTTAATGAAACAAAACAGTTTTTGAGATTAAAATAAAAATACATTAAGTGATACTATTTTCTGTACACTACATGGTCATTTTGTGTATTTTTTAAAGAGCTTGCCATGGTCACATTACGGACAAACCACAAACATAACCAACTCAATGAAGCTATTCATCAAACAGCAGGCAAAAATGATTCATCACATACACTGTAATTGGTTTCTCATCCCTCACAGCCCACGTGTATTTCTTTAAGAAAGGTTGGCCGTGTCATTGGGCTTTTGCCAAATGTTTGCAGAAGCTTTCTCTTGTGGGAGGGTGATCACAATCTATGGTCTATTTATAGTCAGTCTCCATATCCGTGATTGAAGCACCTGTAAAATAGGCAATTTTACAGTCACTGCGCCTAATCACTCAGCTGTGGGTGGGAAATAACCTACCCAGGCAAGCTGAGACCTGCCAGCCGGCTATGAGTGCACAGCGTTTATGTGAACTGTGTGTGTGTGTGTGTGTGTGTGTGTGTGTGTGTGTGTGTGTGTGTGCTTGCATGCGTGCGTGGTTGTGTGTGCAATCCTTCTCTCCAGGGGGCACCTACACCTCCCTCTAGCAGAAGGGAAGGAGCTAAAAAAGATCAAGGCAAGGAAGGCCCCGGGTCCGGATGGAATCTGCTCCAGACTGCTTAAAGAGTGTGCAGATCAGCTCAGTGAGGTCATCCTGCACATCTTCAACCTGAGCCTGAGTCTGGAGCGAGTTCCAGTCTTGTGGAAGACTTTGTGTGTGGTCCCAGTTCCTAAAGCTGCGCATCCCAGGGAGCCCAACCACTTCAGACCGGTGGCCTTAACTTCTCACCTGATGAAGACCTTGGCGAGGATTGTATTCCAACACCTGAGAACCCTGGTGAGCTCAGAACTGGACCCCCTACAGTTCGCTTACCAACCAGGCATAGGGGTGGAGGATGCCATTATCTATCTATCACACAGATCACGGTCACATCTGGAGAACACTGGGAGCACTGTGAGGGTCATGTTTTTTTTATTTCTCCAGTGCTTTCAATACAATTGAACCATCACTGCTCTGGGGGGAAGCTATTGGGAGCTGGAGTTGACCCCCACCTGTCTGCATGGACCATCAGTTACCTCACTGACGGACCACAGTATGTGAGGCTCCAGGACTGTGTGTCTGATGTGGTGATGAGCAGCACAGGAGCACCACAGGGTACAGTGCTCGCCCTGTTTCTCTTCACCCTGTATACAGCGGACTTCAGGCACAACACAAGCAGCTGTCACATGCAGAAGTTCTCTGATGATACTGCCATTGTTGGGAGGGTATCAGAGGAGAATGATCAGGAATACCGGGAGGTCATCGGGGACTTTGTCAACTGGTGTGAGTAAACCACCTTCACATCAACGCCAGCAAGACAAAGGAGACTTTCATAGGAGGCTGCCTGGTACTACACCGGTGAACATCCAGGGTGTCGACATCGAGATGGTGGAGACATACAAATATCTGGGTGTTCACCTAAACAATAAACTGGACTGGTTCTATAACACAGACATCCTGTACAAAAAGGGCCAACGCCGTCTCCACCTGCGGAGGAGGCTGAGGTCTTTTGGTGTGTGCAGGACTCTGTTAAAAACATTTTATGACTCTGTGGTTACGTCTGCAATCTTTTATGCAGTAGCCTGCTGGGGAGCTGGGAGCACAGAGAGGGACAGAAAAAGGCTAAACAGACTGGTGAAGAGGGCTAGCTCTGTTCTGGTCTGTCCTCTGGACACCACAGAGGAGGTGGGGGAGAGGAAGATGTTAGCCAGGCTGGCATCAATCATGGGCAACACCTCTCACCCCCTACATGAGACTGTGAGTTCCCTGAGCGGCTCCTTCAGCAGTAGACTGCTGCACCCTCAGTGCAAGCAGCAGTCAGACTCTTTAATGCAACGTCATAATGTAGCACTGCTAGCTGTTTCTGCAATATGAGCCATAACTGGACAATATCCAGCACTATGCACATTTATCTATTTATCACTCTTTGCTACCTCCAACTGTGCAATATGTCATCTCTATTCATTCGCACCTTACTCATCTGTATATCTGTGTTTATATACTGTCTGTTTATATAAGGTTGTTTATTGTGTAAATACGGTTGTTTTATTACTATTATTATTATAACTAATTCTATTCAATTTTTCCATTTCCTATACTTTATGTATATTTTTTTCTCCTATGACTACTTAATGTGTATTTGTGTTATTCTGATGTGTGTACATTTAATTCAAAAACCAATTTCCCAATAGAAATTCATCTGCAACTGCACTTCATTTGCATTTGATGACATAAACTGGTCTGCCCGTTGAGCAATGGCAAGCACCAAGGCCTTGTGTGTGTGTATAAGTGCCAGCTTTTTCACACAACAGGGTTTTGCTTTATTGAAGTTAATTGCCCACTTACTCAACCCTCTAGAGAAAAAAACCCAAAAGGTGAAAATGAAAAATTACTCAGAGCCCTGCCCACATGTGGGCACATATGACAATCCTGTCACTCTTCCCAGGGTAGCAACCCAAAGTGCTCAGCTTTTAAATAAAATGTAGCAGCAAACAACAAGTAGAAACAGCAAGCAGCAGACAAATTAGTTAGCACTTCAGATCACAGGGAGAGAAATTGTAATTTTGAAATGTGTTGCATGTGTACTTTTGCTATTGTTATTATTACTGGTCAATATGTCTACTAACGAAAGGTTTTGTACTGGAATACATAGTAGTGTTAACTTTTCATATTCCTAGATAATGACTGCTCTTAAAGATCTGAGCATGAACTTGTTTAGTCTCTGGACATAATTTACATAAGCTTCTTACCTGTTTGAGCTTTTTCAAGTCTTCATCCAACTCCAGATTGTCCAAGATTACAGCCACAAAAAGACTGAGCAGAATCTAAAATGCAACAAGAGGTGCAGGAGTGCATAAGACATAATGCGTTGTGTGAACTCATTACAATATGTTAATGTCATTATTATCCTCATTACCATAAAAATAAGATTTTTTAATTTTTTTAATTTTTTAAGTCTGCTTAGTAATTGCATTTGTTGCTTGTTTTGTTCTGGAAGACATCCTGTCTGTCTGGGGTAAAGTGTGAGTCATCCCGAGACTCTGTGCTGTCTGAATGCTCCCCATATCAGAAGGCCAAACACTGAAATGTCAGCACTTCTTACGCCTGCAAGTCTTATTAACTGTGATTAGATGTAACACTTGAGAGAGCACTGAAGGGATGTGGGCACTAATTAATTACATTAAGAAAACAATTCAGGTATCCTTTTGTCACTTATTTTTACAAACTTGCTTTTACTGAAAATTTGTTTGAATTGAATACTGCAGCAAATATACAATGAACTAAAACGTAACATACCCAAAAGACTATAAACTGAAATTCAACAGTCTCTTCAACATTTCTACATTTGAAACAGCACAGTGGGTTCCTCACCAGAGTCGCAAACAGATGGTAGAGGATGAAGTAAATGGCTACTACCGGAGCCCACATATGACCTACAGCCACCAGAGTCTGGTCCATGACATCTACCCAGCCCTCCTGGGTTAGGATCTGGAACATGGACATGAATGCCTATGGGGAGGAAAGCACAGCATAAGAGAAAGTGAGAGAGGCAAAAGGTGAGAGAGTGCATCTGACTATACAAGCAGAAGCGCTGAAGAGATGAAGAGAAAGAGAGAGACAGGGAGGAAATTACACAGAGGAAACTGACATTTGAAACATGCTTTTTCACAGGAGAGCAAATATCACACAGCTGATGCACATGCCCCCATCTGACCATTCTTCTCTAACTAGCGATTGGGAGATTCTGAAATTTAAGGCAGAGAAAGAAGAGAGGAAGTGAGGGGACAAGCCATCTATTTTTTTTACTCTGTCCTGCTGTCCTCTCATCTACTTGGTAGAGGTCAGATAAAAGTGTAGGGAACAGCCAGCTGCAACACTGTGGCCCCTGGAGTCAAACGGCACGCCTGCGCCTCCTCCTTAGCATCTCACCTCCAGACAACACACCCCCCAGTCTCCCCCACCCCTCCTCCCTCGCAGCCCCTCCCACCTGCTCCCACATCCCAGTCACTGCAGATAAAAATTAACCCAGCAACAGGTCTGCCCGTGGGGGAGACAGCCAAACATCATTAACTATGATGCGTGTGTCTGTGTGCACATATGTGGTTGTGTGAGGCACAAGCAATACGGAAATGAAGAGAGAAAATAAGAGCGAGAAGGGTAACACAGCATACAAGTGGCATCTGTTTACGAGCAACCCCCCATGTCCCGCTGTGCCCAGGATCAGTGAAATGTTGGGAGAAAAAAAATGAGGATGGAAACGTGGCTAAAGAGAGAGAAAAAAGCTCATGAGCACTTAGAAATCAAAGGAGGTACCACATCTGTTGACCATCATGCAACCCATCATCAGGCCTCCCCATTGCTTGTATACATTTAGATTATGTAGAATTTTTATGCAGTGTATTTCATATACTACCTGTATCTCCTTATTTTAACTATCACATGTTTCCCTGAGAGCACATTATTTGAAAATTAGGGCATATTCAAACAAAGTGTGTTTTGAGCAGCTGAGGTGAGCTAAGTCTTTAGAGAGTTTACTGGTTTGGTTTGCTTTATTTGTGCAGTTGAAACCAATAGTATTCAAAATCAGGTGGCTCTTACTAAACAACTGCTGATATTGCCTGAAAATGCTGGCTAAATGAAATAAGAATAAAAAAAACTCCAAATGCAGGATTTGTGCATATAAGGGAAGATACATTGACATCTAATAACCAGCATTTACTCACAGGGAGCCTTGCACAATAAAATGAGAGAAAATTACAGCCTGCAGTGGTGGTCATACTTGACTACTTATTTATGTATTCTTACCTGCTATGAACATAGAGACACTAATTACAGTAAGGAGTTAAATCAATCAGGCTTAGCAAAAGTTACCCTGAATCAAACTGAATTTTAAGACTCCTGATGACAGATTTCCAAAACTCTGTTCAATAAATCAGCAATTTGTGCTTACGTGTGTGACTCAGGATGCCTTTTTAACAAAACATGACTCGTTTATACACAGTTTGCCTAAAAGAACACATACACAAATGCATCTAAGAAATATGCTGAAGGTATGATCACACCCATAGAAGCTTTCTAAAATAGATGACTCTTTTTACTAATAGACTTTTAAAAGTATGCAGACTGGCCTCTTGGTGACAGGTTAAGTGCGAGTGGTTCCTTACCCTGGGGAATGTGGTGAAACGGTCCAGCTCCTCCACAAAGCAGAACATCTGCAGGCTGATGGCTGACATGACGATGAGGAGGCTGGCTGTGAACACCACCAGGCTGCCTAGTTTTTTACCTGGACCAAATATCTTATACACAAAGTCCTCCAGAGCTGGGGAAATCTTAATCAAACGCACCACACGTAGCACCTGAGGGGAAGAAAAACATACATTTCTACTGTTAGGTTGCTGTTTGTGTAAACATTGTTCATTTTTGTTGCATTTATTACAGTACACCAAAGGAACAGAGAGGTGGTATTTTAAAGATAGTTTATAAAAAAATATCAGAGTTATAAAAGAAGACCCATTGGCAACATTGATTAGATATTGATTTATAAAAAACAGCACATTGATCTTGATACAGTGGTAGAGGTGCAGTGATACTGTGCTCTGTCAACAGGCTCAGTCCCTAAATTGCTTGTGGTGACAACAACCCCCAAAAGGTAATGCATATTGGTCCGGCTTTGATCGCGGATCCAGAGAGTGGCTATTGATCGAGCTCAGGGCTGATGCCCCTGGCCAAAGATTTTTCTTTAGAATCTCGCTCTGCATGGCTATCTTTCATTCCTCGGGATACACAAAAAAAAAAGAAGACAAACAGGGGATACTGAGAAAAAAGGAACCTACAGTAAACAAATACAGTAATAACACTCACAGCATGATGACAGATGGGATGAGAGGACACTATATCTTTTAGTCCTGACAGACCATGATGACCACTATCCATTTTACAACAGATGGACGCTCTGGGGCTAAGAGCTTACCACAAGAGGGTTGGGTCAAAGAGAATATGAGGCTAAAACAGCAAAACAAGTTCTTTTTGTGATTGTTGCGGGCAAAAATCCTTGATTATGCGGCACGTTTTCTTAAAAAATGCGATGGAATATGCGGGATATTTATGCAATTTTATGCGATGAAATTGGGAACTTGCAAAAATTGCGGGAACTTGCAAAAACTGCGGTTTGATGAAAAAGAGAAGAAAAAGTGATTCCCCCAACACCCTGCTTTTTTTAAACTTAATTTCCAAAAATATTTTACAGATATTCAGTCATTGCAATAAGTAAACAAATCAGATACAAAATTATAATTATAAAAATATATACAAATAATATAATATTAAAGTAAAAATAAAAGTAATAGTCTAAACAGAGGGAAATAAAAGATACAAAAGAGACAGACTTTCAAAAATCGTTAATAATATAGACAGCAGGAGCACTTAAACAAAGAAATTTGAGTAGACATCAGATATTAAAATAGCTTTCTTATTGGATACCAACTTAAGAAACTCAAAGTACATGTCAAATTCAACCTCTAACACCTGCTTTTCGATGATGTTCACGTTGCGTAATTACGTCACTTCATAACATTCCCATGGCAACAGGGGAAAATGGCTGCTCTTGTGTTACGTAAACGCAAAATTTTTTCAACTTTCTGCTAAGATATATGTGACTTTTTTGCAACAAAAATGCGGGGATTATGAAATCATGCAAGCACCACATATTTGCACAGAAATCGGCAATTTATGCGGCAAAAGTGCGGCATATTTGAAAAAATGCAGCCCCCGCATGAATATGCGGACTTTGGTTGATTATGCATTGAATTATGCGATCGCATAATCACATTTTTCTGGAGGGACTGCTTATTGTGCAAAGCCTGAGACCAACACAGCTTGGGAATCTGAAATGACATCCCAGGATGACAATGACATTAACTGCAGACTCAAAATAACTACCAGTAGTTATACTGAGCAAAATAAAAATGTGATATAACTATTAATTTGCGTGCAGCACCATTAAATAAGCAAGGCTCTGATTATATTCCACCATGGCCATCAATACCATTAGTCCTGACATGATGCTAAGTAAAGTACTGATTTAATATTGAAGCTTTTTGTTTTAATGTTCCAATTACGCTGCTTTACCCAAATCTATTATATTGATACATAACAAAGGGATTATTCTTTTCCAATGTAAACTAGGAAGAAAAAATACACTATTATATGTTCTTTAGTCTCGCTTTGCCAGACCCTCCTCCAAAGCGCGCTGAAGGAGGGTCCACACAGCATTCAGGGATGGGAGGAAAATGTGCTCTGGTTTAATGGCATTTCTTTAAACCAATCAGAATTGCCATGGGCGGTGGTAAACTCTGCATAGAGCCGCTGCAAAATAGTTGTGCGAGAGAAAACTCTGATAGTCTAGCTAGCTGTCTCAATTTACGATGCAGAGATCTGAGGAGCAGTCAACAATTAGTCCTCATAAATCCACCCAATTTAAAATTCCAACACAAAGAAAGTGGAAGGAAATGGAAAATACATTCATCTGGCAAATTTCCTGCAGCACCAGAGCAATCCTGGAAGTGGAACACGAAGGCTATAGACTACAGTATATGATCTTTTACTTGATTTCTTTGTATTAGCATGTCTGCAATCCGAGAAATAAATGTTTCTCATGCAGACATCAGACGAGCAATAAACAATCTTGAATGAGGTTCTTTGATGTGATGTGTGTAAATTACTTTTACAAGACCACAGTTCAGGCTCAGGGCCAGATCTGGAGAAAGAAACCCGATAAATAACAGAATGTCATTGCATGGCTGAATCAATTAATTGTTTTTGTTTTTTTCACGAGTATTGTGTGTCTGATACCAATGATTAATCGTAGAATGCTCTCCAGCTGTGTTGCCTGTGTGTGCTTCTGGCTCTAGCCTCGCAAGACAAAGCAATGCTTAACATAAAATTGAATAGCACAATATGTCACATTGTCACTGTCACAGATATCCCTTCCAGAATTTTAAACCCATGTTGGCCAAATACCAATAACCAGAATCGGA
This sequence comes from Perca flavescens, assembly GCF_004354835.1. NCBI lineage: Eukaryota > Metazoa > Chordata > Actinopteri > Perciformes > Percidae > Perca > Perca flavescens. The sequence goes on along the minus strand of NC_041341.1, from coordinate 14,693,287 downwards.
TCAGTGCATCCATACCAGAAATGTCCAAATATTATACAATGCCCTGCCTTTCTGAAAAATGCATTGACTGAACTGTTAAATCATGCTGCAGTTGAAGTCGTTGAAATTCTGAACACACAGAAAGGAAATGTTGAGGGGGGTTCCAGTAGCTGATTAAAAATCATTGTGCCAAGTGTACTGTACGTGTGTATGTCTGTACGTATGGACTCTAAAGCATGTGACATCTAGTCCAGACTGAAAGACAACTGGTAAGGCTAACCTTTAGCAGTGAAACACCTCTTGGTTAAATAAAATTAAATACAAATCCGAAACAAGCATTGATTGTGTAGCCTAGTCCCTTCTCTTATAGCCAGCACACTTCTGATTACCTCACAGAGCCTTAAGGTTAATCACTTGTGACTAAATGTCAGCTGTTTGAACTGGGACCTACTTGGGAAAATATCAGCAGGGAGACTAAATGATAAATTCTTTCTCATGAGTGAGTGAGGCACGTAACTCCCAGTTGCTTTTTAAAAATTGCTCATTAGCCAAAATCAGAAAACTGATATGAATGTGTGCAAATATAATGTGTGCAAGCTATTGCACACATTATATTATACTTTATGACATTACACTTTACAAACTTGTATTATATGTGCATGTTGTTTAGCTACAGTATGTTCTGAGCTTGTTCCCTGTTTGAATTTGTTAAAACATATTTTTTAATTCTTTAACTTTTTAAAGTCACAAAAAAATAAAGAATTCCCATCCAATTCTTTTTCCTCAAAGCCCTCCATAAATCATGAATGTGATGCTATTCAGTAACTAATTATTAGGATAATAGAACATCTTGCCAGCACATTTTTTCAAGACTGTATTAACATGCAAAAATAAGGTAGTGTAACAAAAACAAAACAAAAAAGATAAAGGCCTATTACTGAAATGAATCACCAAGCTAAAGCAAGTGTCAAGTCACTGTAAGTCAATTTGTATCTTTTAATGAGAAAAAAAAACACATTTAACAAAAAACAGTATTGTTTGTTTTGGAGCAGTAATATCTAGAAAAGAAAACAAAAAAAGATCTAAGAACAGCCAGAAAGTCAACAATTACTTCCAATGGAATGCAGTATACATGTTTGCATGTGATTGCTTGAGTGTAAGCATTGCACATGTTTGGGTGGCAGCTGTTGAGAGAGTCAGACCGGATCAGGGCAGCTTGTATGGTCAAGGCTCATTAAAGACATATCAAGAAGCCCTTCCCCATCAGATCCTTCCCAGAGCTTTTCATCGGCTACATCACGTGCCCTACAGCAAGGTGACAGGGTTAAATGCTGGACAGAGTGCAATACTTAAAGGCTCTAGGGGATGATAATGCCACTGTACAAGGCACCATTGGTTCATAATATACACAGTTGATTTATAGCTCTGCCTTGAGAACTGGAAAAACTGGGTAGTCATAAAACTGGGCAACTGTCCACACTTGGATGTTAGATCAAACACATGTAAACGTACAGGCAAACTGAATTTATATAAAAAAAAAACTGCAGACCACCACCACTACTAGATACATCTCTATTGAGGCCAAATGCATCACACATTATTGCTTTCAGCAACAGAATGATCGAGACTTCCCCAGCTCTCTGCCTCACATTCAGGAATTGAGGACTCAGACAAATGTCATCAAATAATTTATACTTTATACATCAAATTTCCTCGAAATATGTGTCATGACTGAAAAATGCTACAGTTTAACTCAGAAACCACTTTACTGAATCTCTGTTAGAAATTTGTGGTGATGGTACATTTTAAGCATTTCGAATGAATAGAGGAGAGGTTTTAACAGAGGAGACTGATATGATTGATTCATACTCGTTAATGCATTACAGGAAAGAAATGTCACGAAATGATTCATAGCTTCTGTTCTTCACTGCAATTTTATCTGAAGTGTGGATGATTTAGTTTCATATTTAGGATATAAACAGATTTATGTATGTTCATACAGGCATCCATTTGTGGAAGTACATATTGTGTGTGTGTGTGTGTGTGTGTGTGTGTGTGTGTGTGTGTGTGTGTGTGTGTCCATACCTGAAAGTAGGTGAACTGAGAGTGGTAGAGGTCAGGGTAGATGTGCAGCGTGGTTCCCACCACCAGGAGAGATTCAAACTTGTGCAGGGAGGAGCTGATGTAGCCGGTAAAGCCCAGACACCAGATTTTCAGAAGAGCTTCCAGGTCAAATAACACAGTAAAGGCAACCTGTGATGAAATGGAGAAAATAGCAATCAGGTTTGGCATTTACTCCCTGCCACAACAAATTTCAGTCAACAAAAAGCTATTCTACAGTAGTTAATGTGGTAAGCTATAGTAGTCCTATAATGTAAAGAATATTTCTGTGCCATGAAATATGCTTGATTAAGATTATGTTTTTAATGTCAAAGATGAGGGTTAAAAGCTGTGTATTAAACGGATATATTCAGTGCTTTTCGTGCATCCCTGTGGAGGCTGGGGGCATTGAACCCGAGTGGACAATGTTCAAAGTTTCCATTGCTGAAGCTGCGGCGAGGAGCTGTGGTCTTAGGGTCTTAGGTGCCTCAAGGGGCGGTAACCAAGCTGTGTACAGTAAGGATGGGACACTGTTGACCTCAACTGAGGAGGTAATAGGGCGGTGGAAGGAGCACTTTGAGGAACTCCTGAATCCGACTAATACGCCCTCTATGTTAGAGGCAGAGCTGGAGGATAATGGGGGATTGTCGTCGATTTCCCAGGCGGAAGTCACTGATGTAGTCAAACAACTACACAGTGGCAAAGCCCCGGGGATTGATGAGATCCGTCCAGAAATGCTCAAGGCTCTGGGTGTGGAGGGGCTGTCCTGGTTGACACGCCTTTTCAACATTGCGTGGAAGTCTGGGGACGGTGCCAAAGGAGTGGCAGACTGGGGTGGTGGTCCCCTTTTAAAAAGGGGGACCAGAGGGTGTGTGCCAATTATAGGGGTATCACACTTCTCAGCCTCCCTGGTAAAGTCTACTCCAAGGTGCTGGAAAGGAGGGTTCGGCCGATAGTCGAACCTCGGGTTGAGGAGGAACAATGCGGATTCCGTCCTGGTCGTGGAACAACGGACCAGCTCTTCACTCTCGCAAGGATCCTGGAGGGAGCCTGGGAGTATGCCCAACCGGTCTACATGTGTTTTGTGGATTTGGAGAAGGCGTATGACCGGGTCCCCCGGGAGATACTGTGGGAGGTGCTGCGGGAGTATGGGGTGAGGGGTCTCTTCTCAGGGCCATCCAATCTCTGTACAACCAAAGCGAGAGCTGTGTCCGGGTTCTCGGTAGTAAGTCGGACTCGTTTCAGGTGAGGGTTGGCCTCCGCCAGGGCTGCGCTTTGTCACCAATCCTGTTTGTAGTATTTATGGACAGGATATCGAGGCGTAGTCGGGTGGGGAGGGGTTGCAGTTTGGTGGGCTGGGGATCTCATCGCTGCTCTTTGCAGATGATGTGGTCCTGATGGCATCATCGGCCTGCGACCTTCAGCACTCACTGGATCGGTTCGCAACCGAGTGTGAAGCGGTTGGGATGAGGATCAGCACCTCTAAATCTGAGGCCATGGTTCTCAGCAGGAAACCGATGGAATGCCTTCTCCAGGTAGGGAATGAGTCCTTACCCCAAGTGAAGGAGTTCAAGTACCTTGGGGTTGTGTTCGCGAGTGAGGGGACAATGGAGCGGGAGATTGGTCGGAGAATCGGCGCAGCGGGTGCGGTATTGCATTCAATCTATCGCACCGTTAGACGAAAAGAGAGCTTAGCCAGAAGGCAAAGCTCTCGATCTACCGGTCAGTTTTCGTTCCTACCCTCACCTATGGTCATGAAGGCTGGGTGATGACCGAAAGAACGAGATCCAGGGTACAAGCGGCTGAAATGGGTTTCCTCAGGAGGGTGGCTGGCGTCTCCCTTAGAGATAGGGTGAGAAGCTCAGTCATCCGTGAGGAGCTCGGAGTAGAGCCGCTGCTCCTTTGCGTCGAAAGGAGCCAGTTGAGGTGGTTCGGGCATCTGGTAAGGATGCCCCCTGGGCGCCTCCCTAGGGAGGTGTTCCAGGCACGTCCAGCTGGGAGGAGGCCTCAGGGAAGACCCAGGACTAGGTGGAGGGATTATATCTCCAACCTGGCCTGGGAACGCCTCGGGATCCCCCAGTCGGAGCTGGTTAATGTTGCTCGGGAAAGGGAAGTTTGGGGTCCCCTGCTGGAGCTGCTCCCCCCGCGACCCGACACCGGATAAGCGGACGAAGATGGATGGATGGATGGATGGATGGATATTCAGTGCTACAAGTCATGGTCCACTAATGGTGCCAGCTTTTTGATTCAGCTGCTTGCTGAGGAGAGCAAGCCAGACATAGCATGGTGGCCGTTTCTCCACCAATCCTTTCCCAGTTTTGGTTTTATTATAGACAGACGGACAATATATTGACAGTGAGAAGAGTCAAATGAAATGGACTTGAGAGACTATTAGTGCACTATAAAAGCGGTCAGTCAGTGGGGGAAAGTAATTAAGTACATTTACTCAAGCACTGTATTTACCAGTAAGAACAATATTAGGTAACTTTACTGAAATATTTCATTCAATTTTGCATTATATTACATAGGGAAACATTGTACTTTTCAGGGTAATATATTTATTTGACAGCTATAGTTACTTGTTACTTTGCAGATAATGATTTAACCTACAAAACATTTGTTCAATTTATATATATTTACATATTTAAAGATTAAACTACCTAATAGTAAGTAGTTCAGATCCCAAAAGCTACAACACTAAAATCTGTATGTTAATGAATGGAGTTTGAAAGACTTTAGGTTCTAACATAAGATGCTACCAAGATGCATCATGGAAAATGTAGGGTCTTGTTTTTTTGGAGCTTGACCCATAGTAGGGACTAAACATCCAGATATATTGCTCTTTGTTGACCTGTTGACCGATTTTGACCTTTCTGTTTTAAATCTGTCTTTTACTAAGCCACCAACTTTATGTGCAATGCTAAAACCTTGGATGTCTCCTTTCAGTGATGGATCTAAATGCTTCAACCACCACTATCTTCAGCAGTGGGAAATACGGTAAGTATCAGAGAATAAAATTGGCACCTCACACCAATAAAATGTGCATTTCTCCATTTAACTTTAAACCCAGTGCCTCCATTTCCCATTTTCCCTTCACACAGATTGGAACAAATCTGCAGATCGATGGCTGTACGATATACAGTAGATAGAGGGAGTGAGAGAAAGTAATATTGTGTCTGTTTTTTCCCTCCTTTTTCTTATCTCCTCCATTCAGCTGTGTGAGAGAGAGAGAGGTATGAAGGGGACGAGGGAGGTGGGCACACTCCTCACCGTCTTTATTGGAGCTTTACCACCTGCATACTGATGACATCAAACCAACCTGCATGACACATACAGCAAAGTGTCGTGTGCATGTGTGTATACTTCAAAACAAAAATGAGTCAAATAAAAAAGAGCAAAAATACAATTAAAATATGCACATACTAAAGTTGATCAATTAGTTAATACAGTGCAAATGAAATGTATTTTGCCCATTATTGAACAATACCTATACGGATGTATGGATTATAAACTGCCTGATATCCTAAAGTTGCATCATGCAAGTGGACAGAGTAATGTGATGAGGCACTCAGATTATGCAGGATTAAATCTCGTTTAATAACAGCCCATGTGCCCACATTGGAGGGGATTCAAAACAAGGACCTCTACTGTAGAGCAAAGCCAGCGTCTGTGCCATTTAACAGGCTTTTAACAAAAGATGATCTCATACTGTTTTTATCTGATAAAACAAATAAAAACAAAGCTTTTAATAAAAAGCCTTTGTCAAAGGGCTTGTGTTAATGTTGAAAGTTGTAAGAAAAAGCAGGATATGAAAAAAAAAAAAAAAAAAAAAAAAAAAAACATCTCACCTCTGCCAGGTAGAACTCATCATAGTGCCTGCGGTAGTTCTCGCCTTTATAATAGTTGCTAGCAGCAACGATGACGTCCACAGCGACCATGCTCAAGATGAACATGTGGAACACAGAGGACCGCATCAGTTGCTGTGGAAACAGAGCAGTTTTCAATTGCAATCAATGTAAATTGCACACCACAGGCAAAGAGGAAAGAAGAAGTGCATAGAAAATCATCGGCCATATGCATCTGTGTCACATTGAACCTGATCAATTTCTGGTTTGGATCGAAGTCAGGAATACCATGATAATTAAGTACAGCATTGTCTGAGGTAAATCATTTTCAGTCTGATGAGGACAGACAGAAAAATAGTTATAATGCACCACTGAGCTGGACTAATTACTCTAAAAAAGAGATAGCAGTGGTGATGAGATTTCTGAACTCAGATCTGCTTTTCCCTCAGTGTAAATTAGTTCTCATATATTTACTATATATATATAGAGAGAGAGAGACAGACCGAGACAGATGATGGTCAGATGTTCAAAGACAGAAAGAATATCATGTGATAGGTAGCACAGGGGTGGGTTCTTTCTTTTTGGATGTGCCAACTATAGACTATACTGTATATTAAGAGGTGGAAACAGGAAAAGAGGGCCAGCAGCTAAATTGCAGGAAATTCAAAGTAATCAGGAGCCTTTCATTGGTTGCTGGGAGAAACATCCAGCCAGACAGCAGAATCAGTGTGTATTCAGACAGCCTGAAACAAGAAAGGGAAGGGGCAATAAATGTGTCTTATTTCCTGTGGGAATAGCAGTGGCATTGAACACCTACAACAACATCACATAATAAAAACAATCATGCCTTAAAAGAATGTGAGGAAAACTAACCCCCAAAAAGTCGGACAAAACATGCACTCCTCATTTAGACAAACACTGTAACTGTGCGTTCCTTTGGAGACAATATGACAGATGTGATCACAGCCTTGTACTGCATGTATGCGGCATACTGAGCAGCTTGTGAGTGGGTAGAATACCTCACCCTAAAAAAAGACTTGCATGTGAAACTGGTAATAGGAAGGATTGAAAAAATGTAAAATGAGAGGAAGACTTCAAGAGAGATGAAGAGTGTTTGCAGCATTGCTGGAAAGATCAAATTCACCGCAGGAAAACGGGACCACTGCCATCCACCCACAAATACACTTACTTATAACACAAACTTTTTAAACTCTAGACTGCCTGATCTGCAAGTGGTGCTTTGAAAACAAGTGATAATGATGGAATTAGAAGATACAATTATCTGTTGAACTTTAAACTCATGGGTAAATTATGTATTGCTGTTTTAAGAACAACAAAAGGGTAAATAGAAAAAGAAAAAGAGAAAAAGGGATCATACTTTGTAAAGTGAGCACAACTAGTAAGTCATCACTTCTTCAAAAGTCTGTTTTAGGGTTAACATTACATTTACAGTACTTTTTGGTCAAGATTAAAATTAGGGTTCTTACATCTTCCATAATCCTCCCTTTACTGTAATGAATAAAACTCTGGAAAGGGGAAAAAATTATATTGGCCCTAAAAACTAATTAAATGAAAAAATGAAAAAGCAATGTTTCATTGCCCTCTCTGGTTGAACGTTTCTAGTCTGTTTCACTTTTTCACACCAATCTGCTGGGTGTGGTTGTATGTGGTCTGTTGGACCTGTAACTGCAGCCAACAGTGATGTCACAGTGTACTGATACACCCTTGAGTAAACCACAACACAACTGCAGGGAGGTGGGAAGTTAAACCACCAGGTGGTCAGCAAAAACAAAATTTTCAGCTGGTGTTAAGTTGCTTTTTAAGATAAGGCAACACGTCATGAAGACACAGTCATTTACACAAATGTGAAACTCCCTGCCTGAGCATCACAGGCTGGCCAAATCCATAGCATCTTTTAAATTTACTTCTAAAGACCCAAAAAGCCTTTCCCTAGTTTTTATAAGGTACATTTTTGCTCATTGTTTTATGTTTCACTATTTTAATAGTTTATTACTAAACGCAAAATGCTATTACTCTTCTAAGCTCAGCTGATGGCCCAGACCGATAAAGCTGCAAGCCTTTGAATTGAGTGTTTTTGCAGAACATGCACACATACCACTCTACATACAGTGCTTAGGCTCCCTGACTGAGATTGAACGTGACAAAGCAGTTTGACATTTCCAGCAACCAGACGCTCTCCCCCATGGGTGTTTTGGCTGAACGGAGTTGTGTGTGTATGTGTGCATGAGGGAGCGAGCTAGAGAGATAGAGGCAAACTGACAAAGAACAGAAAGTACATGCTTGTGCGTATGAAACGGTTGATTTTCTCAAGGTCCTGACTTTGCCCATATTCTCTCTCAGCTTTAGGGAATCACACTGCTAAGAAAAGCTGGAGAGCAGTGTGCATCTGTGACCTCTGTCAAATGGAGATATAGTGCAGTCTGCCCATCTAGCTCTGCCACAGAATCACCTTTTAATCTTTCCCTCACATTCCCCTTTATTCCCAAAATTGGCTTAAGATGTGGTGCACTTCACCAGATAACGCTTTCAAGTTGTTGCCAAGGCAAAATGGCCTAGTTCGCCCAATGCAGCCGATGGCACTCCATATATGGCCTTAAGATGTCAGAATCAATTCAACAGCATCAGTTGTGGGACAAAATGGCTCTCCTCTGCTAGCTTGTGCGTCTCTGAAATCCTTTCACACGTGTTTGATGGATGTTGTATATTTGTGTTGCCTCTGGCTGGGTCTATGAAACACCAGGTGCTCATTGTGCACAGGCACACGCATGCACACACACGGACATGTCAAAGTCAAGTTTTGCAGGAGCTACACATTTAGTTGCAGCTTCACAACACAAACACTTGCATCATTCCATCTGATAGCAAAGCAAATATTAATTTCTAATACATGACAGAGTACATTCTGCAAAATACAGCATGTACTCAGCTCTCATTTGCTTGACTGCAACACGATAGAAATTAACTATACAAATAGTGTTGTAGATAAAAAAAGATCATTTCAAGTGGCATGTAAATTGGTATTTGGGGAAACAGTACACTTCTCTGCAGTAAAACATGAAAAACAACATTAAAAATAAGACAAAATGAACACCACAAATTTCTCTTTTCATCAAGCCTTCTGGCTTCTTGTTTCGGTTCTTGTGTTTTTGGTCACCCAATTTATGCCCAGGCAATTTAAACAGTGCAGCAAAGCCTCTCTCTCTAAAGATTGTCTGGTCAGTGTCACATAAACTGCAATCTCACAGATGAGGTGAGACAACTTTCAGCTGTGCTCATAAGAGCTGTCCCAACATGATCTGCTGTCAATAAGCATAACAATCCTCTGGACATTGGACATGCACAAGGTATAATGCACATATGCATTATACCTGGTGCATGTCCAGTGGCTGCAACTGTCATGCAACCAAGATAGAGAGGCAGACTGACAGACCGACTGCCTCCTCGTGCTCCGTCTGTTCACTCAGACTGCCAAGGAGGACAAATGCTCTTTCCGCTGGTACATGAGACGAGTGTAGCACATGTGCACGTAGCTGGCACGATACAGGAACAGTATTCGCACAGGAATTGTCACCAACAGACTGGGCCATGTTCTGGCACCGTCTCTAGCTACAGTTATCTCCTGTTTACTGGGATTAAGAAGAAACTGAGTGGGATTACAGACTGCTTCACTTGATTTATCTCGTCAGTCTCCTCACTGGCATTTGTTGACAATGAATAAACATGTGATGATAATCAGAGTTCTGTCAATGTTCTATTCTTTTTCACTGTATGGCATACAACTGAACACATTAAAAAGATGTAGAACAGGTATTTTAATTCAGAAGTCTTTTGTCAAACTGGTGAACAGCACAGTTAACTTGTGGCTAAATATCTATAAATCCTAATATATCGTAAATGACTGTGTCTTGCTGGGTTAGGGATCTGGTGAAGTGGGAGCTCTTTGGTTTATTACGGTCCTGACAAGAGCCGGCTGACTCATGTCTCTGGCTGGAAAACAGGTCTTAATAAAACATTATAGTCTGCATGTCTGAGCCCTCCAACTCATAATAATATCTGCTGTGCTTTGCCACCTTTGTGTCAAATTCCTGTCTGGCTATTCCTTACTGAGTTTTGGTTTATTTTATTCCAGCATAAATCACTTAATGTGCACCTGGCTGATTGCAGTCTATACCAAATAAACAATCTGATTCAGTTGTTGTGTTCTGTCTAAGAGTGTTGATCTCATGGGAATGGTCACATCTCATTCACTCATTCCTTGCAGGTCATTTTGTTTTGCATTGTACACATATATCTACCCTGATAAAATGCCTTTTTTTCACTTTCACCATCTATAGCAATCTTCTCACTGTGATTACTCTCTTTTTTTCTCTCTAGCCAATTTCCCTTTCTATGCACCCTCCCTCTCCTTCCACACAGAGACAAACTGACCTTAACCTTGACACGTCGAGCAGCTGTGTGTGTGTGTGTGTGTGTGTGTGTGTGTGTGTGTGTTTAAGCATAAAATGATGCAAGTGGTGTCACTGGGAAAATCCAGAAGGCAAAGATCTGTGACAGGGGGAAAAGGAGGGTTCCAGAAAATCAATAACCTCTGGCTTGCGAGGGAGAGGTCAAGAAGTTGTTCCTTACATTGGACCCCAGTAACCCCCAGTGAGCTGCTGGGCTATCCATTACTCTGCTTTTAGCTTTGTGGACAGAGGGCTGAGGCACGAGGAGTGAGTAGCATCAGCTCTTCATCGCCAAAGAGGCGAAGCTAAATTAATCACATTTTCCTCCTGGATTACTAGAAGTAGGTAGCATTTATCACAGCTTACATACCCTTCCCTATTGGACATTTTAAAGCTGTTTTAATTATTCTAATACATAATTCCTTAGTCCCTTGATTTTTTTATGTAGGGTTATTTAGTCTATGTTGCATTTTAAGGACTTTACTTTTTTAATCCACTCGGGTACACCTGTATATAGTGTCTCTCTTTATTTTTGGTTATAGCAGCCAAAGCTCCAATCTGCAGTGTAATTATGCTTATGGTATGGTGGAGCACTAGAGGCTAATTAGTAGACCAGGTCTGTAGGGAAAAAAACATGATGCTTCATTAACCTCCATTGGTCTGTACTGCTACCACAAGAGGAAAACTGAGGGACTTAGAAAAATAACCTTAAAAATGAATGTCTGAATTGTGAACAGATACAGAGGAATGGGGTGTAAAGTTTTAAAATGGCAAATTGTGTTTTTAGAGGGGTTATGTGCCTGACTGTTTCTTGGCTGGGCACAGTGACTTCCTGAAGTCTCCACTGGTGATAACAAGACTATAGCCCTCCGTAACAGCAACATATCGTTTTAACATAGTGTTTGTAAAGATGAAACAAACATAACATAATGGGCGCTATCTTGCACCCGGCCGGCGCAGCGCAGCGCAGCACAAAGCCCAAAGCCCAACGCAAGTGTCTTTACTAGTTTAAGACCGACGCAGTTGTCAATTTCCCGTCCAGCACCCGCGTCGTTTAAATAGCAAATGCACCTGCGCCCTTGGGCATGCTGGTCTTACAGGGAGGTGTTTTCAGGTGAATTATTGGCGTATTGCTATCTTGAGGCAGTGGGAAGTGATCGTGCCATTTACCAACAAAAACCTGGTCAAAAGTCAATAGCGCAGCATTTCATTGTTATTTTAACAGCAAAAATGCGCCTGGGCTTATGAAAAGCGCGCACACTATGCTTGTTACACACACACAGGGAAGCGCAGCAGCACACAAACATGCAAAAGATTACAAATAAAAATATCACGGTGCAAATTCGCCATCATAATAGCAATGTGCCAACGTAGAAACACGCCTGGCTTTTAAAGGGAATGGGAGATGACGCTCTGATTGGTTTATTGTATGTTACGCCCAAAACACACCTAAGAATTAATGAAGACACGAAGTACAACCCTTTTGAACCATGCGCCAGGCGCACTGACCCTTTTTTCCGCCGTCAAACTAGCAAAAGTGGATTTGGACATGCCCTAAACGCACCTGCGCCATACACTTCAAGCCATACGCTTAGATCAGTAAAACTAGGGCCCAATGTGTTAATTAGTTAGCTTCAGTGCCTTTTTGTTACCTCTTTACAGAGCTACGCTAGCTGTTTCCCCATTTTTCAAGTCTCTATGCTAAGCTTAGATAATTGGCTGCTGGTTCTAGTACAGACATGAGAGTGGTATCAGTCTTCTAATTAAACTCTTGGCCACAAAGGGTATAAGAATATTACCCAAAATAAGCTATATGAACAAACCTTTAAAAAGAAATACACTATATAAAGGACATTGTGGAAGCTGCTCAAGGGGCTAGTTTATAGTTAATACAGTTATTAACAATGAGCACAATATTGATTCAAAGTTTATTGAGTTTCTTCGCTGGTCTAAAGCTTAGGCATTAGAAACTGAAGCTTCTCAAACCAAATAAATAAATACATTTCTAATAGTACTGGCTGGCCACACTCACTGACAAGTAGTTTAAGAATAGTTGAGTTCAAAAACAACACAACAATCATGGCTTAGGATGACAGATCAAAATAAAGACTACTGTATGCTGAGGATTATCACATTCAAAAAACATTGAAAAACAACTATCAGAGTGGGAGAGGAACACTGAACACATTTTGGAGGGCTATTTTGGTTTGTATCCCCTCAGGAGGGGAAGCTGCCGTCTCCAAAAAGAGCAGGTGGTTAATCAATTATGTGTTATCTCCAACTGCTGCAGCCCGTTGGACCCAGACAGACCAGAAAGACACCCACACACATGCACAAATGGACAGATGTCAACAGGCAGATCGACAGGCCAACAGTCAGAAACACAGAGGCCTGACCAGATATGTACAGGTGGTTTAAGAAAGTCTGACAGGTATGGGTTAGGTAGCAGCAGACAAACAGAACAACACACAGATAGCGCCCACCTGCCAGCCCTGAAACATTTTAATCATTTGACGGCCAATTACTCTGGAGCCAGGCAGAGCAGAACAGAAACCCACACTTCACTTCCCCGGCACTCGCAGATGGCCCTGCAGGCTGGATCTGCAGGCAGGATCTGCACTGCCTGTCTTCACTCTACCTGTCTACTCAGCTAGCACTGCTCCCTTCTGATATGGGTGAAAAAGCAATGAAATAAGGTGTTTGGCGAGGCATTAGAGAAAGACAGCAGGGAATATTCATCATTTATTGAAAATGGTACCATGCCTTCCCACACACTCTACTAAAACATCAAAGAACAGAAAGTGCTGGAAAATAAAATTATAACCCATTCTGTCCTATATATAGAGAAACAGGTGTGCACTAAACTCCCCAACATCATCTACTAATGGCCATGTACATTTGCAGTATTCCTATGGTTAAACGCCTCAAGATAAACAGCTTGTGGGGTAATTCTACAGTCTGATGCCATTTAACCATTGCAGAGGGTGCAACTAGATGACACGATCAAAAGAGCGCCAGTCAAACCTCAAAACCTTATCTTGCACTGCCCTTGGGCCGGGACCTGCATTCTCAGCACTCCAACAATTTTTGGTATGGGATCACATTCCAAACTGATGTCAAGCTCTCTCATTTTTTTAATCAAGTCTTCTTCGTCACTGTATGGCAGGCCGATCAAAACAACTGACACATCATGCTCAAATTTATAGGAGACTTTAAGGCTGGTTATCTGTATTTTATTTTCAAGCAAATCCAGCCGCAATTTTAAGATACAGATTCCCAGGTCTATACTTTTCCTTCTTTCTTTAACTGACTTCTTGAACTTAGCTTTCATAGTTTTTTCCAATGATCCGTGCAAGCTGTCTAGTTTGCTTTGTCTTTCAATATTACCCATCTTTGTTTGTCGTCCCGGTGGTGTGTGTGATTGATTTTTTTCATCATGGTAGTTAGTTATGTATCAAATAGCTTTGTCGTTTGTAAAAACGGTGGTAAAATGTTACCACCAGGAATTTGTTTCTACTTCACCTACCTACCTCTTATTGTAGTCATATTAGTGTGACCAAACTTTGTCGCACACACCTGGTAGGTGGCAGCCATATCCTCTCTGTAAAGAGGCCTTTTGGTTAGGTTTGAACAGCTGGCTTGGATCTTGCGGTTTCCTGACACTATTACCATCAGAAAACCATTTTTAGAATGGTTTGATGGCTTGACATGTCAAATGCTGTCAGTGTGTGACTGGCAACTAAAAACAATGGATGACTTTTGAAAGAACTGTATGATGCACGTCAAAGTCACTTTCAGTACTATTAAACTTTTACACTATTTGATTATTATTTACCTCACATTTGACACTTTGAATGCTCAAGTAGGCAGACATTTACACAACAAAAGTAACTTAAAGTGACACTTAAAAAATGTGGCTGTGGTGAGCTTAAATACATGTGTATAATGGATTCCAATCATTTTCAATTATAAAATATTATAAAAACATTCATGGAAAGGTTTTGCAGCATAATCTGATACTCTGCTGCCCATCTGTTCGTTCATTCTCAGTACTCAAATATATCGTTATACACACTGCTTCTATTTGTAGCTCATGCATTGAGGTGCTTACAGGCTCGTGCTTACAGCAAGCATTTACAACAAACATAATCACATAGTAACAAATCATGTGCTGTATGCACATTTTTTAGTCATGAAAGTAAGTTTTCTTCAGAATTCATTGTAATTGACAATTACAGACAAACTATATCTGCTTGAAATAGTAACATCAAAAGAATTGCATGTTTTGGTGTATTTATTTTATTAGTAATTTTTTTTTTTTAAGATTTTTTTTTGTGGCTTTTTCACCTTTAATGGACAGGACAGCTAGGTGAGAAAGGGGAGAGAGAGGGGGAAGACATGCAGGAAATCGTCACAAGTCGGACTTGAACCCTGGACCTCTGGTCTCTCAATAGAATCATGGACAAGTTTATGAAATATGGCTTGTTTTACGTTTGAACACATTGTCATCAATATTAACAAGCTTTAAAATGACAATTTTATTTCAAATTTGGATATTGTTTCAAAATCGGAAATCAAATGAACAAAAAAGTACACGGGCCCAATTACAGTAACTACATGAAAACTTCACTGTTGTTGCATGAAATGTCGTTTGTGTTTAGGCTACATCATCAGTTTCTATCATCTAGGCTATTTCAGCTTCGCTACCAGGCTGTCTTGGCCCGTTCGAGTGTATGGGGAGTGACGTAGGCAAAAAGAAAAATGGCTGACTTGGATGTGGGCAAGCCACACCTCCCCGCAGGCTGCAGCTAGATGCTCCTCCGAAAATCTCCTCCCTGCCGAACTGTATTGTTACAAAGCCAGATTCAACTTTTTTGCCAGACAGGCGTTCATTGTCTTGCGGGAGCCCTCGGCGTGGGACCCCCACTTTGTCAAAGCAGCAGTCACGAAAGCTGTGTTTTTTAACACAGTGCTATTGTCATGGCCTAATGCCTCTCTCTGTCAATCTGTTAACCCTTCATTTTACGGTCAGAAGTGGTATTCTTGTTTGCAAAGAATGACAGTTATAGCTATTCGGGTTGCGTGAATGAGGCAGATGAAGCAGCCTTTGGGTGTTCCTTGTAATGGAGCAGAGGGCTCAGAGGGAAGTGAGCCGTGTTTATCCCTCTGGTTATCTAAATCTTTCCTCCAACTGATGATGAGGCTCTGGGGTACATGCTGCTTTAATGGGGAATACTGCATATTTCACATTCTTTCTCTTCTCATTTCTTTCCTTCTTCTCTTCCTCCTTTCTCTATTTTTATGTGTGCTCTCTTCCTCACTCTGTTTGTGTGTGTGCCTCCTTCAAGCTTAGCTCTGGAACAGTATTTTCACCATGAGGGTTTGTTGACAGCTATTCTCCCTCTTATAGCTGTAGACGCTATTGGCAGTATCTCACAGCAAGGGCCCAGCCTTTAACACCATACTGCTATGAACAGTGGGCCAGCTGCAAGCAACACCCGCTGCTTTCAGCTTATCTTTAAAGCCCAAGCATTTGGATCACACCGACCACGAGGCAACAGTGGCGTCCATCATGTAGACATCATTTAAACCTCATCTATCACTGGAGCAACATCATTAGTGAAGGTTCACACAATAAATATGAGCCTCCCCTCATTTAAAATCCCATCATTTAGTCGTTTGACACAGCCATTGAAGACGCAGACAAATTGGAAAACAATGAGGTTATACTGCGAGTCTGCGGCACGTGTTAAATAGATGAGGTTCAGTGATTCTTTATTAATACAAAACATTTCAACATCAAGAGAGACATTTAAATGACAATAAAAAAGTGTTGTAAACATAGTTCAGGTAAGTTTAAAGTTATGTATGTTCAGGTGTCACCTTTCACATAAGCTGAATTGTGTGTGTGTGTGTGTGTGTGTGTGTGTGTGTGTGAGAGAGAGAGAGAGAGAGAGAGAGAGAGAGAGAGAAACACTTCACACCAGCAGCATCAGCAGCATATCAATTATGTGGTGTGTTTACCTGGAGACAGGCAGGCGCTCGGCCATGTGGTTTGTTGACGTCAACAGCTACAAGCTGCCACCCCCCAGCAGAGTCTTCATGAAACATCTGTGGCACAAGTACAGCACATGAGGGGCAGAACACACAAAAAAAAAAAAAACCTGCACACCATTCAAAGTACTGGACAAAACTCAAACACACAAATTTACCCTTTTGGCTACATCTTCATAAAACATCTGTGACCACAAAATAAGCCGAAGGCATCATACGCACAGATTCGTAACCACACAAAAACAGCATGATAGCTACTAAATTCAGCATGTTGGGCTAAGGACCTAACACCAGAAATAAAAACAATCTCACAACAGATACT
This sequence comes from Perca flavescens, assembly GCF_004354835.1. Lineage (NCBI taxonomy): Eukaryota > Metazoa > Chordata > Actinopteri > Perciformes > Percidae > Perca > Perca flavescens. The sequence continues at coordinate 14,676,521 of NC_041341.1, read as the reverse complement.
TCCAAACTCACAATACAGCTGGCTCACTTATGGAATATCAATCATTCTTCTACGCAACAACTTAGTTATAAACACTATCGTGACAATTGGTTCTAAAATGTCATGTCATTGAGAGTTAACTTGGCAGAAGAGTGAACTTGAAGTGCTAGTTTCAGTTAGTTGCCAGACTTTGTTGTAACCCCAAAAGGACTTTGATGCCATTGTTTGTGACAGGCCAATGCTTTCCTTATGTTAATATTATAACAAAAGACAGCCTGCAGCCATAGTATGGCTATGTAAGACTGTACTTAGGCAAAGTGGTGCTATGAGCTGAATGCTAATGTTGGCATACTAACATGCTCAAAATTACAACGCTAACATGCACATGTTTTGCAGATATAGTGTTTTCCATCCTCACACATACATTTAGCATGCTTACTGTACATTTGCAATTGACACAAAACACAAAGTACAGCTGAGGCTGAGAATGGGAATTAGTATTGGTATTTAGTTTTTTTATTTGACCTGATGGCGGTGCTGGATGAAAAGTCAACTTATCCTTATAATCTATAAATGTGTGTACCAAGTATCATGGCAACAGTTGTTGATAAATTTCACTGAAAACAACATGAGAACCTCGTGCTGGCATAGAGGAAAAGTAAGGGGATCATCAAAGTCATTAGGATTCATCATCTGAGAACAACGAATGGTTGTACAAATGTTTGTGCCAATCCATCCAATAGATGTTGAGATAATTGACAGGACAATTAAAAATGTTGACCCGCTGGTGGCGCTGCTTCACATTTTATCACATCCTAGCAAGACTGTGGTGCCCAATCCATAGCTTTTATCATCTTGCCTGTATTAAAACATGGCAAGGAGAATACGATCTACAACCTTGATGTCAAACACACAGGGTTATCATACAACTTCAGACAAGCCAAAGTAGACTTTGATGAAGTCTGCATGATCCTGTGAAACAAAAGTGGATTTATCCATTGTAATGTTAACACACTAGGGTTTACAGCCTAATCTCTATTAAAAGCCTCAATAATCTGGAGACAGTATAGCAAAGTCAAAGAATGGGGAGTGGGGCATGGGTTGTGTCTCCCAGAGGCACCTTTTACCAGACTTCCTCTCTAGGGAACATGAGGACGGGAGCACATTGTTTCAGCCTCCTTGATTGACAGTTAAGTGTTACACCACAGCTAATTAGTTTTACCCCCCTCTAAGATAAAGATTGGGGCATGACGATGTGATTAACATTAATTTTGATAATGGAAAGAAAGGCTAATTGTTTTCAAGGTCATAGCGGTATACATGACAGTGGCACCAGCCTGTTTTCCATCATGACTGAAGGAAGGATTTAGTTTCATGACTTTCCAAGATGTGTCATTTCTAATAAATAACAGCACTGAAAACAGTTTGCTGCTTGTCAGGCCAACTCCATTATGATTAAAAAATGTCAAATGTTTAAGAGGGATTTTAGATTCTTAACAAATCCAATCCAAGCGTATAACAGTGACAGGCCAATGAATGCTTTTCTTTGAAATAAACAAAATATCTGCAGAATACAAACGCAGATCCATGCATCAACCCATCATATTCATTAATAATTTTTTTCTTATTGCCTAATGCCAATACACCTTATGTATTGTGTTACATATTCTCTGTGAATTCAGCGCTGAAACAAATAACATTTCAGATTTTCTGCCTTCTTATCTTCCCAGTTGTCAAATGTAATACAAACATTTACAAAATACTTTCGCTCTCTCCCTCTCTTGATTTGCTCTGCTTCAAACCCACCTCCCAACCCTCTTCGTCAATCCAGAGATCTACTGTAAGCGTGAAAGAGGCAATCAAATGCTCTTCACATCAAGAGAAAAATAAGCATTAATCAAGACCACAACCACCCCTATCATACCTAAAAGGACATTTGTAAGACAGCCAAACGTTCCAACTTGAATGTCAAGCAAATGCTAATCACTGATATAAATGAATGCTGTCTGGACCGAATGATGGTGAAGAATGTACGGGCCTTTCTAGAATAAAAATCCAGAAACTGCCTTTTTATTATTGCTTTTCCCTTACCCAAATCACTTCTTTATGACATTGAATGTCTTTTCAGACCATATATTCTGTCAGTATTCCTTATAATCTCTCTCTAGTGTACCGGTATATCCATATATGGCCTAATCTTATGAAAATGTAGAAGCAGTGATAGAAAAAAGATATGATGAGCACAAAGCACCTTTTGAGGTAACAATCTTGTAATTTGCTTTTCAACATCCATATTGGACAAAATCAAATTTAGTAAAAAGAGTAACAAGTTGCTATTTTAAAATAAATTGTAAACTCTTTAGGACAAATGTCTTTCATGATATTTGCCAAAGTTGCTTACTTAAAACTTTGGGGCTGTCTCTCGCTAAGTGGTTCATGTTGTTTAATTAACAGCATAACATTTGCAACCTTAGATATCTTGTTGTATCAAATTATTTTGAGGGGCATTTTGTGCCTTTATTAGATAGTAATAGTAGAGAGATGACAGGAAATGAGGTAGAGATATTGAAAAAAAGATCCTCAGCCATATCCTCTAGTATGTTCTGGGTCTTAGACACGCCAAGAATACCTCCAATGGGATGTGTCTTGGAAGCGTCCTGTTGCCAAACTACCTGAAAGGGTTCCTTTTAACACCAAGGAGAAGTGATTCTTTTCCAAGCTCTTTTCAGAGGTCCAACCTCCTCACCATGGCACTAAGGGTGACCCCCACTTGCCTCTTTGATCACATACATTCAGTCACTGCCCAGAGCTCGTGCATGACCTTTGGAACAAAGACTGATTAGTAAATCAAGGGCTTACCCTTCAGGCTCAGCTTGCTCTTTACCATAACAGTCTGGTACTATTAAGGATGCACTAATCTGCTTGTCAGTCTTTTGCTTTCTCTTACCTTAACTTGTGAACAAAACCTTGTGATAACTGAACTCCTTCACCAATGTAAGTAACTTGCTTCCAACAAAAGGAGGGAAATCCAGCTGTTTCAAACTCAGCTAGTGGTGACCACCAAAACAGACACCACTACCACCAAAAAAAGACAGCTGCAGCACCCTTAAGATGCCAATTTTGGGGTGCCTAGGTAGCTCACCTGGTAGAGCAAGCGCCCATTTATAGAGGTTTACTCCTCTAGCCAGTGGCCGCGGGTTTGACTCTGCCCTGCGGCCCTTTATTGCATGTCATTCCCCCTCTCTCTCTCCCCCCTTTCATGTCTTCAGCTGTCCCGTATAAATAAAGGCCTAAAATGCCCCAAAAATAATCTTCAAAAAAAAAGATGCCAATTTTGATGTAAGTGAAGGCATTTATTGATGAAGATGCACTCTCGTAACCCTTAAGAAAGCCATTCCTGTCAAAATGTGTTCGTTTTCATTCCTTAGAATCTTCCGAATTCATGCAACTTTGATGAGCTGAACTCTGATGAATGGACAGATTTTTTCCACTCAACTGCTACTTTGTCAGCTTGTGTGTCTGTGACTGTGATAGTCGTACCTGTGTTGTAGCAGTAGATGTGGTACTGCTCCTTGACCCCCACATCTGCTGAAATTGCACTCTTATCTCAGCAAATGTCTCGATGATGACTGCAATGAACACATTCTGTGAAGGAGAAAGACAGAGACAGTGAAACAGAGCCAGTGGGAGAGAAAGAATGTTGTGACAATTAAAAATAAATGTGCATGTTCCGTCTCTTGACTTCCTTTCACTATCCGTGTCATGATATTCATTCTCTCATTAGCCAGAGAACATTCTACTAACAAGGGGAAATCTTTATGTCTGTAGGTAAAAGGTTAGGTTATGTCAATTAACCAAAACCTCTCAGTGTTCAACTATCTCCTGTTGCCATGCCATGGGAGCTTAAAAGCATTATGAAAAGTGCAGTAGAGAGAGATTCACTCTCACCTTGACAAGCCATGCCAAGAAGAAAATGAGAGTTATAAAGTAGAAGTAGGAGCGCCAGCGAGGGAAGCTGTCAATGGCTCTGTACATGAGGAACACCCAACCCTCCTGTGATGCAGCCTCATACACAGTAAAGATACTCGTACCTAAACAAAGACAGACACATGAGTCAGAGAGATGTACAATCAGATAAAATAAAGCAGAGACTGTTATTGAAACAAGAGTCGGTATCGGTCTTTTGCGCCACACGGTGATTGGAGCTTCACACCAATTATCATGGCTCCCCTCAGACTAAGCCTTTCAAAAAAACATTACCTTGAGTTTCTATATTATAAGAGTACATTCTGACAGCCTACAGGATGAAAAGCAGCACCCTGGTATCCGCATGGTTCCCATCCCTTCTTTATAATGACTAGAATTCTAACTATTTGGCAGACTGATTCATCTGACGAAATTATCTTTATGCATGCCTATGCCACTGTCATCGACACATTTGGTCAGATGTATCTAATTAATATAAATTTAGTGAGTTGGCCAAGCTACAAAATGAAACTCTTGGCCGTTTTCTGGTTAATGTACTCTCTGCAAATGAACTGTCTGTACTTTTAACACTTAGCCAAAGATGATTTAATGAGGGGAGAAACACCACTCCATATTATTTTATTGTTATCAGTAAAGTAACCAGCAGCTGACAGCAGCTGCCAAGTGTAACTGACAGACAGCTGGCACATCAATAATAGTAGTCGGAATCTATCAATTTAACTATTAAGCTCATATTATTGTTTTAAGTGTATCATCTTAACAGTTCTGAATCTGGGCCTCTGGAATTCAGCGTTAGAAATAGTAACTGACATACCAGAGTTACAGTGTTTATTCCCTCTGCTTCGATGTGAATAAAAATAGCGCATCTCAATTCTCTCTTAGGAAACGAGAACCATTCCTATAAATAAGAATGTCCATAATAATAAAATGTGGGTTTTTATACAAAGCACTTAAGCTTCACATTAAAAGCTACATTAATATTTATAAAGTGTGTTCATAGACCAATACATTTAGGCTGTAAATTGCATTGAATGTGCCATGTTCCAGTCTATAATATCTAAATTAAGGTTTGTTTACTGTAAGGCTCTCACTCTCCTTCACGGCTATCTAAAGATAAGGGGCTCTGCACTGTGCACTGACACTGGATTTGAGCAATGTTGAGCTGATAAGAATGCAGGATGCTTCTGAATGGCAGAGCTTCACACCAAAGCTATGCTGTAGGCATCATTTTAGTTCTCACTTTCTCACACAGAGTCATTCTTCCAAACTGCTTAACAGAATATACTATACAGTTAAGTGTAGGGTTATGTTGTATACCCTACATAACATATGTTATGTAGGGTATCGTTTTTTTTTTTTCGATACCGGTGCTAAAACGATACTTTTAAAACAGTGCCAGTGCCTAAATGGTGCCTGAACCAGTGCCTGAACCAAAATATATACAGTACAATATATATAAAATATAAAAAAGGAGCACAAAACGACAGTTAGCAACATTAAAGAACGGCTTGTTTATTGCTAAGGCCATATGGTCAAAATTAAATGATTGATTAATAATGTAATAACAATAACTTATAACAATTTTCAGCAGTAAATTGCTGGTAAAAGACAAAAACAAGCACCAGATGGGAAAAGGGTATTTTACAATAACTTAAAATGCACCACAAGGCTGGCGAGTTTCAAGTAAACGCACCCGTCTGTGTTGTTTTTCCGACAACGGCAGCTGCAGTCAGAATGTTACGTCCCGGTGTTGGAATCCTCGACAAGGAAATACAGTCACACTTACCACCGCTTAACGTAAACTGTCAGCATTTTAACCATTGTGTTTAATCCAGCTACTAGCTAACGGTAACTTGCAGCGATGCTTCTGAAAAAACAAAAAGTCAGGCACCAAAACAAGGCACCGGAATTTTCGTTCTTATTTCGGTCTCGTTATTACCGTTTACGTCGGAACCGGTGCCCTATTGGCACCGCGTTTCGGTACCCAACCCTAGTTAAGTGACAACAGAAGTTAATAGTGTGAATTACTTTATTTAGTTGTCATCAGACAGTTATGTGTACATGTTTGAATGTATTAAATGTGTAAGTGTATAGCTCATACCTAGTTCATTGAAGCCACTATAACCGAGCTCCTGTCGGCTGAGGCCCAGGTCTTCCAGGTCCTCGCATTTGAAGCCATGAGGACACTGGTAGCCCTCCCCATCAGGGGAACAGTGGGTGTCTGGAATGGCCAAGCTGTTCCATGTCACATTACTGACCAAAAGAAAGAAAAACAACACTTCAAATGTATGCAACATCTGGTACATGGAAATAATATCTTAAATACGGAAACATATACAAATAGGGATTGTAACAGCAAAATGAAGATAGAACTTTTGTATCTTAAAGGTCCAAGTGGATTTCAAAATCAATGGTGAGCCTTGAGATCATTTTAACATTTGACGCTGATACTACGATGTATAATGAAATCAGGGTTCAGAGTTTATGGTTCAGGTGAAAAATGTATGGCCTGTTACAAATGTAATATAAGCATGATAAACACACATACACAGATGAATATTGCCTGTGTGCACACACATACAGAATACAAACACACACTGTGTCCTCTCCCTCTTTTCCTGTCTCCCTGTCTTTTAGCCACAGGTGTTATTTCAGGGGCTGCTTTATTTCTCTAATGAAAATGAATGCCTTCAAATTGGCTGCCCAGACATTCATCCAAATTGTTTATTAAGGGGTACAGGATCAGAAGGGATAATTTATTGCACATCACAAAGGGCAATCAGAGGCATAGTGATGAATTCGATAAAGCTTATTATACTGGGCTGAATAATACCACTGTATCTTATCAAATAAATCACTTTTCTTGATGACAAAGAAGAGATAAATGAAGCCTCAAATGAGAAAACTAATGTCCAGTATTAATTAGATATTAATAATTTGGTGAGTCTAATGAAAAGCAAACCATATATGTGATAAGACATTGTTTATAATTGGTTTTCTGAATCTGTTATTTCATCAAACCAGAATTTACTTGTAAGGTTTTGCATAATTGAAAATGTGAGTCCGGTCAACAGCTTTTGCCCACCTCAGAGAACACCTCTTGTTAAAACATAATGCACTGAATCAGTGTGTTTAGCCTATGAAGCACTACACTAACAATGGCCTTTTTCTTAAGTTCTCTATCCAATTTGAAAACAAAGTAATCTTAAAGGTCCAATATTTAATATATTTACTATAATAAATCCCAAAATTACCCCAATGCATCATGAGAGATTAAAGAAACATGTCAAGTTGAAATACTATCTTTTCTGACAACAATGCTAATGCCAGTATTTTCTCCTTGTAAAATTTCCGTTCCGTGACGAATTTCTGTTTGTGTTTTGGCTTGTGTGTTGTTATCAACTACCCGGTTTGACAGCCAGGCCGGGTTGCCAGATATACCTGTAAAAACGTAAACCCAGCGTGCTACAGCTGTAATGTTAGTACAGCCATGAAAGCAGAAAATAAGCGAACAGGATCAACGGAGAGAAATTCTACTTAACTTAAAAAAACAGTTGTGTGACCAGAGACGTAACAAACCCAGGGTAAATATTGGAGATGTATTTGAAAAATTGAGACAGCTTAGAACACAAAAGGACGCTGAGCTGGCTAATTTCCTCCTGAACAGGTAAGCATTAGCTTCAGGCTAATTTATCACGGCTACAAGGGACAGGCATGTTATGTCATTTCAAAAATCATGTACTCACATTGAACCATATAGCTAGAGTACCCGAGTTGGTTACTTGCAAAAACAATTGAGACACAGCCAGTAAAGTGATCCCGACTGGTCCTGGCTTACGCCGCCATGCTAACCCTGCTAACTGCTAACGTTACCGGAGGACCAGGCAAGCGGGCCACGGCTATTTACAACATGTAGCCTGTTCAGCGGCTGTAGCCAACAACGGTGAGTTATTTTAAGCCAAGAGAGGGGGCTATAAATCGGAAAGAGAGGATTGTGAGTTTGCAGTGTGTTTAGCGATTGTTGCCATGTTCTGTCCATCGGGTGTAGAGGACGGCGAGGTTGTTGTGTTTTTAGCGGTTCCTACCTTAATTCTAAGCCAAAAAAAGTGTCTGTCAGTTGGGTACAGAACTTGTTTAGGACTGTCAATATAGCCAGCATCTAACGTTAGCTACTCCGCTGTGCTGTGACATAATGTCTGGCTATAATGTGAGACAAGCGTCTAGCAACGTTGTTATGGATGCTGCAGTCTCAGCCTGGCAACCTCCGTGAACTTCGAGTCTGGGGAGGTGGGGGCAAGGGAGACGACTCTCTCCAGAGTTTTGAATTTGTACTGCAGTAACTATTTTAAACACTAGCTGTCAGTATTACATATTGCACCTTTAATAAACATGTTTTCATATCACATTTTTTTCATAAAAGAGACTTTTATGCTTACACCCTCTAAAATGTTACTATTACATTAATTGGTTCAAAATATCTAATCAATACTGCGTTCATTTGGTTGAATCCCAGAAATGATTTTGTCATGTCATTCAAAAAAGCCTATATATTATTTTTTAAGAAGACTTTTCTATTTAGAATAACACTCAAACACACAAACTAAAAAATAGCTTTAAAGGACCTTACAAAGCACAAAAGCCCAATTCAGTAGATATAATTCATACTTAACAAAACCATGTATGTAATTATTTCCATGGAGTTAAATAGCCATTAGGTTAATTGCAGAAATCCTGATATCCAGGAGAGGACACCCTATTTTGTTCACAAATCCAAAACCCTTTTCATCCAATATCCATATCAGAAAATGTGTCCCCTGCTATTTTTCCCCAATTCCCATCACATCTCTTGTTTTTGAAAAGCTAGGGAGCTTTGACTTTGTGCTAAGGGCATATGGCAGATAGAGATTAGACACATCAGTCCTTGTTTGACATATTTCAAAAATACCCCATTGAAGCATATATATGCAAGGGACATGGGCAAAGGAGCACAGCAGCAAACAAATTAGATGTGCCGCTACGCCTCTTTTGGAATGATTGTATAGAGGGAGGTCAGAGCTATAAATATGACAATGTTGTGTGCTTTCTTTCCTACTAATGGTCAATGTATGCAGTGTAAGGTGCTTAGGCACACAATCAGTAAGGAGAGATAAATGGGTAGCACTTGAGCAGGAATGAGCTTCATACTGGACAATGTAGGACATTTAAATTATTATAATTAGTATTACCTCTCCCTGCAGCCTGGGAAATTAACCATGATGGTTGCTTGCCCCATCTTTTGTCCCCACAGGGATTCCTATTCTCTGTATCATATCAACATCCTCAACTGAATAGTTTAAATCAAATTCTTCCCAAATGTTTTTAAATACATACTGATTTTTTTTTACAGCAATGTGCACACATTACATTACATGTCATTTAGCTGACGCTTTTATCCAAAGCGACTTACAATTGCTGTATATGTCAGAGGTCGCACGCCTCTGGAGCAACTAGGGGTTAAGTGTCTTGCTCAGGTACACATTGGTTGAAGTATTGAACCCAGGTCTCCCACACCAAAGGTATGTGGCATACCCCCTGCGCCATCACCACCCCACTGTCACACATCCCCAATCCCACATCTCCCCCAGTGCTGGTAGCCAGGGGGTTATACAGAATGTCAAAATTATAATACTGGTCATTTCACTTTAATTCATTTTGTTTAAAGACAATTAAAAAGTAGATTAAGTTAAATTAAAGTTCATGGATATTTTTTATTTAATCATTTTCTTTTTTCTGTGACTTTACATCCCCACCTGCCCACAAGGTGTTGGGTTTCCTGTTGCAAGAATATGCTGACCACCATTGTTTAAAAGTAAACAACGTATTTTAGCAGGAAGCCCCTGCCTATGTACCCTCTAAATTACTATAATTAAAAAATGTATAAGAATGACTAAATCCTGACCAAAACAGCTCCTGAATATTAGGTTGTTCAGAGTTGCTGCTCCACTTTAAAAAAGCCAAGTTAATGTGTTACTGCTTAGACGGTCACACCAAATTGATCACAAAAGATGAGATGCTGTCAAGATTTTTCAGACTGGCTGATTAGGCTGACCCATCATTGGTTTGCTTTGAGGTAATTCAGTAAAGCAGCATGTCACAATGGGTGTAAACAGCACACCGTTTCACGTTTTTATTCACTACACTGCACACACTTTTTAACTTTATCGTCTCTGTAACTGAGCTCTCTCTCTAAATGTACTACCTTGGCATTGTGCAGGGGAAGGGTATTGTTTTTAAGGGAGGATACAGTTGCAATCCTATAAAAAAATCAAGTCATCTTTTTTTTTTGTCAATATGTACAATATTCATTCTCATTACACAATTGTTTCCAAGAGGACCAAGTTACCAAAGCTCTATCTCTGTTCGAACCTTTGATAACGTCCCATCTCTGGCTGGAATCTGAAGGTAGAGATGAGCAGTATAATTTCTATAAACAGCACACCAGTACAGATATTCTTCATGATATGGTTTTGGTTAAACCAGTTGTTTCAGAGTGTAATGGATTTTAACTGTCACATCACAGAAATAGCAATTCACTGCATTTTAAACTAATGTATGCAGCTGTTAACTTGGGCAATGGCACTGATAGGCCAATAGAAGCACATGACTGTACAGCATCTATTTGTGCTGTAACAAACAAATGGCTGTGAGATTCTGTAAGAAAATGTAAGCAAAGAAATGGAGAAGAAAGAGCTTGAAAGTATATATGACATACTGCAATATAAATGCTATATGGAATTTGACAGCTGGGTATAGTGCATTAAATACTAACAGAGTTTGTATTTTTAAAGTTCCAGATCTTTTAATGTAGCATATAGATTGTGCAGACCCCTGCAGTGTTTCACAAAGGCAGATTGTAATACAAGCTACCTCTGCAAACCAATTTCCAGAACTCATAAGTAACAAACATCCGAGCACAAAGCCTGCAGGAAGAACTCATCAACACAGACGAGGGAGCTTACAGAAGTTTTTCAGTAGCTGTATTCATAGGCTATTTTTGTTATGACCAAATATGCTTGCTGGTATATGCTTGATTGGCTTTTATAGGCTGTAATGCACAGATGCATTCAAGCTCATCTATGTTTGTACCTTATGTGTGTACCAATGGTGTTCTGCACTTAGTGATGGCCCTAGTCCATATACTGTACTGTAATAAGAAAGACACTCAATGTACAATATGTTGCCTTTAGCTTCTTAAAACTACTTCATTAACCATTATTACTTCAGTAAACATAAAATGCATCACCACCTCTGTTAAAGCTGGGAAAGACATCAGGTATTTAAAGGTGTTCATTAAGAATCTGAAGGATGACAGTTTAGTACAATTGCTTAGTTGAAATAAGTAATAAGAGGGTCAACAAACAACAAAAAAGGCATCCAAAGTTAGGTGCCTTTATACTTCATAAAATCAACTCAATTGTGCCCCTTGGATCATTTAGAAATCTGATTCTAAACCTGAAACCTTCTACTTGTAACTGCTTTACATAATTGTATTTTCTTTTGCATCCCTATTATCCTAATTTATTTATCAAATCTTTTTCCAATTCTGAATGGTTTATTGTCTTTCTATATTTCTTATGATTGTACTTTCTGTGTTGCTGTTCTGTATTTGTGTTTGTAATCTGACTCGATGACATTGTAAATGAGGGTCGCCCTTCATGATCTCTCAAGGATAAATAAAGGTTGAATGAACGTTGTTCTTACCCTCTCTGTGTATCATTAGTAACACAGTGGTGGTTGAACGTTCCAAACATTTGAACACCCAGAATTCCATAGAGCAGGAGAAAAAACAGCAGGAAGATGGAGACACTCCAGATCTGTTCCCCAGATCGCCTGCAAAGCAGAAGAGTAAAGAAAGGCATATTGTTACGTGTATGGCTATCCATTAAGTGTGGAGACCATAGTGTAGAGAAATGCTCATGACAGTTTTCTACTTCAGTATGTTGGTGATGCGCGAGCGAGGAAGCTCAAAGCGGAAGTAGATCCTGAAGGCCCGGATCATAATGAGCGCTCGGGGGATTCTCAACATTCCCCATGGAGACATCTGATCCACAAGCTCTGCTATTTCAAACACCTAAAACAAAGAGAAATGGATTGTTATGAAGTAAAAACCAGCTACTACAATTGATTGCTTTATGTCAAGCTGTACAAGCACTTGCAGGAAGAAAATGCCAATATAAATGCAGAGAAAGGTGTAATTGTAAATGTTGCATTATACCTGCAGCACCAGGGACACCCAGATGAAAAACACCATGAATCCATCAAACATACACCAGCGATCCTTCACATAGGAGTTATCCCCCTGTGCAGAGACAAAACAAAGAAAGAGGAGGCATCAGCAAAAGGCCAAAAAACGAGAGAATATGAGCAAAAAATATGAACAAGAATAAATGAACATCATCATTATCCAAGGCCTTATTTTTCAAAAAAGCTGATGTATTCTAACAATTACAAGACATCCTGTGATGTTTTAAGGCTTTAATAATGTCTTTGTGGTTCTGAAAATTGCCAATATCAAGTGCAAACCATCCCCTTCTGATAATCTGACAGATTAAGCTTTCACTGTGATAGAAAGCTGTTGTGTGAAAAAGTAATGGCATAGCAATATCCAAGGAAAATAACACACACATTCTGAAATTACTGTTCCCATTTTGACAGTAAGTCTGACAACAATATTCAAACAGTTTTGTTTTCAACATGATAAGACAAAAAATGAATAGTCCCCTGAAGTGTGAAGAAACTGAAATGTCATAGGGACAGCAAAAATGGGCATACTTAATAACCACTTACAGAGAGAGAGAGTATGTAAAAAGCTCTTAGGGGGTGAGTCTTCCACAGGAAGAAAGGCTGCAAATAGGAGGGTGTGTTCTGAGACACTCTACAGAGACCATGTTTGATTACACACTGACAAGAACAAAAGCATACAATTACTGTACTTTACCAAGCTGTGTGCATTGTTTGCTTTGTGCAGGCACTTTCATCAACTAGCTACAAAATATGACTTCAAAGTGTCAAGGTTATAGACATGTTGAATAGATCCACAAATCTAAAAATTCTAATCTGTGACGGGTGCATCATTTATAAAAGTTGAATTTTACTTGACATACACAGAAAATAAAATACCTTCCCATTTTACGGACAAAGATGGGTTTGATCTACCTTTAAGAACTAAAAGCAACAACAAGAGAAAGAAGAATCAGAAATATTCCAGTTTTATACTGTTTTCCTGCACTTGTGATTCTAAATTTGTGTCCTCCAGTGCCTCCCTGCTTGTTATCCTTGATTTGCCAATTAAGCTGTCCACACTTTTTTTATGGCAGTAATTATGCCTTTCATCTACCAGCTGTCTGTTCCTGGATGCTTCTTTAGAACATTATCTGTATACTTTGGATTTGAATTGTGTTTAATCATCGGACTTAAAAACAATTTCATAACTATGAATTGTGAAAAAAACTGTTTCCATGTGCTTTTCTATAAGAATAAAGATTTTACAATAACTATTGATCAGAATGAAATACAGAAAGTTTAAATGTTTAGGTGTTGTCTTAGACTCCCAATTGTTATTTGAAGCACATATCAGAAAATTATCCAAGACTATTAAGGCTAACTTGAATTGCTTTTGACTTATAAAATCTTGTTTACCAATTAAGGCTGCTCAGCTCTACATGCATGCCATGATTTTGTCACGTCTTTCTTTTTGTGCATCGGTCGGGCCACGCAGTCAGCAATGAAACTTATGTTGTCATCATTTAAGCAAACTCTAAAAACACTGGATCAGAAGCCAATGAAATGGCATCATTGTAAAATTCAACACAAGTTTAATTTATTAATCTTTGATCATTTTATAAATTTCTTGTTTATGAAGCTTATTTTTAAGTGTGTGAATGGTCTTGCCCCAGAACTGGTATATTAAATGATTCAAAAATACTCCAGTAAAGAAGCCACTACAAGAGGTGCAGTCCGTGGAGACTGTAAATCTGCAAAGTGCAAGACAGCATTCCGCCAGACCTGTTTTTCAGTTAAAGGCCCACAGATTTGGAACACCTTACCATCTGATATACAAACAATAACTGATCACAAAGTATTTAATACTAAAGGTAAAACTATGGCTTAAACAGAGGCAAATTTGCAAACACTAAGTCACATGTTTGATACAGCACAGTATAATTGACGCTCCTCTTTTGTTTATTCTTAGTTGCTTAATTGCTCTGTCTGTGTTTGTTTTACTGTTAGGTTTTATATTTATGTGAATGTTTGCTTGAATTGTCAGCTTTTAACCATCTAGGTTGCTCCCTCAGTCTGCTGTATCGTTCGTCTTTATGCATGTAATGTACAGTATGTGGCTGCTGGTCCATGTTTGCTTTACTGTTAGTTTTCATGCATCTGTGACTGTCTGTTTGTTTGTATGTCTATTTTATAGCGTTTTTCCTTGTGTTTCATTTCTAAAAGCCTAACCAAGGACAAGGACTGCAAATTAGCCTATGGCTAGAAGTCCAACATTCATTGCACTTTAGATGTAACAATGCCTATATGTATTGTCCCTGACAAATAAACTGATAAAATAAAATAAAATAAAAATGTACAGCTCAATACAACTAGTAAGGTTGAATTTAAAGTGTCACTAAAATCTGACACACCAAAAAGCTGATGGACCAACATGTTGCCAATCAGGTCTCTACTTGTTCAGTAGCTGTCATAAACTATGATGTGTGAATTAGTAAGTTCCCTTTCCCATTTTGCTATAAAATGTGTTGTTTTATATATATATATATATATATATATATATATATATATATATATATATATATATATATACTTGTTATTTCCAAATGAAGGGCCGTCACTATCTCACAGCCTCAGACTAAAAGCAACTAGCAAGTAGCCTGGCACTGCCAGCATATCACTATCTGCCAGAGGAAATAAAACATGATTTCGGCAGATTCGCCTGGTTCCCAGATTAACTAGCTAGTGCGGTCCCCGCCAGCACGAGAGCGGCTCACGCCAGCTCCACAGTCGAACCAGAGCCAGCATTATGATCCCAGGTCACAACGGGCTGGTGGCTAGCTGCTAGCTAGCTGCTACTTGAAAAAAAAAAGCAACAGCAAGACCCAGCATCAGAGAGACACAGGGGGGCAGAGAGAAGGACCACCCAGGCCAGTGCTTAAAGTGGCCATATTATGCTAATTTCAGGTTCATAATTGTATTTTGAGGTTGTACA
The DNA here is from genome assembly GCF_004354835.1 of Perca flavescens. Taxonomy (NCBI): domain Eukaryota; kingdom Metazoa; phylum Chordata; class Actinopteri; order Perciformes; family Percidae; genus Perca; species Perca flavescens. The sequence continues at coordinate 14,661,301 of NC_041341.1, read as the reverse complement.
AGAATAGGTTTACATGGTTTAATTTAAAAAAAAAAAAACACCATATTTTTGTTGTAATGCACATTGCTGTTAGCCTGACAAGCCAGACCCACATCAAGATGTTGGGTCTGGGAACTCTCCATGGACGGAACTCAATCCGAGGGGCAGGATTGTCTTTCAAATTCCCTCTGCACGCAATAGGATAGCGCTACAACCAGGCGGAGCAACGAAGAAGGTAGCGAAGCTAGTTGATAGAACTTTTGCCGTATCCGGTCGGCAAAATTCCGAACACATCTTCCTTTTTTAAGAATGACTTAAGTGCCGTTCTTTGTTCTTTTCTCAAAGAAAAGCTTAACTCCAAGTCTTCTAGAAGACAGCAGCAGCAGCCATAAGCCCACCCACCGACTCTATACACAATGTGATTGGCCTGACCAGTTTTTCCAGCTCGCAAGTCAACGGAGAGTGCCTAGACCCCCCTGGCTGCAAATTAAATTTGCTGCCATTAGGGTGTGTCTAGATTTCTAGGCTACATTGCTGTAGATCCTCTTTTCACCCTGTGTTCAGGTCTCTGTTTTAGCTACAGAGTGAGACCTCTCACTGTTGTAACATATTTGTTGGCAGTCGCACATGCGCAGTAGCTAGGTAAGGACAAATAATTTCTAATATAGGCAAGGCAAGGCAAGGCAGCTTTATTTGTATAGCACATTTCAGCAACAAGGCATATAGGAAGAAGTTCCACTCCCTCGTTACTTCCGGCTTCTGAACTGGTTGCAGTTCCACCAGAGCTCCATATAGGGGGCGCTCACAGGCCAGTGCAGAATGAATGGGACTCTATGGTAGCCTAGAAATCTAGACACACCCTAGTGGCAGCAAATTTATTTTGCAGCCAGATGTGGGTCTGGCTTGTCAGGCTAGCGCTATGGAGCTATCAAAATCCACTTTTCTCAGGATATCATTTTTTGTCTAGTAATTTGAATGTTGCATTCAAAAGGGGAGGCTAAGAAAATACACACTGCTTGATGTTTGATTTTTTTAAAGTAATTTTTTTGTTCTAAAAAGCCTTCTAAAATGTCAATGACGTCATACACATATACGGCCAGAGATACTGCTTTACGGCAAGCTCTGAGTTGCTTCCTTTGTTCTCTCGAGACATCAACAACACAGCTGACAGGTTCGGCTCTCCCTGTTAATACACGTGCTAGAAAGAGGTTTGCTGATGTTTTAAAGACCACGCCGAAATATTCACTCTGACATTCTGGCTCTGCTTTGGATGCCGTCAAGCGAGATCTCCAATCGTAATCAGTCCTTCACTGACCAATCAGCATTCAATAGCAGAATGCTAGCGTGTTATGGGCAACAACGACTCACCCTGTAAGAAATCAAAAGGACATAAGTACTCGTTCATTCAACTTTTGACCTATAATCCATGTTGAACTTGCAAAAACTACAATCAAATCTGAGGTTTCTCAACGACTATCAGGCGAAAGAGACACATTTAGCCGGCTAGCTCCATAGAGTCCCATTCATTTTGCACTGGACCGCGATCACCCCCAGTGGAACTCTGGTGGAACTGCAACCAAATTCGGTACAATGGGGCTGAATAGGGAGTGGAACGGCTTTCTGTAGACCGGCTTTGGTAAGGATCACATCAGCTAGCTGCTTGTTTCTACAACTTCAGTTAGTACAAGGCAGGATTAGCCGGGAGACATCTTCTAAACAAGGGCGCACTTCCAACTTTGCGTGGAATACCTGTAGAACAGAGACATGTAAGTAGTTATTTTGTAGATTATGGTGAACTTGTGTGTGTTGTAGCAGTGTTTTGCCATTCAGAACGAGCTAGCATGCTAGCGCTAGCATGCTATGGTTAGCCACCTCGTTTCGGCTAGTGACGTAAAAAGCTGTGTTGATTTTGAACAGCTCACCCGGAGACTGAAGGCAGGACACATTCAGAAACCCGTATCTCACTCAAAACAGCATGGATGTTTTTTTTCCAAGTTTGTATGCGTGTAGAAGCACCAGAGACACAAAAAAAGCCAGAAAAAGTTGTTTTTTTTTCATAATATGGACACTTTAACTAGTTGTTTTGGCCTGAGGCATAGACTGTATGGTCTGAGGTTGTGATATAGCCACGCCCCTTCATTTGATTATAACAAGTGGAAATAAATAGAGGGAAATAAATAAATGTGACATTATGAAACAAAAGTCCCCTGAAATTAAAGTAACACCTATTTTTTTATTTAACATTATTTACATTTATTTTATTTCCTCATTTATTTATTTTAGGATGTATTCCATAGGCATATTTATTTATGTATTTATTCATTTATTTAATATTTAAAATGTCATATTCATGTGTTACAGTGTGGTTTCCAAGTCACAATGTAACAGCATTTTCCCTCTTTAGTTCAATGTATTTTCGGTTTCCTTTGTTGGTATTTCATAGTTCAATATTTTAGTTTAGTGTGGAAAAAAAACAATGTAATCTTATAGCTTGATTTTGGTAATGTGCTACCTATGACCATGTAACTCTGTCAGTTGCTACCTTGATGATTCCTCTGATGTGCATCTTGGCAATCATCTCTGCGGTGTATAGGAACATGAGCAGTGTGTCCAGCGTGAAGGTCACATACTGCAACGGAGGGTAATGCTCAAATGTCTTGGGGGTGTTCATACACACAGAGATGACACTGATGATGGCACAGGCCCGCAGCAGGGAGTGCACCCACTGCAGAAAGAGGACAAAAGAAAAAACAATGATAAACGGTTCTATAATATTTTGTTATATTCTTTGCTGTCCCACTATTTGAATAACCTTGCCATATTTGTAAAACATTTCAAAGGAAATACATCAATTAAGTGTGACTTACAAATAATTAAAATATCTGGCATGAATGGAACATATGACATATGTATTAAGCTGACCCTGACACATACAGTGGGGGAAATAAGTATTTGACCCCTTGCTGATTTTGCAGGTTTGCCCACTTACAAAGAATGCAAAAATCTACAATTTTAATCATATGTACATTCTAACAGTGAAAGACAGAATCCCAAAGAAAATTCCAGAAAATCACATCATATGAATTTATTAAAATTGATAACCATCTGATGAGGAAAAACAAGTATTTGACCCCCTGGACAAACACCATGTTAATATTTTGTAGAAAAGCCATTATTGGCCAGCACAGATGTCAAACGGTTTTTATAGTTGGTGACAAGGTTTGTGCACATTTCGGCAGGGATGTTGGCCCCTCCTCCCTGCAGACAGCCTCCAAATCATTCAGGTTCCGAGGTTGTCGCCTGGCAACTCGAATTTTAAGCTCCCTCCAAAGATTTTCAATCGGATTCAGGTCTGGAGACTGGCTAGGCCACTCCAGAACCTTGATGTGCTTCTTCTTCAGCCACTCTTTTGTTGCTTTGGCGGTGTGCTTAGGGTCGTTGTCGTGCTGAAACACCCATCCTCGACCCATCTTTAGCTCTCTCACTGAGGGAAGGAGATGTCGGTCCAGAATTCCACGATACATGGCCCCGTCCATCCTCCCCTCAATACGATGGAGTTGTCCCGTCCCCTTGGCTGAAAAGCACCCCCAAAGCACGATGTTGCCACCACCATGCTTGACGGTGGGGATGGTGTTCTTTGGGTTGTACTCTGTGTTCTTTGCCCTCCAAACACGACGAGTTGAGTTGAGGCCAAAAAGTTCTATTTTGGTCTCATCTGACCACATCACCTTCTTCCAGGCCTCTTCTGAGTCGTCCAGGTGGTGAATGGCGAACTTCATGCGGGCCTGTACATGTTTCTTCTTGAGCAGGGGGACCTTGCGTGCGCTGCAGGATTTCAATCCATGACGGCGTAGTGTGTTACCAACCGTTTCTTTTGTAACTGTGGTCCCAGCTGCCTTCAGTTGATTCATCAGTTCCCCCCCTTGTGGTTTTGGGATGATTCCTCACCGTTCGCATGATCAGGGACACCCCACGAGGCAAGATCTTGTGTGGAGGCCCAGACCGAGGGAGATTGGCGGTGGTGTGGTGCTTCTTCCATTTCCTGATAACTGCACCGACAGTTGATCTTTTCTCTCCAAGTTGCTTTCCGATTCTCTTGTAGCCCATCCCAGCCTTGTGCAGATCAACAATCTTGTCCCTGATGTCCGTAGAAAGCTCTTTGGTCTTGCCCATGGTAGTGATGTTGGATGCTGGTTGTTTGGGTGTTCACAGGTGTCTTTTATACAGGTAACGAGGTGAGGCAGGTGTATTTGATGTAGATAATTGGTTCGGATTGGGGCTGTGTCTTAAAGAAAGACTAACTGGCTTGTAGGAGCCAGAATACTTGCTGTTTGTCCAGGGGGTCAAATACTTGTTTTTCCTCATCAGATGGTTATCAATTTTAATAAATTCATATGATGTGATTTTCTGGAATTTTCTTTGGGATTCTGTCTTTCACTGTTAGAATGTACATATGATTAAAATTGTAGATTTTTGCATTCTTTGTAAGTGGGCAAACCTGCAAAATCAGCAAGGGGTCAAATACTTATTTCCCCCACTGTATGCGAGTACACTCACTGGTTTGTTGATCCAGAAGATGTCAGCGCTGTCTGCGAGGGTCTCATCCGGCCCAAAGTCGGTCATGGGCTGGGCCTCGACCCGTGAACTCTGTTTCCTCTTTAGCATGCTGGGACTTGCCGTGCTATACAGAGAGTGGATCTGACAGAGAGAGGGAGGCGAACCAAACAGTGAACAAAAATGAGGTGAGCTAAATGAGGAACAGGAGAACACACTGGCTGCATCCAAGTCTGGGCAGTGGCAGTACCACTTTTAGTAACTCCAATGTGTCCAATATGAATTATAATCTACATAATTATCGTGTACAGTATTTAATGCAGCTCAGAGGCACTTGGCTTGCCATATACAGTATGGACACATTAACAGTAACTGACTTTAAAAATACCAGTGCACTTCTGGGAAAAAAAAGAACGCTCACTGTAAGTTATTATATTTAAATATAGTATTAATTTATTAAATAAGCTGTGTATCAATAATGGCTTATGAATGTTATTACATGTAGTGTTAAGCTTTAGTATACTGTGATGTATATTCAGTAAAATAAACTACCCTGACTTGAATTGCCAGAACGGAGGTGTGGACTAAAATTAAATCTGTTGCATTGGTGAATGGCCACCGTGATACACAACGTAGCACACATGGAACACAGGACGAGTATATTCACATTGGAACAGCTACAGTAACTTACCTTTCGAAAAAGACCCTACATGATCTTCTTTGTATTGAACACCAAGGCGTATTAAGCTGTGCAACCTACTGTACAGTGTGAGGTGTGAGTTAGTGTTACCTGTGCATGTCCATGGTTCAGTATGCTTGGGTATATGTGTATGCAGAAAAATAAAAAAAAGTGTACAGGCCGTTTCAAAATAAGAACTCAAGAAGAAATGACACTCTGAATGGAGACAAAGCGCACATACCAAAGGGAAAAGTAAAGCTGAAATTGCTCCAGCACTGCACATAACATGCGATCAGGCATACCCTGTAAATGACACACAACAGTTAGTTAACACCATGGCCCTTATGGTGTACAGTACACTACCCACATCTACAGTACGCTCATAGAGACAGGAATGCCCACCACGTCTGACATCAAGGCATATATGCGACACTCTGTGACTGAGTGAGTAAGTGACTGAGGTGTTGTGGAAGAAGAAGATGAGGTGGAGGTGGAGGAGGACCAGGGGACTCACTGTGAGGCTCCTCATTGGTGCATTCATCCCCAGGGTGCAGAGGGGTGGAGAGACCAACCAGAGAGAGAGAGACTAGAGATGCAAAAAGGAGAATGTCCTAAAGGCCTGGAGGTCCTGCGGCAGCAGTCAGTGAATGGTAGCAGTCATAAGAGCAGTAAAGAGGGGTGAGAGAACATTCACAAGTGCTGCGAGGTGCAGCATTAGCACTTATCTATGCAATCAATTCGCTCCACCCAACTTACATAACAACAACACAACAAACAAACAAATTTTCTCGCTAACCTCCAGTGGTATGTAGCCATGATGATAGTTTTTGGTTATATTTGTCCATATTTTGAGATATCTGTATCTGATATCTCTGGCGCGGCTCCAATACAATGTCTGTGGGGCTCTCAGCACATTTTAAAACATCTCTTTCTAGAAACAATACCCCTTTGACACTGGAGAATCCACAGAACACACTGCCAAAAAGTTTTTAGTGGAACCATTTCTCTGGCAGTAGTTTCAATGAAAACTGTAGTTTCTCACCCAAAATAACAGAGACACGAGCTCAATTCCATTCACCTCATTATACTGGGATAGAGGCTGAAATCTCAGAGACAGATGCCTCAGAAGATCCATCTAAACCTGTCTGCATGGCTAGATAGGAATGTGAGAAATTGCATGATTTATAATTTGGGTGAAACAATCCTTCAAAAAAACTGCACTGAAATTCAGTTCAATAATGTGGGATAGTGAAGGTATTACACATCAAACAATAGATTCAATTTGTGGAGGTCATCGAAATAAACACAAAAAATCTGAAAAGGAAAAGACATCAATTCCCAAATGCCCAGATGAAATGTGTCACTGCATCATGAGCGCATGAGCAGTTTGTGAGTGTTTCTGTGTTCCCATCAATGAAATGTGCTAATATCTCAAAGTGAAATAAACAAACTGAATTATTACATTTACAGTTACTATGAATTGAACAAGACAATGCCTGGTAGTGAGGTTTTTTTGTAATAGTATAGTTGATAAATGAGCAAATGTCCTGATCTACTGTCTCAATTAAACTCTAACATGTAAACGTGCAACAAATGGCTTAAATGCCTGTCCTCAACAGACCGAAAGAAGTTTTTGTTAAAAAGTGACAAAAACTTTGCACACCTTTTTAAAAAGTAAAAAGATAAAATGAGAACAAAAACACATGGGTAGATACTGTAGAACAATGTAACTGTGTCACTCTTGTTTCCTTTTATGCTCTTACCAAGAGAAGAAACTGTCCATATAAACCCCATGTAGTTAGAAGCAATTTCCCAGTGTAATTGCTACACTTAACATATGCAGATGGAGACGTGAGGAAGAGTGAAAACTAAATTGCAGGGTCTAAGTGCTATTATGTGGGAGTATAGGTGGCAAAGACTGCAATTACTTTCCCATTTGGAGAGAGGACATGTTCCTCATGGGCAGGATGCGATCACTGGGCAGATTAATTGTAACTGTGAGTATTTGTTGGAGTCTGCAAACTTTTTTCGCTGAAGTTTTATTCTTGAAGAGTGCACTTTGGCAGTATCGTCTTAATTACAGCAGACAAGAAAAAGTTTGGTTGATGCTGGGAGCACATTTGTACAGTTCTTTTTTTCTCTACCATAGCCTCAAGTGGCAATTAGGCATTTATACAAACTGGTCTTAAGTAGGTGCATTTAGTTCAAATTTATGGAAAGGATCAATACATTCTCAAGATAATGGTGGACTTCTACTGCTCCTGACTGAGGAGGTGGGCATACAGCGGCCACATTAACATTCGCACCCCCTTTATTTCCATGTTGAATATAATTTAAAGCAGCATTCCTCAATATTTTACGCGAACAATGGTTTCAATTATTAAGTGTACTGTGAAAGGTGCCACTCATGGTGACGAACACAAAGAGTTATCACCCAACTCCAGCAGTTTCCCTCTACCTGCTCTCACTGACTTTGTTTCCAGCAGCAGCAGGCATTTCTTTTCTGACAAAATGCTCTGATACTGTAAACCCACTGTGCGCTACCTGTGCAGCGCCAACCAAAAGACAGACAGTAAGCAACTAGCTGGTGAACATAATGGAGCATTAAAGAGACAGAGCGACATATATTTCCTTCAGGGATTGGCAGAGACTGAGACAAAGCTAAAAGGAGAGTGAATATTGAGTTTGTATCATAGGTTTGTATAAATCTATGATACTATTATTTATTGATATCTTTATTGACATTGATATCTATTGATATTTCTGGCCACCTGATAAATTTATCAGGTGGCCAGAAACACAAATCCAGATGAATGCTCAAGTTCTGTCATGCTTGCTTAAAGGTGCTGTGGGTAGGATTGTGAAGATCCAGACTTAGCCAAAGAATTTGAACATCAACAACTTCTCAGTCCCTCCCCCCCTTTTGGCTAGAGGCCAAACGGTCGCCTAAGCCCCTCCCCCCACAAGGTAAAATGAATGTGTGTGAATGAGCAGTGATTGACACGCAGTTAGACAGCCCCCCTGGCCCTGATTGGTGTAAATGAACAGGGAGCGGTGGATTTTTGCAAAATGCACTACAGGCTGGAGGTGATGCAAGAGGAGCTGGAGTTTTTTTTTTTATATTACCTTCTTCATGTAGTTCTACTGGAACATAGGGTCAGTTTCAGCAAATATTACAGAAAGTTAGTTTTATAAGTCTTACCTTCTGCATGTTTAATTTGTAAAAAGAAAATAATTATAATTTATAGCAAATTTGGTTTGCCATTTGGTGACGGGCAGGCAGCATACAGTGAGTTTATCAGAGCTTTTCCGCTGAAAGCACCTGCATGCTGCATCTGAAAATGGCGCTGATGAAAGCTGTGAAAGTGGACCAAACAGTAAGGTTGTGGGAAATAAAACCAAAACAATGAGCTACAATGCTCCATACCTTAGAGCTGAAGGGCACTGCCAAGTCAGGTGATAATTCTCTGTGAAATTGGTATTATTAGCGACACCTTTTACATTACATTTAGTCATTTGACCCATTCTTAATCTCAACATATTACTTAGAGCAGCTTCAAAGGTATACCTTGATATTGAGGTAAGCTATTAGGTCACTCAGCCCTGGCTATTAATAAGAAATAAAACTCATCAGATCCTTGCCACAATTGATACCTTATCTGGCATACTGTATAACTAGAGATGGCCCGATACCACTTTTTTGCTTCACGATACCGATTTCGATACCTGAACTTGCGTATCGGCCGATACCAAGTACCGATCCGATACCAGAGTGTCATATATTTCATTATGTTTTAATAGCTGTATACTACTATCCCTGTATGGATGTGATATGATTTCTATCTTTGTTGTCGGTCTGGCTCAGGTTAAACTCTTTGTGAAACATGAACAAACACAAACAATGAATGCCCCAGAACTTTCTTTTATTCTCCAGTTTGACAGTCAGTTATAACGGAAAAAGAACATAAATAAACTACTTTAATGTAGATTTTCTTTAGGACATAAATAAACTACTTTAATGTAGATTTTCTTTAGGGCTTTATTACGTGGTATCGGATCGGTGCATAAACTCCAGTACTTCCCGATACCGATACCAGCGTTTTAGGCAGTATCGGAACATCTCTATGTATAACAAATGTTTATTAGCCTTATCATGACTTATCTTGTAATCTTGTCTAACAGCATTTTGCATAACAAGATGCGATGCCATTATTTCCATTTGCAGCATTTTTAAGTTGTCAGTAGTACTGTTAGTGTTAGTTATTGTGGGGCAAAATATGAAAGAAAACTTCAAATCAATCTTGGTAAAAACTAGCTACACCTGGAGCTGGTAAGATAAAAGGCTCTATCTTGGCTGACCCACTTGGCTTTAATGGGCGACTGTGAAATCCTAAAACCCTTTTAGGAAACTACAACCGCCTTATCAACACACGACAAGCTGCTGTGGCATATGGCCGGTCGCACGTCCTGAAAAAGGGCGGGCACACAACCGGCTGTCAATCAAGAATGCATATCCATGCTGAGATTGAGAGCTGAATGGATGACACCGACCGAGCCAAGGTTACTATGGAAACGGACGAGAGCTAAGGTGCTAAATTGGGCAAATAAAACACACAGTGCGTAGGCCAACGTTATACAAAGATGTGGGCAAGCGTAGGTCCTAAACAAAGCTAATATGATATAGGACAACATGGCCACATGAAAGTGTAGCAAATACACGACAATATTTTAGTCAAGGCCTACTCAGGAAGATGAAAATGCCCCCCACTTCCTGGAGACCCAACAAGCTAGCGCGCAGCAGCACGAAGCTTCAGTAGCATCCTTAAAGCACAACAGCTGGATGTCCAGTTACGTAGCTAGCTACACGACGAGTGTAGCAGCAGAGAAAGAAAACACTTACGAGAGGAGGGTTTCCCTTATGTGCCGTGTCTCGTCCTGTCCATGACATCAGCTGTTTTCCGGCTGTGTGTTGGGAGAGTGTGGGAGAGTGCGGGAGCGCGCGCAGGTTCCAATCACATCAACAGCACCAGCGCATGCAGCGGAGGCGCGCAACCGTCTCCATGGTAACAGCCGAAGGTCCTCAAGTCACCCAAATACTACTGTAATGATTCATTGTGGCCGACTAACACAATCACTATCACGGAAAACAGTAACAGTGTTCTTATTTTTTTAGAATTGCTGTTCGTCAATATCATAAATCACAGTAGCCTATATGTTTTTCTCTCTCTCTCTCTCTCTCTCTCTCTCTCTCTCTCTCTCTCTCTCTCTCTCTCTCTCTCTATCTCTCTCTCTCTCTCTCAATTTAAATAAGCTTTATCATAAATGTTCAAGTTACATTTTTGCCAAAGCTAAATTAGATAGACTATTATTGAAAAAGTACGTTTTACACAAGAAAACTAAATAGATACAAGATACACTTAAAACCATAGATATATGTTCTATATCTATGCTTAAAACACACACACTCTTTTACAGATGTACCTACAGTACATATATAGATATGTTTACCCTTTATGTTTTGTCATTTGGATTGTAGGCCTATTGTAATTTTTATTCTGTTGATATACGCACATCTATTGCTTGTCTGTCCTTCAAGGGAGATTGATCCCTCCTCTGTCACTCTTCCTGAGTTGTCTTCAATTCTTTCCCCATTGAAGGTTTTTTTGGGGAGTTTTTCCTTGTCTGAAGTTGTGTTTAAAGGACAGAAGGTGTCGTATGCTGTGCAGATTGTAAACAAAGCGGGAACGTTTTTATGCATACCTTTGATTTAAGTCCTCATAAATTATTGAGCTGAGTAGGCTACTGAGCTGTCAGGTTAACTCATATAGTGTAAATCTCCTGTGGCTTAAAAGGTGCAAGTTGAAAGTTTCACTTCAGTCTGCTGTGTGTGGCTGACATAACTGTTCATAATATGCTTTTTCTTCCTTTGGCCTGGGCTTGTATCAAGCAGTTTACATACTGCCTGAGGTCAAAATATGTTGACTATTGTCTTGAGGAGTCGACTGTTGTCTTGAGGAAGCATTATATTAACATGATTGGTTGCTTGAAAAAAATCACATTCAACCAATGACTGTGGTCAAAAAAAAAAATAAATGGCATGTGAAGTGGCCTTCACGTGGTACATTGGATCGTAGTGCCTTGACTGCCATTGAATGGCATCTTCAAAATTACCGAATGAATTGAATTTCTGCATCCAACTTTGCTTGAAATTTCATTAGTTCTGTCAGAGCAGAGTCAAAATGCATGCTATCATTTTTCAGTATTGTTTTGAGCAAACTTGATTCTCCATTTTGTCTTGTCATCGAAAAACACACATGTAAGTAATCACATTAACAATGACTCTTTTCCATTCAAGTGTCCCAGTAAGTAAGCCATGAATGAGCTATGTGTGACAGTGAGCCAGCATGCACAATACTGAACATGGAGCAGCTAAATTGAATTCAGCCATCATTATGTTATCATGCACACCTGTGCTTTTCCTATTGTGACATGTCAAATGTCTACAGAGAAAAGGCCTATTACATCAAAAGAAAAAGAAAACTACAGCACTTTACATCTGGAAAAGGAAGGGGAAAAAATTTAAACAAAACATTTAAAAACAGTCTGCTTCTAATTACATCTCCAACTGGTGACTTAACTTTTTACATTGGAAGTTTTCCCCACTCTAGCTCCTGCCCAAGCCTGTGTCTGAGAGTCAAGACTAATCAAATGCACTTGTATGGAGAGAGCTGTAGTTGGCCTCTAAAGGGATTGAGCCAGTTCAGGCCAGCCTGCTGCTCTTTCTCTCCTTCTCTCCTTTTCTTTTCCCTCTCACTCTCTCTTCCTGTCCTGTCTGTTTAAGGAGAGAGAGATTGGGAAATTCCTTCAAGCTACTTTACTTCAGGTTTCTGTGGGATTTAAACATGCACACTGAGATTTTGGTACAGTCCATGTTGGTGCCGTTGTTTCTGATTCTGCTCTCTACCGTGGAGGACACTTTGTTACAATCGGTGAGGTGAGTTTCCACACAGCTTTGTTTTTTCTTGTTTATTTTGGGATAGTCTAGAGAGCAAGAAGGAAGAGGGGGGTGCAGAGTTGTGCTGACAAAGACAAGATTTGGAGAGTTCAATGTGGGAAAGTTTGGGAGTGCCTATACATGCAGTTTGCACTTGCAATTTCTTAATGCTGCTTTTCTTGCCATTCTGCACGCCAAGTCATGAAGGGAAACAGTCTGCTTCTCTGTTTCCATTATTCAGCGTATGCTGAACACCTTTTTTTTTTTTTTTTTTTACTTAAATACATTCATTTATTTTCATTTTGGACACTTCAGCTGACATGACAATGTTATAACAGCTTTTGTGGTTGTGTGTTTGGTGCAAGAAGCTTCAGTGATATTTTGGCTGGAGCGAGGGTTATGTGTTTGTATGCGCAAGAATCTGTAGTCATAAACAAAATTAAAATAAGAAATAAATAATTTGTGTTATTATTATGTGTAATGTTATCACATTCATGCAAAAACCTAACTTAACTGCAATTAGTAAAATTGTATGCTATACTGTATTATACTTGTTTGTGCTTTTTAATAAAATCAGGAATGTTTCACTTAAACCCCTAATGCTGTATACATATTACATTTAATTGGAATCAAGTGTGAAAATGGAAAGTATAAAATAAAATTAATAACTGGAATTGGCTAAAATGCAAAAAATTTACCTTGGCCTTTTACAGCTGAGCCTGAGTCTGGAGATCTGTAAATGTTGCCATATGATTCAACCTTAAAACAGCAGCTGAGGGGGTGTTTTCTCCAAGCAGGTGCACTGTGCCTATGTAGTGATTATATTGGGTATGTTATAGTGTAACCTGCAGTGCATAGGATTTATTATAGGCAGCAATGACAAACCCACATGCGCTTTAAAACAGGAAGCAACAGCTCCTGAGAATCTAGGCGATTATAGTGTCTTCCTATGTTTCAATTATGCATAGCCAAACAATTCCTACCTTTTTTGTTTACCAGATATGTCATCAGTGTCAAACTTGACAGTGTCAAAAACTGTAGGTGGGAAACGCTCAGTAAAGAAGGTTATGTTTTGTAACCTCAATTCTAAGAACACAGGCGAAGCCGCTGATGTGCGCTATGAGATTTTCTATGTACATGCAGTGCTCAATCCAATCAACATCCAAAATATCAACAACTTCTTAGAGAGGCAGGGTTAATGTTGGGGGGCTCCACCTGTACTCATTTAACTAGGGTTACAATAGATAACATTGATTCATCTTAACACTTCGTCCCCTTATGGGTCTTATAGTTTATGGGACAAAACAAGCCTCCCAGGAACAGCACAATGTTACTAAACTATCTACAGAACATTAACTGAAAATAAGGCTTATTAAATTTCTTTAAAAGTTAAATAAAAAAAGAATAGATAAGACAGGGGATAGGAAAAGCAGATAAGAACAATATGGGTTGTGTCCCTGCCGCCCTGCTTTTAATAGTCATAGTTCAAAGCATGGTTATGTAGTACAGTACCAGTTGCAGACATTTTCTAAAGTTTTGGGCATATACAGTAACATGCTGTTTAGTCAGATTCAGTGGTGTGAAAAGTGTTTGCTATCTCTTCTTATGATGTTTTTTGATTAGGAACACAACTCTCATAGCGTCTCGTAGCATACAAGTCAGATAGCCATTAGTTTTGTGTTGTGTTCAAATGTTTTTAATATAATCTGGGAGGCAGCATCAGCAGTTTTTAACAAAGTGGTGAGGCTGCATTACTAAACTTTCTTTGGTCCTTGCTTGTATGTGACACATACAGTGCTAATTGTAAGTAGCTCACTGTGCATACACACACAGATTGTACCTGCAATTATATCAGTGTATTCCATCCTGCTGGTAAAACAGAATTGTTGCTATATCTGTATATTTAGCTAGGCTATTGTGCTAGGTCTTGTGTTTATTTAGCTGATTTACATTGGCTTCTATAACCTATTTAAACTAGCTACAATAATTGGTTTGTATACATTTTTCACATTTAATTAAAATAATTTTATACCTGGTTGGAGACAGCTGCCTCTGTGTGTCCTCCTTCGACCACTCGAACAATCCTTTATAATAAAGCATTTGCACAGTAATGGAGGAATTGGGTTTCTCAAACATAATACATTTACAGTGCATGGATAAGTCCAATAATGAATTTCACACTCATTCCACTGATGATGATGTCTCCACCTGAATTAGAGTACATGTAGTATATTCGGCCCTCAACATTTTTGTTGGATCCCAATTCTATTCCAGTCCTCTACAGTGTGGCATTAAAGCACCTCTGCCATGTCCATTCTCACAGAGGCTGTGAGTTCCAAATGACATACACAGGGCAAACACAAACTACTCATTTTGTTTTCATTTTCCCCAAGTGGCAGGTGGGGAAATGCATTGAGCTGCTGCACTGTCCTGGATGTAAAAGAACACCTGTTGTTTTTAGGTACAGCAGCAGAAACAGTTTGAGGGAAATCTGCTCAATAGGCTTAAACAAAGCCATGAGCCCTACAGAAAGGACTCACTGGGTGACTGACAGCTGTGTCATCATTGCCTCATCCTCTGTAGAAAGTATTTTGAGACCAGTTGGTGAAATACAAATGTCTTGCTGTAAGTGCCAGATAAAAAAGGTTTACATACCCTGATCTAGTTAACGATGTAGTGTTGTAGCCATTACTTGTTGTCTGACACCGTCAGCATTTCTTAGCTTTACTAAGAAAAAAGCTGCAATTTACTGCTCACTATTGAGTAAACTATATAGTTTAACATATGGGGATTAGTGAGTGAGTGAGTGAACGAGAGAGTAGTTTCAGACACAGCCCGGGTTGTACTTGACCACTGGAAGTCATCTCAATGTCATGTTGTCATGGGAAAAGACGAGAGATCAATCTGATTGGCAGATACATTCAAAATTCAGTGTGCTGCTCGTCAGAGAAGCCTGGTCAAGCTTAAAAAGTCCAGCAGTGGGTGAAATGGAAGATAACCTCCCCATGACACATGGAACACACACATTCTTTATTTAATTGTAATGGGAGTGTCAGGAACATTTGATCTGTTGATTATTTACAATGTGTCTACTGCTCGGGCAGGATTAGAAAAAGAATGTCAGACAGTATCCAAATAAAACAAATCTTACACAGAGATCCCATGGAGTAAAAATGAAGCTGTGTGAGTGTGCTCAATATAAGGTGTAGCTGTTTCTGTCCTATTTGATTTGTTAGCTTAACCTTTTCCACATTCTTCCCACTATTCTTCATCTTAGACTTTTTTTCCCTCCATGATGTTGAAGTGAAATACCCACACGTGGAATGGCTGTTGAAGTTCAATTTTGTGATATGTATGTGAATGATAGGTGACAGAAAATTAAACAGTGAAGCAGTGAAACTGGCTTCACCTCGCAGCTAGTCTCGCCTTGCCAGACCTTCCTCCACAATGCCGCGCAGGAAGGTCTTATGCAGGAAGGGAATTAGAAAGTATTCCTTCATTGAAAGAAGAGCAAAAAACTGCACTGGAGGCTTTTCTCGGAGGAAAAGATGTTTTTCCTCTTTTCCCGACTGGTTTTGGCAAGAGTTTGATCTGATTGGTTGATTTGGCCCGTCTATCACCAACATAGGTGGTGATAGATAGATGGCTTATCCAATCAGCTAACCAATATTTTCGCCTCTTCCCAAAAGTTCTCCAATGGAAAGTTCCCAGATGGATATGCCGAGCAAATGCGAAGCAATCCATCTGGCGGAGTCAGGTTAGGGGATTGCTGCCACATCTGAGCAATGGTATTTTCGCTTATGTCGTACTCTGTATTTAAAACAGACACACTAGGCCCTGGCAGCTCACTTGCTAAAGCGTACGTACCATGTATCAAGTCTGAGTCCTCACCGCAGCGGTCAGGGTTAGATTCCAGTCCTGGCCTTTTGCAACATGTCATCCCTTCTCTCTCCCGCTATCTATCACTATCCAATAAAGCAGAAATGCCAAAAAATATCTTTAATAAAACTAAAAAACAGACACAGGTGGCAGCCCACTTGACCCTTGACCTCAGAAGTTTCCAAAGCTGTATAACAACTGACTTTTTCTTTTTCCCAGCCGGGTGGGTGGTGTGTGTAAGCTGTCCACAGAGTCATCCCTGCGCCGCTGCCGGACACCGGATGGCAAGATCTGCAGTGGGAGGGGAAAGTGTGACTGCGGCATCTGCATCTGTGAGGCCACAGATCCAGGGAAGTTCTACGGTCCACGCTGCGAGTGCCATGACTGGGTCTGTGCTACACATAATGGGAAAATCTGCAATGGTGCGTACAGTGATATACGCATTGACACATAAGACAACCAGATGGTTTGGTGTTATAGAGAGGAGTCAAATGAGTAACAACACTGTTTTATTGGCATATTGTCTGATAAACATTTGACTGTCCGAGTTTCATGTGAAGTAGTGTACAGGCACATGGCTCCACATATTTTCCTACTTGGGCATGGTTGTTACTGATGGGTCAGTAAGTGATGCAGCAGAGCTCCTCACTGTGGGCTTACATCAGAGAAGCTTGGCAAATGGACTCTCCAGCTGATAGTGTCTGTGTAAGTCAGGTGCTAGAATAGAGAGCTTAAGGGTGTTTTTCAAAAACCTATTAGATTTGGTAAGGCTTTTAACATCCTTTTGGTTTTATATCAATTAAAGAAACATGTATTTCACAGACTTGGGAGTAGATTTAGAGTTTCTTACTTTATCGCCAAATCAGAGGGGTGCAGTATTGTGTCTTTGAGAGCCTGCATCACCTTGGCAGCACTTCAAAGGGTTTTATTGGGTTATAGACAGCTGGTTGGTTCAAGTATGTTACCAAAGCATTAGCTTTAGTTAGAAGGCACAGCTTTGAACTTAGCTTGTTGCCTGACATTTTATAAGTTCTCAGAAAGAACACTTGAGAGTTTGTCCAAGTTGCCACATGAGATGCTTTCCATTTTGCACACTCATTTTCCGAGATGAGCACAGATTTTGCGGGCTCGCATATTACAACAAAAGGCTATTTCTTTGGAAAGAATTAGGGACATAGTTGGTCAGGTGTTTTGCTTAACTTTAATTACAAAGTGTTCTGGGCAGGTTGAACATCATCAGATAATGTAATGTATTACCAAGAGGGAAAAGTGCAGTCTAATACAATCATCCCTTTAATAAATCTTACCTTCACGAAGGTTACAATGATTTGTTGAAACTAGTTTAGGTTGAGTTAACTTTATGGTCATTTTCAGAGGCAGTGGTTTATGGTGCTCTTTTGTTGAGCTGCTATAGTCAATATTTTTTATATTAAAGCTACATTGTGTAAAAATGTCTCCCATCTAGCGGTGAAATTGTATATGACAACCAACTGAATATTACTTTCTAGCTCCTCCCATTCCAAGCGCGTTTTTGAGTGTTTCTTCCACTGTAATAATAGGTTTACGTTTTCGTTATTTTGGTACCATTTCATTGCTAACATCAGCTATCAGGTTCCCAAACGATGTTAGTAAAGTATCAGTGCTATCGTTATTCTGTATATTGTACGAGATTAATAGTGTAAGGCAATGTTTACAGCGTAGGCTACATATTTTTCTCCGTGAGCAGAGTCAGAGATCAGTGGATGCGACGGAGGTGCGAGGGAAAGCTAAAGGAAGAGGGAAAGGTAAAGGAAGACGGAAAGGTAAAGAAAAACCAAAAGACAGAGCCAGTGGCAGTGGATCGGTGAGGCAAAGAAAAACTAAAGAGACACTCTCCAAAGATGACGAGGAGAGAGTGGAAGCCCTTCAAAGACAAAGGAGAGAAGCAACGGAGGTTTGTGTTTTTAATGTATTTCTCTGAGCAGTATGAAAAGTGTCAATGAAACCGAAATTAGCTCTTATAGCATCGCCATCGTTAACACGCAGCTAGTCTGTGTTACAACTGCATATGACATGAGCTGCCAGGGAAATCATGACACGTATGATTACGTTTATGTTACAAGGTAGACAACCTTTTTTCATCGTTGACGTGAGGAAAAGTATCCTAGATGTCATTCTAGTGTTATGCACAACCATGCCAAGCAACAATTATTTTTTACATAATTATCTGTTAAGAAGAAAGCAGGCAACTTTCACGTCCCTTTTCAAATCCTTGGTCCTCTTTCCATCTTGGAAAAGCCCCTCCAATATTAACTTTGGTCTTGTTGCTTTGCCTGTCGCGTTGTCGTTTTAATTCTCTTTTTAACTTCCTTGGCGACGCCGTTACATGTCATCGAGAATAGGCGTGATCCTCCATCTTCAACAGGCTTTCAAATCTGCCAGCAGTTGCGAGTCATCTCCCCCTTGCATTCGTCACGGTGCCACTGATTGTAAAAGCGCGAATAGTGGAGGTATGTCCCTCTTTGGTTAATGTATTTTAAAGATGGAGGCGCAACATGGCTGCCGCCATTCAAGCGACTCACTTGTATGATGAAATTGAATGATTCTGAAATGCAGATTCTACGCTTACGAGAATACTTAGTTGGTGGAAGTAATTACACATGAATGAGCACATATTTGTGAAAGAACAAAGTTTTTTTTGCTAAGAATCAACTCAAAAAATTACACAAAGGAGCTTTAACAATAAATCAAATGATTACATGTAATGTAAAAGGGAGCGCTCATGGTGCAAAGAATTATCATCGAACTCTGCAGTTCCCCTTTGCTATACAAAGCTTTAAAGTGATTATAGCTTTATAGCGTCTGTTTACAGATTGTTGCACTGTGCACAATTGACCAAAATTATTTCATGTAGGTTTAAAACTATTTTAGAGAGGTGTTAATTCAAATATAAAGTACTTTTAGGGGCTGTAGTTTGTGGTTTTTCCAATATTTAGTCTACTCGAAGAAACACCTCTCAGTATAACATAATACAATTCAGCAGCACCACAAATTACACTAAAATGACACACACATTTAAATCAACTTCTAACACAGTTTCAACAAAAACTAAATATTATAACAGAAAGCTAGGATTTATTGCAGGAATACTGTATTAGACTGCATTAGTTTTAGAGAGGTCGGTGTACCTAATAAACTGGCAACTGAGGTAGAACATAAACATTGTGTAAAAAAGAGGACTACTTGCAACCTGTTAACAAGACTTACAAGGCATTTATCAGATGAGATATCCTGGAAGTTGATGTAGGGAAAAGGAACCATCATCTTTTTGTATGGTGTCCTCTGTAGTCACTGGGCTACGAGTGTCAGGAGTTTAATGGAGATATGTGCGCACCCAGAACGGGTGTAATAGAGATATGTGTGTGTGTGTGTGTGTGTGTGTGTGTGTGTGTGTGTGTGTGTGTGTGTGTGTGTGTGTGTGTGCGTGTCTAGAGTGATTTATTTGGGTAGACAAGTTGGCTGCTGCGAGGAGCTCATTATGGTTCAGCAATCTGGAGCGAGAAGGCCCTGCTTCAACCTGATAATGGGGTTTCACTCACTGGTACACAGACTGCAAATGGAACCTAGATGCATCAGAAGAGAGATGGGTTTTCACACACACACACACACACACACACACACACACACACACACACACACACAAGCACGCACACACACACACACACACACACACACACACACATGCACACACACACACACACACACACACACACACACATAGTGCGTGGCACTATCTTTGTGGGGACCCATCATTGACATAATAAATTCCCTAGCCCCTTACCCTAACCTTAACCATCACAACTAAATGCCTAACCTTAACCCTTACCCTCACCCTAACCATAACCTAATTCTAACCCTAATCCTAAAACCAAGTATTAACCCTCAAACAGCCCTTTAAAGTTGTGGGTTCCAGCATTTTGGCACCACAAAGCTGTCCAGACTCCTGGTTTTTGGACCCCAAAAATATAGTTAAACAAGAACACACACACACACACACACACACACACACACACACACACACACACACACACACACACACACACACACACACACACACAGGATCAGGATATTGTTAAACCAGCTACATTAAATCCAGTGCAATATTTATTCAGGGTTACAAGTCTCCAAGACCTTGTCTGTGTGTATGTTCATGCCATTTTCTGTTGTTATACATGTATGCTTTGTTTCCTTACTTGGGTGTTTATGTCATTTATGGTAATGTTTCATGTATGTTTTTTGGTGTTATTCATCTTATTTATGTCTATGTCCACTTTTTTATATGAGATACCCAGGGATGCAAAAAGAATTTCAGCCCTGGCTGACAATAAAGTTGTATTTTATCGTATCGTATCAGGCTTATTCTCATACTGTAACAACCATATGCACACATACAAATGCACAACCAGCCACACATTCAAAGAATATTGAGAAGAATACACATATCGCGCCACCTCCTCCCAGTTGCTCAATAGCCCATGCAGCATGCATGGTCTGCTGCCTGAGATCTGAAGCCAATTTCTTTCCCTGCGGCTCCTTTATCTCTGCCTCTCACAACTGCCCACTGATAAGATCCAATTGATTTTTCTCCTTAGGGATAAACTGTGCGTTTTTCCTTTCAAAAAACATTAGTTTTTCTGGCATTGGGATGTTCTTTTTCCTTGGATGGCATTCATCAGGCAAACACAGGCTAATTAAGATTCTATCAATCAGAGCAACAAGTCAAGCTGGATAAAGAAGCTGGGAATGATGCATCTTAAATTTTAGGTCTGATAGCAGTACTTTTCAAATTTAGGTTTTAATGTTGTTTTTAAACAGATGAATATAGTAAACTGCCCATGGTGTTCTTATGCAATGCATGCTGGAATGGAGGCATCATAGAAGCATATGGCAGTATTATTAATATACTGTTCTCTTTAGGAATGATAAGAGGAGAATTAATAGGTGTCTCTGTCATTTTATTCTGAACAAAATAGCATGTTTATTTTACATATGCATTACATTATTTTTCACATAATAATTCATACAGGCATGCTCCTTCTTTGTGTCCCATTGTGTGATCCTGTCCTTTTTTTAATATTATGGCAAGTACCATGATTCACTTTTTGATCTATGGCCAGAATAAAAGCCTGTACTATTGCACATTATTTGTACCGTGGAATGTTCCATGATAAAGATATATATAATCAATTCCATCACAATATAATGGACTTGTTATTGGCCTTAGTAGCTTTAGTGTTAGATAAATTGTGGATTTTCTAGGATTCACAATGCAGTGATGCTGTCACTCACATTTGTCCTCCTTCTGATGCATCCCATATTGTAGCAGAGCAATGGAATGATGACCTGCACTAACATCTGTTCCCCAGCTGTGCAAAACCTTCCTGTCATTTCACTCTGCTGTTTTATTTTTCGACTGTGTTTTTCATTCTCTCTTTTACAGCCTTCCCTCGTTTCCCTCTCTCTTTCTCTCTCTCTCGCCCTCTCCCTCTCTGTCTGTGCTGAATCAAGCAACGTTTTTTTCCCCTGGTGTGTGTGTTCTCTGCGATTAATGGTCTTTTTCCATTGTCAGAGACACAGAGGGTGGCCCAGGGTACTGCAGGCTAGCATTGTCCCAATGAAACACTGTATAATCAACTTGTTAGTAATTACTGTTACAATATTGAGTAGCATTAGACCATTATATCAAGAACTCCTTAGTGAGCAATCACCTTTGAGTTTATTCTTCACTGGAACATATTGACTCATTTGTTTGAATTGTTTATCAAAGAGTCAGAGTTGGTACAACAACACTTGTAATAGCACATACAATGTTTGATCAAACACAGGTCAATAGCCCTCTCTCTGCAGCTCTAGTAATGGCTACCATCCCCACCCCCCAGCCACAAATGTGGATTGAGACAGAAAGCCAAATATGTCTGCGATCCAGAACAATCTGTAACTTTATGATTCTGGCAGACTTTATCATATGCGTGTCCTTCTCACCCTCTCAAAGGAGCAGTTGAAGTAGGGAGGCATGAGCATGAGAGCGTAAAACCTGATTCCCCCTGACAGATGGTTGTTTTGAGGTTCTCTAAGAACATATTTTACCCTCTCTACCTCTCTCTCTCCCAGGCTGAACTTTTCCTGGTTCAGCCCCAGCCTCTGTGCCCCCTGCCAAAGCCAGTGAAGATCCCGCAACATAAGAAGTCAGTTTGCCCAGTGCTGTTCCAAATCAAATCTCTCCAGATGCACTTTCAATCGGCATACATAAGCTTAAGATGTTGCTTCCAATGTGGACACATTATAGACAGATGATATAAACTAACACACTAATGGCAGTCTGTCCAAAATGACTAAAAGGTTTAATACTAATTTCTGTTGATTTCCCAAAGAGAAAGAGAAAAAAACAGGGACTCGCAGTGGAATGTGGCCATTTAGCTATTACAGCCCATTAAATTGTTCATCTCTGTATTTTTTTGTTTGTTGCTGCTAGTACATATTTTGATGTGCTTTTACTTTGCTGGCAGTGTGCCTGTGTGGTGAGTCACCTAATGATTCCAGTGTGGGCTGCAACGAGAAAAAGCCACTCAAGTCTATCCAAGTCTACTAGTAAAAGGCCATTTTGATAGGGACCAATTACAGCTTCCAAAGACTCCTTGCTGTAGGAACAAGTGTTTCTACGTTGCTGTTACCATGCCTGGGAAGGAGGGAAGTCACCAAAGTTGACAAATGAATGCTTATATTGAAGAATTGTGAAAACTGCTGTTTCATGCTCCACAACCCACAAGCAGAGGAGAGCAAGGAGGGATAATTACTCACTGAAATGAGTAGCATGTTATGAAGAACGTGATCAAAACAAAGTGCTGTAGGTTGAGAAATGCCATTTGGAGACGAAAAATCTAATGCAAGTATTGCATTGTATATAAATGAGCACAGAGTTTTTTAGATTTTCTATATAATAATGTGTTGCTTATAATTGAAACTACACTGTAATCTCTTAACAGGTCTAACATTGCCTCAAATGAAAGTGATACAGTAGTGTTTTTGGCTCATAGCGAGGGCATTCATTTTGGTACATATATTTAACCAGTAATCACTACAATTGCTAATTTACTATGTTCCATACAAACCTATTTATCTCTCTCTCATTATCATGCTTTATCATAAAACAGGAACAAGTTAACTTCCCCAATCTAAAATTAGCTTGCACGAGTCACAATCCTCTCCTCATCAGCAGTTAATCATGGTAACGCTACATCACCTACTGCCACTGATGCTGCCACAGATGGCCCTTCTCTTTCCGCCCGCCCATTGGATGTATCTGGGCAGTGGTCGGAGTCTGATTGGCTGGCCGCTCGTGTCCCTCGGTGGTGTGTAGGAAGGACCCTGACACCCTCAAGCCACAGAGAATTACTGCTCAGGAAGCCCCAGGAAAGATAAACTGTCGCCAGACAGGCACTTTGCCACACACATAAACGTTCACCTAGCAGACAAAGATGGTCAATTTTATATGTCACAGTGATTGTCAAGCTGAGATTAATGGGAGCTAGTGGGTGGCAGTGACTTTGTAATATTCTGCTGAATTAAGTTGGAGAGACATTAATCTAATTCTGTTTTACAGTTATTGTGTGGTAGTTCCCATCTCCAAAACTAAACGTTAAATCCAAAAAGAAATGTCCACATTCATAATCTTATTCTCATTATTTCCATGATTCTGTGCTGAGGGTGTATTGAAAAATCAAATAATAACCACAAAGCAATAACACATGTACAATGACGGTGGTCACCAGTAGATTTTTTTATGTAACAATGATTCTAGAATCAATAATTACTGTAAAAACAACTTTAGTTCTGGTGTGTATACTGCTTATAATGCGTTAATATGCCAGCAGTTTGACATCTCGAGATTACAAGATTATTTCTAATTTATATGTGGCGACATTGCAATAATATGGAATTTTGGACAGCCAGCAGAGAGTACAGTCTACTCAGAGCCTCATTTTTTTTTTTACAGTTCATATAACAATTATACAAAAGTGTGAGATTTCTTTAAAATCAGTTTATATTCCTCAAAATTGTATTGTCTCTGTGGTGCAGGTTTACTTTCTATTTTCTTCTTTTCCTTGATCCTGTTCCCAAGTGTCCCCTGAGACATATCGATAATGAGAAGAGACAGAGGACTTGCCTGTTGTTAATGACTGATGGATAGCCCTTGAAAAGGACACCACATTTACATGATGAACAAGTCAGAAGAATGATTGAGTGTGACATACAAGGCCCCTTGCTGCTAAATGCATTGGGAACAACATTTATAATAACTTGTCAACAGCCTTCAATTGCATCAAATGATTGCTCCTGTTTTTTATATTGCTCACTATGGCCATCAGAATGATGAAAAATAGTTATGCCCAACTGACTGCGTAGGTCCTCACTGAACACTGAACAGGGCAACGTTTTCACAGTGATTGAAGGGGAAGATAGTATATCATCTGAATATTATGTAACAAATAGGGTTGTATTGCAAAAAAGTCTTCCTGCTAGCTTACTAGATGTACATTTATGCATCTCAAGGGGAATGTTTGATATTTTGCCTGCATTAAAACAATAATAATTATATATTAATACAATAATTTGCATTCAAGGAGTCAAATTAATTCTATAACTCCAATTCCTATGATTGCATATGATGGCAGTGCAATGCCATCATATGCAATTTAAGATAACACTTGAGTGTGACCTGTTTGTAGAGTGATTTAAAGCACTGGCAATGGGCATGCTTTTCAGCATTGATAAACAGCATGTGGTGTGTTGTGTTTCCCTTTAGACCGTGGCTACTGTGACTGTGGACCATGTGAGTGTGATGAAGGCTGGTTCGGAGATGCCTGCCAGTTCCAGGAGGAGTGCAACCTACCGGGCAGGAAGAGCAAAGAGCTTTGCAAAAACCCACAGGGGGTGTTATGCTCCAACAGAGGTACTGCGACCACACACACACAATGATCCACAAACAACCAGCATTGCATATTCACAGACACATATGCCCAAAATATACACACAACATACATACAGTAGCCTTTTTAATATTTTGCCTTTGGTACCAGTAATGCATTATTTATGTAAGTTGTAACTAACAGCTTAATCCAATGGCCCTTTTACATTCTTTACAGACTAGTAAGAAGCCATTGTGAAATCTGACTTCTTAATAAAAAGCTAAAAACTTTAATGGCTTATTAAGGGATCAAACAATAATACAATAATTATTAATCATAATAAAGCCATTGGTTACAACGTATAAACCCCTTTAAAGTTAATTTCTTTCAGTAAAGGCAGATACTTGTGATCTTGTTTGCTCTCACACATATGATTTAGTATAAACAATCTCTTTTTCACTAACACAGGTAGTAACACATTTATGCATGAATGGGCATCATTGGGAAGACTAAAGAGTTACCCTGACATCTTGAGTTAATAATACTGTAAGTAAGTATGGATTCAAGTTGGTCTTAAACCTCACAAGCCAGAGCTTATTTGATGCACACAGTCCCAGTTATGTCTGTGGACACATGATTGAGCATTGACACCCTGAAGTTGCAAACCGTGAAGTGATGTCTGCGCTGACGCTGTTTTCTGCACACTGACAGCAACCTCACCCACCTGGGCTTAAACTCACTACAGGTCCACAATGCCTCCAGCTAAATGAAGGACAAACGTGTACAGTATTTGTGTGTCTGCATGCCTGTGTGTGTGTGTGTGTGTGTGTGTGTGTGTGTGTGTGTGTCTGTGAAAGCATGTACTTTACTGTACAGTAGGTGGCCTGTTTGAGCGTGTAGATATGCAAATGTATTAACAGCATGTAGTTGTCTTCTGTCCCTAGCACAGCATTTTGAAAAGCCCCCCCCAGCACACACAAACAGTACACAAACACACCTTCACTGCTTTGAGCAGTCAGACACTAGTCAAGATCCGTTGCCACATGATGCACGGACAGTACCTCCAATGCATCTGCAAACCAGCTGGGTTCTTGATCTTAAAGTGTACGGCATCAACACATACACACACCTGCTGTCCACAACCAACCACATACTGTGAACATACACACATCCACAAACTTGACCTTTTCTAACAAATAAGCTTAAACTGTATCTAAAGCTGTAACTGTATGTTTAATAGGCACATGCCACTGTGGAAGCTGCATGTGTGACAACAGGGGTCTGGTGACGGGGCGTTTCTGTGAGTGTGACGACAGCGAGTGTCTGGACGAGGACACCGGAGAGGTGTGTGGAGGTATGGCCCGCAGTCCCTGTCTCCCCTCCTCACTCTTAACACTCTTCATTATTATACATGTGTTCATGAAGGTTAATTTGAAGTTTGAACTGTTGCCCCTAGCTGACTGCATTGTCATACTCATTCCTGTTCCCCACAGATTGTTCCAGTGCCTGCTTGTCAATGTTAATTAGCCATTCATAATTTATTTTAAAAGAATTAACAAGTTTGCTTATCAGGACTTTTTCAGAAATACTTAATTTTTCAAGGAAGTCTCAAAT
The DNA here is from genome assembly GCF_004354835.1 of Perca flavescens. NCBI lineage: Eukaryota > Metazoa > Chordata > Actinopteri > Perciformes > Percidae > Perca > Perca flavescens. The sequence goes on along the minus strand of NC_041341.1, from coordinate 14,634,657 downwards.
TGTGGCAATGAAAAGCCGTAAAATTTTTTTAAATGTTTAATGTGTTTGTAAAACAGATAGTGTGTAAAAAAAGGGCATCTTTTCTGATTTGGGTTGGCAAAAATACAACATTGTCAGCATTTATATTCATAGTGTACTGTACAGTCTTCTGAAATTACTAAAAACTTCACTTTTAAATGATTGAGGAGATAATGTAGACATCTGTTTAACCATTTGCCAATCTATAACAATGACAAAGGTAAACTCATCAGTTATTTAATGTGCATTCTGCTTCCAGGCCACGGCCAGTGTTACTGTGGAAACTGCTACTGTGCTGCTGGTTGGCACGGAGACAAATGTGAATTCCAGTGTGACATCAGCCCATGGGAAAGCAAGCAGAGATGCACATCACCAGATGGCAAAATCTGCAGCAACAGAGGTCTGTTTACCCACTTCAAAGCCAGTATACAGTATACAGTCCTAGTTAAATTATTTTATGATTTTGATTAAATTATTATAGCAAATTTGAAATGTGATACTGTCATGGAAAATTTGAAATATATACAAAAAATAAGAAATTTGGAAAACATTTTTCTCAACATTGTGTGGATAATTATCATTGATTCCCAAAGCAACACAATACTGAAATGATAAGTATGGCAAAGAAGTTCTGCAATTTGTTAATTGTCACTGCAGCTTCAAAACCCATTAGAATCTACCTCATAATAGTGACACTTGCTATTGAATTGTGTTGCTAGGAAACAGGAAACAAACATTGTAAATGGGATCAGATTCATTTCCTGTCTGTTATCTAGGGTCATTAAGGCTACATTTACATTGCTACGTTTAGGTTTTTAAGCGGAGTTTTGAGCCAAAAGCGATCTCCATGCACACAGTGTTTTTAGCTCCAGTAGAAGAACTAATCTCTGTTTAAACCGCATATGTCATGAACACAGGGATTAAAGTGAAAAAAAATCTTTTGACTGAACTTTTTTTCAGGCCAAGTTATAAGCTGTTCACATCTACCTATACAGATAGCACCCCTTTTGTGATCACGCCCTAATGGTTTTTAATGTACAACAAGATGCAAACAGCAAAGTAAAGGGATTATTGGCGGTGTTCTCTTTTCCTGATGAACAAAACAATATTTCAGTACCATCCCACAACTAACCATTGCTGTTCTTTTGTACTGCAGCAATCATATTGTAGAAAGGCTTTATCTTACACTCTATTTAATTACTTCAGGCCAAAAGTGTTTAAAGGGAGATTTTTTTGTGTTGTTAATATGCAATTTAACACCAAGTCAAATCTCTGGCCAGACACTTACCCATTCTAACCGACGAGCTAACGTTAGCTTTGTTAGTTTTGTTTTCTTTCTTGACAACTGATTGATTTTGAGCCCGAGCTTGGATGTTTAGGGCCAGAGATAAGATAAGATAAAACACCACGTTACGCCGTTATTATTGTTATAGCCTAGCTACATCCATGTGAAGCGCACCCCGCGTCCGCGCCATGGTCCGCGCACACTCCATTGTCAAGAGCGTAAAGAAAAACATTGACGTAAATAGTACCTATATTGTCGTATTACATCACAGTCACATGGAGTAAATTGTAACGTCACACACACACACAAACACACACACACACACACACACACACACACACACACACACACACACAAAGCATTCATTTAAGGACGTTACGTTATTTATTTCATCCTACGAAAGGACAAGACATAATTTAAGACCTTTGTAAACGAAATGTGTAACTATGTGAACGATATTTCGTTTTAAACCAAAACGTAGCAATGTAAATGTAGCTTAAGAGTAGGAGAAGACACTATCCCGGAAGTTGTGAAACACTGGGGAAGAAATCAAAGGAATTGATACTCAACATAGATTTCAATAAATCTTTGATCTGTCACAGTTTCCAGCATGTAGGACAAAAGAACCCCAGTTCAGTGTGTCTTCTGCTATCTGACTAGTCTATCATAGATAAAAAGAGTCACTTTTGACATACACCTTTGAAACTGAGAACAAAGCGCTGTGACAAAGGGAGAAAAAAACAGGAGAAATACAGAGAAGAAGAAAAGTAGACTGGTTTAAGAAATACTCATGTAAATTCCACTGAAAGTCATCAGAGCTTGGCGGACAGGCAGTCAGAGAAATAGCTTCACTAACTGAGCTCAAGTGATCCTGCGGGATTTCAGTAAAGCTCACTAAAATTAATTGCAGTGGACTGGCTGAGGGCTGGCTAAGTGGTAGGGCTAAATGGTAGGCTACATGGACAAAGCCCCATGATTCATGGCTAAGTGCACAGCTGACACAACATGAACAACCATTGACTGTGTTCATGGTGTAGTAGCCCATTGTACTCCTCTTTAGTATAGAAAAGGGCAGTCAGAGGCTTTACAATCCCAAGAGTTGCCAGAAAAAAAGAGCAAAGGAAATATGACTGCAATTAAAAAAAGAGTCCATCTCAGTTAATCATAACCTAAAGACATTTTTCTGCTTGTTCTATTAGCTTAACTGTGTTGTTCAATTCTTTCCAAAGTACCTATTATTAATGAAATTTTTTATTGATTCCTTTTTGATACATTGTTAGACTGTGGAAAAAGATGTAGGTTTTATAGCTTCAGTTTTATTACTCAGAACAAAGAAGCAGAACAAACATTACAGTATGTACAGGAAATCTCAAAGATTTGACTGACAATAACAACAAAATGTATCATATCTATATATACTGGATGCTAATTGATGCAACCTTATTCACACCACAGCCAAACTGATGAAAGAAAGAATAACGTGTATAATGTTTGGGAAAGAATTTTCACATTAATGTTAATGTTAGCATTATAAAAAACTGATGCACTCACCAAAATGTAACACACATGAACTGTAAACTTTCCAAAACTCCACTTTCCTAAATGCACTACAAACAAATGTTAAAGCAGATTGTCTCCTCATTCGGCCCCATTCAAGTGCAACACAGTTGTCAATAGTCAGACAGTGTGGTTCTGATTATGAAAGGAACAATTCTCGATAAGAGAATTCCCTGTGATTATAGGAGATGTATCAAGGAAGATGATTACATAATAGGGTTGATTTGATTTTATCACCCTGTATAGATGTGGAGATGTTAAGTGTTTTTCTATGAGAATGAGAAATATCTTCCTTTTCTCTCCCTCACTTTGCTCAACAGTAACCTTTATCTCCTACTCTGCTCACACTCGGACATTAATGAGTGAATGATTTGGCTGACAGTACAGATTACTCTGTTTCATTCCAACAAACTGACAACCACCTCCGTCTGTTAGGTTCACCTAGCTTCCTCTGTTAAGCTAATAATACACTAACTGGCAAGCCACATAATGCTGGAGGCTAAATACTTTAATCTTTAAATGATTTCTTAATCAAAACAATTTGACTCAAAGATAATATGGTTCCTTGAGGCACACAGCAGAATGATTCCCCTCTTGTGTGGAAAGGGAGGTTTCTAGAAAACATGTGAAACCATTCTCTAATAGAGTCCTAATTTTATAGATGTTATAGAGCGTGTATAGAACATTTTTGAACAGTAACCAGTACAGGAGCTGTAATCTGCTCTGGTAAAGCTAGGCTGTGACATTTGGGGCAGACATAAAAGTGCATGGCTCTATAAATCCAGGGCTTCAGGGTTATGAGGGTGGTGACTGGTGAGGGAGTCCGAACCTAGGGCCAAGGGCCAGACACGCACCAGCCACAGACCACGGGCTTGCCAGCTGGCCTGGCTCCCTTGGGGTTCCCCATGCTCTGTCATTGCTGATAAGAGAAAATAGGATTTCCACTGGCTGCTGCTCAGCTGATGCCCTGGCTAAGATGTAAAACAAATGAGAAAGAGACAAAGAGACAGAGACATCAATAAAGGATGACAAAGTGAGACAGAAGGAGAACTTTTATTTATCCTGCATTGGCTGCAGCCTAAAGAAGAAAACTAAATCCTCCCACCCACACCCACATCTGTGCCAGAAACTTGTTCCCTATTAATCATGTCACGGACAATGATTGTATTTAGCATTGTTTTTTTTCACTTGACATTATTGATTTATTTGGACTGTACAAATGAAAAAAAAACAACTGAGAGAATAAATACAATGTGAATTTACAGTATGTATGTATGTGCGGTTGTGTTTGCTGTGGGTGTTAGGGACCTGTGTGTGTGGGGAGTGTAACTGTTATGATGTAGATCCCTCGGGCAACTGGGGAGATATCCATGGAGACACCTGCGAGTGTGATGAGAGGAACTGTCTTGCAACCTACGACCGATACACGGATGACTTCTGCTCAGGTTAGCATGCTGTTTTTGGATTGGAGAAGTGGTTTAAGATTTGGGAAAATACGCTTGTTTGCTTTCTTGCCGAAAGTTGAGAAGATCAATACCACTTTGGATAAATATGTACCTGGAGCCAGCAGCTGGTTAGCTTAGCTTAGCATAAAGACTTGAAACACGGAAACAACTAGCCTGGCTCTTTCAAAAGGTAACAAAATCTAGCTACAAAAAAAGTGTAAAGTTACAATTTGTTACAACAATCTGTTGTACGGGGGTAAATGTGCCAGACTATAGACGTCCCGCCCCTCCTCCGTGAGACTCCGTGACTCATAAGGATACAACATATCATTTTGAGTGAAAAAAACGAACAGAAAATCCAAAAAAAGTCAAAGGTACAAGACTGTGTACATATTTTCATTTCCGAGCGAAATAACTTCTCATCCCATAAACCAACGCGCACCACTGAATAATATAGTCGAAGACAACCGTGAATGAGCTTCTTGAACAACTTCCAATCTGACGAAAGCCTCGCACACTTCTTCCTCCAAACAAAGTGATTTTTATATAGTGAATGTACAGTTAATAGCAGTTATTTCAGTAGTAATCGTGTAATGACTGATATGACTCATACAGTATGAAGGCTACAGTAGCCTAGCTAAAGTGAACGCATAATGTTAATTAATGTTACCAACCTCCCTGCCAAACTCACTGCAACTTTGTAGGTCTTGTCCCTCATGCTGGCCCTTACAAAACCCACAAGCTGACCCTCGGACACACTACATTCAACGTGATCCGATTTAAAGTGGTTTTAACCCCTTTGGACACTGTTGTTCTCGTCCTTGAAAAAGCCATAATGGCAGCCAAGGAGATCATGACTGCACTGATAAGTCTACCATGAAGAAACGTTTTTCTTTCTTCTTTTTATTAAAGATCGTACAGTAGACAGTGAGGTTACAGTAGCCTACACAGTACAGCAGCAAAGACTCTCCCGGACTTTTGCAGGGTTAAACCAAACAGTTGAGTTCCGCCAATCAGAGGCATCACTGTGGAATTGTGGGATTTTTAAGGATTGTGGATAATGAAGTACTTATCTAAGACATCGCGAATAAAAGACATTTATCTAAAAACAAAGTTGGTGCCCCATGCCCCCCTTTTGGCCTCTATATGAGCATATACAATCGCTTAGTCATGTCGTAGTTGGTTTTAAGTCTACCAACGACGGTTAGGATTTTATGGCTTATGCTCCAATTGCCAATGGAGAAATTGTATTGTATTCTTACTTCCGGAACCGGCTGTGGGCGGGACTGTTGATTTCTTTGCCAGGACCAGTAACTTCATGAAGTCTAAGATGGTTTCTTGGCAACTGCTCCTAGCCAAAAAATAGTACAGCACATAATCCCCAATAAAACAGCAAATAGGGTTTGCACGAATTAAACAAATGGCAGATGTGTTAGTTGGTGAGCTTTAGAGGTGCTGGTAGGAAAAAATGTTTACCTTTGGACGAAGCCAGGCTAGCTGTTTCCAGTCTTTATGCTAAGCTAACTGGCTGCTGGCTCCAGTTACATATTTAGCTATTCCTCCCATTTTATCACCTTGAGCCTGTCCTGCCCCTTGTTCATTACTACTACCTCCCTGGCTCCCCTTTCTCTCTCTCCCTCAAACACGAGCTCCCCTTTTGCCCTCTTTTCTGCTCCATAACTAATCCAACTCTCCAGTGTGCCCAACTTCACTCAGTGCTGTTTTTCTCCCCTCAGTACACTTATTAAAATGTTCCTGTACAAAGCCACTTTGTTTCACCTCTTTTCATTTCCACCTCTTGGCAGGTCATGGCCAGTGTAATTGTGGCAGGTGTGACTGCAAAGAGAAATGGGTTGGGAAGAAGTGTGAGCATCCTCTGTCCTGCTCCCTGTCTCTGGATAGCAGTCTGAAGAAGTGTCGAGGAACGTCCAATTTGCCCTGCTTCGGACGAGGTACCTGGTCTTCCCATCCACTTTTGTTGCCATGGTTACTGCAGCAGGCCTCAATCCTCACCTCTTGGTGTAAAATAGGCCATTTCCAGTGTATTACATCTCGTAATCCATCCTTAAGAGGGCTGTAAAGGCACCAGGCCGATCAGCAATCAAATCTGATAGCATATTTAAACAAGCCCTGAAAAGAAAAGCAACCACTGTGCATTTATTGGGTTGCACATATCATATACATGCATGTATATGCCGGTTTGTATTACTGCTTGTAAATGTGTGTCAGTTCTTTGTATGTGTTTGTCCTGTTATATGTGCACTAGTGCTCATACATATGTTACTATGTATATATGTAAACGTTTATGTGCGTGTGTGAGATTAAGGTGCACTGTATGCCTGGAAGCCATTGCTGGAACAGGTCTCTCTCAATAGAAGCCGTGGGTTGGTATGTCTAGATTCATTACACTGCACTTGTTTTCTTGGATCCTCCAATTGTTGGCATAATACTGTTATTAGGCTCAGATAACATTGTAAAGTCGTGCTAGCAAAAGCAAAAGTCCAGGTTGTGCTTCCCTTGTTGTCCCAGTCATGCACCCTTGGGCCTATTGATTGATGATAGTAAGGTGAAAGCGGGGGAAATAGATACTCTAAGAACATAAGTATATATTTTAGGGCTCAAAAAGAATAGAGGCTGTTTGTGTCTTACTCATGCAGTATCTGCCACTTGTGTATGCATAATGGTGCTGAATCCTGATTGGTGCAGTTGAATTACGTGACTTTGCCTTCTTCCAATTTTGTCCTGCCCATTTAAAACAGTGAGCTCAGACAAAACAGCTCGGCAGAAATTTCATGATTAAAATAAGCAACTTTTCTAACTTTGGCATAAATGTGTGTGTTTATAGAACATTCACTCACTCATAGTAAGAAGCTGATTGAGAAAAATGTTTTTAAGGGCCTTTACATTGTGTGATTAAGAAACAAATGTCAAAGCAGGGCTGACTCAGCGCTGTGGAGGTCTGGCAATGTGAGACTAGTGAAACTGCGACGTTGTTTTTACTATTTCTGTTCTTTAATTCTTGTGCAGGAGTAAAACAGTCAGAGCAGTCAGACCATTAACTTCTCAACTGCTACATCAATTGATGCGCAAATCAGTAATACGATTATACAACACTACATTTCTTCAAATGTACACAGCCCAAAGCTTCTCAGCCAAAAAGGGGAGAACAAATTACTCACCTTTTGCAAAGCTGCGCTGTTTAATCTTAACAGTTGGTGGATATAAAAACACCTCTGGCCATGTCTACAGTATACTTTATTAAATGTAAATATAATTCTACAGGGTGAGGTGAAATCACATTCGGAGTCAAGTAAGCCAAAACATATGGCATTTAAGACACAGTCTAGCAAGTTTTCATCCAATCAGCTGTAGGAAGGGTTCACATTAATGAAATTTGAGTAAAGACAAATAATTAGTTAAAAGTCAATTAATCCATAGAATTGCCAGACAACAAAAAGAAAAAGCCAAAATTATGGTATAGCTTTGCCAGACAGCTGCTGTGCCTACGTCCAGAGGTAACAATGCACAATGGTCATGTTACTGTTGTTCTTAGACTGACTGACAATCTCCATTGTTCAGATGTATGCTATGGTCATTTGTTAGTAAGATAAATTGTCTAGTAGCAATGCAGTGCACACTTAGAAGTCTTCTAATGCATCTCTTCTACCTGTATTTTACACCGATGCAGCAACCTTAATCAATCAGCATTACAGTGCTGTTTGGGGCATTGTTCAATATGCTCAAAACATATATTCTGGGAAATCAATGTACCTGTACTTCAGAATAAGAGGACAAAAAGGAAAGTTACAGTAAAGCCTGTTGTATTCTGTTGGTCTCACCGTGATTCAACTTCATAATGTAGTTGGCGGTGGGCGACAAGGAGCACATCCTGCTTGGTCCCAGGGCTCTGCAGATTTATCAGGGGTTAATGTGAAGCATTGATTTCCTGTTTCTTTTGACTGTGGGGGAAGTCAGTGGGGAATCCACAGTCGCTGCTGTGATCCAAATGAAAAGAGGGTATGTGTTTCTTACTGTATGTTATTATAGTGACCATAGACGTTCATAGACATGCATAGAAAAGCTTTGGATTAGCGCAGGCACCTGAAAACATAGGGCAGGGTTGCTACTATGGAGACAACTACATTAACATCACCATGAGCCAATAATCAGTGGCAGTTCTAGACCATTTCAAATAGAGGTGCCAGACTGGGGCCACATGCAATTTTAGGGGTACCAAATATATTAAGTGTTACATACCACCAACCTCCATAGGTTTGGTTCTACAAAAGAGTAATGATACACATATAACATAAACACAAGAATATTCATTCAGTGTCAACCTACATTTAATGTACCACTGCACATGAACAATATCCACTCTTTGGGGTGGAGTTAAAAATGTATTAAAATATATGCCACAGTTAGAGGGGCCAGAGGGGGGTCGTGGCTTAATTTTAAGGGGACACAGTCCACCCTTGCCCCCCCCACTAAAACTGCTGCTGCCAACAATGGGACAATAACAGCAATATGGTAAACAAAGCTCACATAGCCTACTATTACTACAATATGAAGCCTCAATCTTGACTAAGTGCACTCTGCAAATAGAACCAATTTGGTGCCTTTAAATACATCAACTATTCATTACATATTGTGTCTGTTCCATAACAGACTTTGGTTTTGACAGCCTCAAACCAATTCCACAACAACAGTGTTGAGCAGACATGGTGGCCCCCCATAATGAAACAGTAAAGATTAACTTGTGCTGGAAGAGTTAATTAGCTTTAATTCCTCCAGCGGCACCTTTAAATTATCTCCAATTGCTGCAACAAAATGGAACTTTAAATTACCCTGTGCAATAGAACAGTTAATAGGATCCATCAATTCTTTTTAAAAATTGAATTTTGTTTTAGCCATCCATATCTATTCAGTGACAGTTTAAAGTGTACATTTACGTAGTGTAAATGTACACTTTAAACTGTCACTGCACAGTGTTGAATAAATATTTTCCTATGCACACACCCAAAGGAATAGAGTTAGATTAGAATTTTCAATGTTGTCAAATATATCAGCATTTTTGTTCTCTCAACTGCCCATGACCAAATTTTCGTATAGGAGACAATAAAGGCTTTTCTTATCTTATCTTATATACAACTGGGAATTAGAATGTATAATGTCTGCTGAGGCCAACAATTTACATCTATTAGATGTTAAAAGCATTGTCTGTATGTCATAAATTCACAGTCTTCTTTTCCTGCTCCTCCTCTGTTATTAGTAATAAATGTCTGAATGTGCTTTTTACCGTCTGTGTTTAGATGGGCTGTGATAAGGAGGAAGGTTGACTGTGTGTGTGCATGCATACCTTTGTGTTTAGGGTGGCATGTGTGTGGTCCATTTACTTAACTTTCTTTTTCATATGATGCCCATTTGGTTTAGTGTTTGGACGATCACAATGGTCGGAAGCAAACAATTGTTAACAGTTCATTGCAAGGCTTCAATAAATATGTATGCTGGGAAAGAAGAGGGAAATGGAGTGAAAGTGTGACGACACAATGAAGTGAGACAGGAAGCAGGGTGGGAGAGTGAGAGAGAGAGAGAGAGAAAGAGAGAGAGAGAGAGAGAGAGAGAGAGAGAGAGAGAGAGAGAGAGAGAGAGAGAGAGAGAGAGAGAGAGGGAAGAGAGAAACTGAAGTAGACAGACGTAGAAAATCACTTAGGCATGGATGAATGCGGCTGGTAGAGATGGCAGCTTGAGTGGAAAAGCCTTGAAATTTGAAACAGCAGCTTCAGAGCTTTTCTTCCTGAGAGGTGGAGGCACATTTTTTACTGCGGTATTTCCTCAAGGAAACACCTGCTTTCAACATCTTTCTGCTGATTCTTGGGATTCCTTTCCCTGCTTTTTGAAGTGTAGCCTGGCCTGTGGTAGACATTAATTATATGTGTCAGATTGTTAAAGGCACAGTGTGACGTGTGTCACAGTAAAACAGAATATATAGTTTTGGGCAATTATTTCGAAAGGGATCAAAAGCACTTAGTGAATATGAAACTATACCCAACACATTCCTCACCTGTGTTGTTAGATTAGAATGAGTAAAGGGAGAAATTAATCAACTGGACTGCAACTACGCTCTTCAAACACACACCACTATAATATTGTTCTGCTAGCTACTACCACCCTGGAGCTAATGGTTAAGAAAGCAGTTTTATACAGTGTGATGGAAGTCACACATTTAATTGGATAGATGCTCCCAGATCCAGGATGAATCATAAAACATATTGCAACATTTTACAGGAAGAGAAAAAGAGAGGGTTTATGATGTATACATATTCAAAAATGTTTTCTTTTATATATATTTGGCAAAGGGATAACACAACAATTTTCAACAGAGATAGTGAGCAGCAATATATCTGTGTTAATGGTGGCATTTCCCTTGGAAAATCAGACCCTCTTTCTCTGTAGCTATGGATGGTGCGAGTAGTGCTTGCCTATGCATCGAAATGGATTGATTACTGCAGCCTACTTATATTGTGCACTTTACTGGATGTGTTTAAAACAACTATAATACATTTAATACATTCTAATACAGACAATACACCTGTTTGATAGGTGCTTCACTTTGTGTGCTAATGGATGCTTTCATTCACACCACAGGATGAGAAAGGCACAGAGGGGGCAGTTGATTTGACTGGATTTATAATATTTTGTGTGATGGTGGCCACATTGCAGCTGTCACAGAACTGAAAATGAAATCAAGTCAAAAGAGAAGACAAGCTTTGGAGATGATAAGGCTGCCAGAGCGGCTTTAAAACTGCCAATCCTTGGTTTTAGGTTATTTGAAAATCTTGTGGAGTAGTTATTTCCAAAATCCACATTAAATCTTAGTCCCTTTTTGTTTTAAGTAGAATATCAGTCAGCGCATTTAGATTTTACACAGCAGCCTTGTTTATGTCTGGCCACAAAGATGGTATAAGTGTAGACGTAGGGGCAATGCTAGAGCATTTTTGCACTTTTGGCTTTGTGTTGGTTTCACAGCTCTATGGTGTCACAGCTGTGGTTGAGTTATGCAGATTAGCCAGTGCAGCACAGTGTTGATTCTCATTTTTGTATGGGAATGGACATGCATTTTCAGTGTGTTCAGTCCTGAAAATGGGAAATATGTGACACTCAGACACTAGTTAGGAGAGTCACACACAGAGACATCTACAAAATTACGTAAATCTTTTATTGATGCAGCTTTCCCTTTTTCACATTTCAGTGTGTCTCTGTAACAAATTACAATAATGGATGATCTGCATTGCAGAGTGTATGGTGGCTTTCCCTTTAAGTTAAAGTCCCTAGCCATGTTCTATCTGCAGTCTTTGATTTGAAGTCCTGCGAAATCGTGCATGATTTAGAAGGGGGGAGACTTAAATTAAAACCTCAGACGTGGCACCTGGTTGTAAAATGTGGAGTACACTACTTTTGAGCATAGACTCCAAGCTCTTCTACAGAGACTTCAGGTTTATACATTGCAGATCAGAAGGAGTATAGGAGGCATCCTTATGGAGTGCTCTACATTCATGTTTTGGGAGGGGCTTGATTGCATTGGGACTCTGTGTCTCTTGGAAAAACTGTTTTCTTTGGCGAGAAGCTTGCTTGGACTCTCCTCCTATCCCATTAAGAAACTGCCCGGCTGCTTTTAAAAAGAATGAGGGGAGCTGACTTGATTGACCATTATCCAAGCCTACCTTACCACTTGCGGATTAAATATTCATCTATTTAACAAAGTATTAATCCTGCCCTAGCCCCTTTCCAGTGTGTGCTGCACTACAACATGACTGAACTGGCACTACTGCTCACTAAAATGGCAAGAATGAATTACATGTGTGCCCTGTTTTATGAAAACAGAGCCAAAATGTCTTAGGCTTGTGTCTACTGATGTAACTTTGTCATTAAGGTGTTGCTCACCTTAGACAGGATGACAAATGAAACATAAACATAAACACACACACACACACACACACACACACACACACACACACACACACACACACACACACACTGGTGTAGACGGTTTGACGTGCACAGAGATAATCGATAAGGCAGTGTTGTTATGACATCAGTGGTTGCTAGGGTAACGTCCCCAGAGCAGATGGTGGTATGTTATATGTGAAGCAGGAAGAGAGGTTGCTAGTGTGTGTGTGTGTGTGTGTGTGTGTGTGTGTGTGTGTGTGTGTGTGTGTGTGTGGTTGTGGTCATAAAAAGTGACAGTGATGTGACATGGACAACACATTAGATGACGCTGTCAGTCTAGTGGCTGTCTTGCAAATTCATGTTTGGCACTATTTATTGCCCCTAATTCCACTCAATGAGTCACCAAAAGATAAAGATAGGCGCATACACATTATGGAAATGTTTTAGGTGTTATTTAGTGGCAGTAAACACAAAGTACCCAGCAGGGCTGCACACAGAAACACTCAGAGTGAATAATGATTGTGCAAAAAGGATATACCCAGCTCAATACAAACAGGAGAAAAAAGGATGAGAGGCACTCAGTATACTGTGTTTTAACCATCTGTCTTCACTGAGCTAGGAAATTCCCTTTGTGCAATTGTCTGCATTCTTAGGTTAAAGTTGATTACATTTTACCGCTTAGTATTGCTTATGTATTATTATAGTAACATTATCAAAGAAAAAAAATAGTTGTCACTGTACTTAAATTATTTTCAGCAAAAAGTTTGCATGTATAACAAAAATCTGTCATACAAGGCATGAGCATTGACACAAAAGTGACTACCACTTTAGAAGGCATGCACAGGCATCTTTGTGACCTACACAACACCCATAATTATGTCTGAGCAGCATAGTAAAATGATCAATGAGCAGGTATGCTTGCACACCTCCAATGATAGTTCAGACTAGAAGATGCTTTTCTAATGAGATTCACCATTAGCAAAGCATGCTCACTCAGCAAGTCCCCCTGTGGCCTTCTTCACTGGCAGCTCGCTGATTGAAGTGGGATAGCAACATCTCAAAGGTGTGGGTGTGTAGCCCATGTGAGTGTTTATTAGAGTGAGGGATTTACATATGAGTTTTCCCCGTGTGACTGGAGGGAATGTTGTCAGGCAGATTAAGTCTCATTGAAAATCAGTCAGTGAATGAACTGTATGCATGCAAATGACCCCCCTCAGTTACAGGTTGGATTAAAAAGATCTCAGCATGATATGACACATTTCAGGGAAAGAAAGATTCTATGTGAGAAAATGTGTCTGTTTTTGTAGGTCAGTGCCAATGCGGACTGTGTACTTGCTACCCACCTGGGGAAAGTCGTATTCATGGCAAAAACTGTGAGTGTGACGACCGTCAGTGCGAGGACCTCAACGGAGAGGTCTGTGGAGGTGAGAGCACACACACACATACTTGAACACACACACACACACACACACACACACACACACATTTATCTAATCTTTGTGTCCATTAAGGGCTGTTCAAGTTGTGTGAGCAACAGAGGGAATTGACAGAACATGGCAATAAACAGATGGCAAGTCTACCTTCCAACATTACTGTTCAAGCTGTGTAGAGTAGAGAAGTGGGAGGCATACTTTAAGGCATATAGTGTTCCGTGCTGTTTGTTTTCAGCATAAACTATGGACCTCACACAAGAACCACGTGGACAAACATATCGGTTCATGGCACATACAAGGAATTTAAGAGCATTTACTAATTTAATTCATACATCCTGAGACATGTCGTATGAGTCATTACAGATCTTTCTCTACAGATGGACAACTTTATCTGAATGAATATGGCGTTTAAATATTTACAAATATCAATTAAAATTAAGATAATCCAACAAAGCTTTTTTCTTTTTTGACGTTACAGTTATGATGTTATTGGCACTGGATATTCTCACACTCCCAACAGCTGCCTCAGGGTCTTTATTGAGGTGGCTGTCAGGGGAACATTCATCCCACAGTGTAACATCACCTACAGTACTGTATGCTATTCTCTTGTCTATTTCCATCACTGTCATGCTCCCTTGACCCCCTCCCATCTAAGTCAAGGACTGCTTTGCTTTAGCAAGAACTTTTTTAGCATCTAACTTATTTCTGTGACAGTACAGCGCTGCTCGGATGACATGTTGTTGGCAGCTTTATTAATATTTAATTGTTATCGGGGTCCTCAATAAAACTACTGACACTGCTACATTTGCTATGTCTATGTCTGCTGATTGACGACAGCAGAACTCCATAATGTTCATAAATCTCAGGGGCCCACACCTACTCACAAACAGGTGACTTTCATCAGGTTGAATCGAGCAATTTACAACAAGTTAAAGCAGTTAAGATAGTTTGCAGAATCCAATGTGGAATGGAGGTTTTGGTTAAGGGTATAAACATTTTGTAATTTTAGTAATACAAGTCTGTGTACATGAAACAATTAAGAAGAGCAATCCCAAGGCGTATTTCAGTGAGAAACATTGAATCCGGAATGGTACAATTCGCTTACCCGCTAATGCTAATGGAAGCTAAAGATTATGCTTTGTGGAAACTTGCACAATTTAAAAGGTTTGGATTCAGAGTCTATTTTCAATTTGAACCACTATGGTGTTATATTTTATTCCTGATTGCAATGGCAATAAAGATTTTGCTATCGCTCTGACTTCTGCCTCTGATCGCCTCCCTCTACGGAGAGGTTTCCTATGTTGAGGAACATTTGCCCATCTACAATGAAAAAATACTTCCGTAACACGCCAGTCCCCCCACTTCACTACTCCATTTAAGAACAAAAACATTAGATATACATCTACTGATGTACTATTACTCACTTACACTCCTCTCCTAATTATTGCAGAGAAAACCACTAGGGCTGTGTATTGGCAAGAATCTGGCGATACGATACGTATCACGATACATGGGTCACGATTCAATATATTGCAATATATTTTGATACTGTGCATAAGGCGATATATTGGGATTTATAATTTTAGAAAAACTAATATTTAAAAAAAGACATGAAAGTCAAAGAAGTTTACTTTAGGTAAACAATTCAGTACACAGAAAATCAAACTGCCAGTTTGGGATTGTGGTTCACACGTTCTTAGTGAGCACATTTTTATATGCTTAAGTAGGCCAAAACATTGTTAGCTTCTAGCAAAAAGTCAGGCACTGCTAGGCAATGTTATAGGCAAGGACATTAGTGGTGCGTCTCAGCATAGCCATCTAGCGGTAGGGGGTTTAAACACAACATAAACGTGAACCACTGTTTTACATGAATATTTTTGCACGGAAACTAAAAAAAAAAAAATGGATATTGCGTTTTTGAAAATCGATACAGGATTGCAAAATAAAATATCGCGATACTCAAGTGTATTTTTTCTTACACCCCTAAAAACCACCCACATTTTGTATGGCTTGTGGACACACACTCACCTACATTAAAATTATGCCAGGAGCAGACGCTGAATTTGAAGATCAATACAGTGTGATTTCATCTGCTCTCTTTGATATCCACAGGCACAACCATCTAAACCCTTAAGCTGAGTTTGAGACACATTGCTCCAAGCCTTTGAAGCTTCTGTTTGAGGTCTTTAGGAAGTTTGTGCTCTTAGTTTGAGCCATTTAGGCACAACCACTGTAATGATAGATTGCACTGAAAGATTAGAGGCTCACTTGGAATTGATATTTCCCTTTGCAGCTGCTGATGCTGTCAGGCAGAGACAACTAGACAGGATGTCAGATGACAAGGATTGTTGCACATTGGAGAAAAGATGTATAAGAATACAACTTTTCTCCAATGTTTTTCTGTTATTTAGTAGAAGACTACAGCAAACCAACAGTCTGAGGGGAAAACTGGTTGAATGCGCCAAACATAATTCTCGTTATAAGGGCTTTTGTTGGAAATATTACTTATTTGATTGCCTTTTTTGTGTTAATATTATTTTTCTCTTCCACTGTTCAATTTGAGCAGTAGACAGTAGACACATAGTTCTGTATTTTCTGGATACACACTGTACATACTTCTGAAGTCTGCTTTTCTGTCTCCATTACACTTAAAGTGATGAAAAATGTATACAACATGACACATGCACAGCTTTCCAAAGAGTAAACAAACAGAGTGCAGACAGATTTTTCAACAACAATGAGGAGCTTTTCCCTCACACGTGTATCCAAGAAGTCACTTTGCCAAACTGTGTTCAGTGTTCAATATATTGTTTGCTTCACTCTAAGAAATGTATGGCTCACACTTTTTGTGTAAATTCTTAAATTGACGTGCAATCGGTCTAATCCTTTCACCCAGCTAACACACACAGATATGCAGGTGTAGGTGCCTCCCTCTGAGTGTTTTTGTCAGCTGGGTATCAGTGGTGCATTGCAGCATCTGAGGGTAACTTTCTACTTTAAAGGGGGATGCAGTATTTATGTGAATGGATTACTGGGGCTCATTGTCTGCTGGGCTGTCCAGAGACAATTCTTCATGAGGTGTTCGGGAAGAGCCTGTCTGAGCACCAAACACCAACGCACCAAATACATATACACATACACACAGACATGCCAGGCTGACAATTGAGTCTGTATACATACTCAGAGGCCTGTGGAAGCTATTGGGTGTTTTGAGGCACTCTAAACCAGGTAGTGAGGAGAAGGGATCGAACAGAAAGTAGCTTTATGGTGAGGGGGCTGTAAGAAACCTCCTAATCCAGGGAACAGTGCTGTCAGTGCCCATTGGATGTTTGGCCTCACTGCAGACAACAGAGGAGAGAAGTGAGAAATTACACAGGCTCTGTTCATATATTTCAGTCCTTCCGTGTTAACCAGCAGTCAACTCAGTCCACACTTTGCTCTAAACACAAAAAACAAGGGGTGAGAGTAGCCAAAATGCAGAGCTGGTCCCTGTTCATTGATAATATGGCATAATATCCATTCAATTTAGGTTTAATTACGTTGAACAACAGATTATGGTTCATGTGGGGTTTAATATCTGTGTGGTCTTTCAGGCACTTCTATATTATTAAGTGTCAAGTCTGATTTACAGTATCAGAGCTTTTGAAATATTGTAATTTTACAGACATAATTATTGTGTCAACCCCCATACTGTGGGACATGAGTGTGGCATTACTGTTTAGTTAAGACGATTAATGGGTATCAATTATCTGCTCTGCTTTCTCCAAGACCTGAATTATGTCATAGCAACAAAACAAAAAAACACAGATGCGAGGAATAACATTGATGATGGCTTTTCTCTATTTACATGCTTCGGTAAGAGGCAAAATGTGGTTGGTAGCTGGTACAGCTGTATGAGGGTGCTGTTGGATATCTGGCTTATGTAAGCCTGAAATCCATCTGTAAACTAATTCAGTGGCTGGTCCAGAATCCAGGGTAACCCTGCTCCTCCTCCCTAAATGAAACGATCCAGTCTCCCAGAGCACAAAAGTAATGTTATGTTTGAAGTGCTTCTCATTAACATAGTCCTTTTTCCAGTTTTAGTATCACAAAACAAAAAAAGTCTATGGTATCCAAAATGTATAGTATGATACATATCAGCACAGACAGATGCAACATGTAACTTCCATTTCCTTGTAACACACTGAGATTAACACATCCAGACTGCAAATGAGAAGTAACCGTGGAGTTTATGCATGGCTACCCTTATTGACATTAATTAACTCCCTTTGTTTTTGCATTGACCAGGCAATGTCTAGTAACTACAATATGGTCACATTATATCTCCCAACATTAAGTTGAGGAGAATTGCCTGAATGCTTCATCAAGTAATTGACAGTGCACAATGTATTGTGGCATGCTTAGGGCTAGGCTTTAAACCTTGTTTCAGACAGAAGAAAGCTGCATTTCTCAGAGCATTTAAAATGACTTGTCCGGTTGCTTTACCAGCTTCTTATCTGGTACATTTTGTCCTTCAAGTTTTATTTTGATAAAAGTGTTTAATGTATTTTGTAAATAAAGTCTTAATTTCTTTATTCTAAGTGCAGGTATCACCCTTGTCCTTTTATGTTTCAAGATACAGACACTCCTTTTTCAAAACAACATTTCCCTTTTGTTTAAAAAAAGTAACAATATTTTGGACTGATATGAAGAGATATGATCTGATATGGTAAAAATGTTTGCAGTGCAGCAACAGCGTGTGCATAGAGGCGAGCATACATCACCCCCCCCCCCTCCCCTTCCTCCCTTACCACTTTCTTCTCCTCCTCACATTACTCAGTTTCATCCTTTCTCTGTGGCAATGAACTCTTAACCCCTGACAGACACTCTCTGCATACAGCACAGATCTTTGCTGGGTTAAATACCACCACCCCCTCCCCTTCACAGTCCATCTCTTAACGCTACAGCACAATCCATGCTCTGTGAAAGGCAGGTGCAGACTAATTGAATGAGGGCTAGGTTGTCGTTTCTCCAAAGCAATTACCCGCTCTCCCAGGCTGGCTGATTGAGGCAGCCATGCATGGCCTGCCATAGCTGCCACTCCACTCCAACTGAGACAGAAGCTAGCTAACTTTAATTTATAACCTCCCAACATACACACACACACACACACACACACACACACGCATGGATGAGCACACAGGTTTCTGATATCGGGTGATGACTCAGAAATGATGTTGGGAGACCTCAAAAAAGCAACCCGAATCTCCTCACTCACAATCTATCTAATCGTGTTGCGCAACACTTTGTCACAGGTTAGATTTGATTATGGCAACAGCTTCAACAATTCAAACACCATGTAAACATTTTAAAATTTCACTCATTCATTTTAGCGTAGCCCAATTAATAATTTCACAGCCAAATCATGTCCCCCTCATTTCAATTCCCACACCCGGTTCTTTAACAGATATGCAACAAAAGGGAGCATATTTCATTCAACAGGAATAAATATTTACTCACCTCGCTGAATCTGCACGTGTTCAGTGATGCCAAATGATATCGGGTGATGACTCAGAAATGATGTTGGGAGACCTCAAAGATGACGACCAGTCCGATAATTACAAATTAAGTGCAGCTTTATTCAAACAGTGAACAAACTTTCATGACACTGGGACAACCATGAGCATACAGACACGTCTGCCCAAGGATGAACAACATGTACATCAGAATGAATACCTTTTAAACTCTTTTTGTGCTTACACAGCATGAGACATCTATTTCAGTTGGAACAGTTTACTCTTAAACTAAACCTTTTATGGCCCGTGCTCCTAATAGATTCCCACATTCTTGGCTCCAATTCCTCTGTATGAAAGTTGTACCCAAACTCATAATAGATTCTACACATTCCTGTGGGTGAAGGTTGTCCCCAGACTAACCTTCTTGTGTAGTACACTACATACAAGATATAAAATACATTTGAAACATGTAGGCAGAAATATCCAACCTATCAGTTTCTGAGAGTCTTCTCAGGCACAATTAGTATATGTCCTCTCAACCTTCTACCAAACCTCTCAATGAGACCCTGATATCCTATTGAGATATCAATACCACTCAAACAGGGCATTACACAAAACATCTAAAGCATGCACACACACATACATGTACGCGCACACACGCGCACACACACACACACACACACACACACACACACACACACACACACACACACACACACACACACACACACACACACACACTTAAAGGAATTAATCAATGATGCAACTGCCTCTACGTGATACGATTTGTATTGAAGTAAGCATATTGAAAGTGATCCAAGGGTCCTTAAAGATGAAGGATAAGTGAATGAGAGTGTATGTGTGCTTGTTAAAACCACAGTGATGTTTTTGTATATTAAGGCATCCCAGCACCCAACTGCCTTTTTCCAACCAATTAGACGTCCCTGGTTTCTTGTGTTTGTGCATGTTTTTGTCTGCCATTGCCTTTCTTCGTTTTTCATCTCTCTCTCTCTCAAGCGCTGGAGATTTATTAAGGACAGGACAAGACCAGTGATGACAGTTCCTTTCATGTCCCCAGGGGAAATACAACGAGCCTGCTGCGTCTCTCTCGTCTTCCTGTGGCTCTGTCTCCTTGTACTGCCTATTACTGTCAAGGTTCAATGTCTGCTCCATCAACTTTCCGTGTTTATATGCTTTATTGCCTTCTTTTTGCTCTCCAGTGGCATTTCTCTTGACTTTTCGGTCTACATCTGAATGCTTTATCTATTTATTTTTTCTTCTATGGTGCTATTTTCTCATGGCCACGCTCCATATTGTGTCTCCTTTAAATAAAGGCCCTTCTGCCCTCCACCGCCAGGTCACGGTTACTGTTCATGTGGACGCTGTATCTGCGAGGAGGGCTGGTTCGGGAAGCTGTGCCAGTTCCCCAGGTCTTGTGACATGAGTGACGTTCAGAGCAAAGAGCTTTGTGAGACTTCTGATGGTGTCATGTGCAGTGGAAAAGGTGAGAAAGATGTTTTTCAATACTGCTAAGTAAATACTAAGTAAAAGTTTCCATAAGTCACTTTTTGGCAGTGGCGGATGAAGTATTCAGATCCTTTACTTGCACATACACTCCTTGTTTTCTGTGCTAATTACACAATAGATTTAATTTCTTACCCACATTTAAATATAAATATTTCAACTCTTGTGATCTCCACTGCAACAGAAACAGTGGACCATTCATGTACAAAAAGCATTTGACAAAACAGTCTCTACTCAACGTCCTCTGTCAAGTTTCAATTTACAAGATGCTGCATATTTGTCTTGGCCCCAATCTCAAATTCACAAATTTACAAAGCAACTCAATCACCATCACGATTAAGCCGTATCTTACACTGACTGGCTTTGATATGCAGTCATACTGTACTTTTTTTTACAATCAAATAGTACCAAGTAATTAAACCAATAGCAATGCTTTAAAACAGATTTTACAAGATTAACATGAAATGTTCACTCTGAACCCACAACCTTGCTGCTCTGTCACAGGTTAATAATTAATTATATTAATGTAATCCAATAGGCAGGTAGCCTCCTGTCAGACTGAAACTATTATTAATTGATTGGCAGAGAACAAATCAACAGAAATGTCCATATTAATGAATTGTATCATGCAGAAAGGCCAAACAAATGGGTCGATTTTGTGCTTTTTTGTGTTTCATATGATTGTTAATTGAATATTCTTTGGTTTGACTGTTAATGTATCCAAACAATCTGAAGGCGTCACCTTGGGGGCATTTTCAACTTTTTTTTGTTATAGACTAAATGATTAATCAGTTATTCAAAAACAAGTCGCAGCCCTACTGTATGACAACTGTAACCTATACATTTATAATGACACTGCACAGTATCACTACATTGTATGTATCATTAAGTGGCAAATGAAATCACACAAAAGGATTTCTTCCCTGTTGTGTAGCGTTAAATCCACAGAAATACAGTCGACGGACTGCAGTGGGTCCAGCTCTGCCGAGCCGAGCAGGGTGTGAAAATGAAGATGAGCATGTTCATTCTCCATGCTCCACTACATTCAGACAAAAAAAAATTCCTCAGCTCCTTCCCTTGTCTCACCTCTCTCACATTAGTTTCACTTTTCTCCTACTCTCACTCCGCCTGCCTCTCTGTCTGCCTCCACCTCTTATAGTGGGTTCCTGTAACCTGGTGTATGTTGATTGAATACATAGTTGTTGGACCTCTTGGTGTGAGTTTTGGAGAGAAAAAATTTAAGACAGCAGTAAATTTGTTTCCCTATACCATTCCTTAATACCTTATTATCCTGCTGCTGCCCTTGAGAGAGAGGAATAAATGCTGATGAGAAAGAGAGGAAGTTTTAAAGAGTGGGTGGATTGGTTTCCTGGTGGCAAAAGTATATTAGTATCTGTTTCCCCAGGGGACATCTCATATCCACACTATTAATCTTCTGTGTAAAATAAAGAATTTACAGGAAAGAATACACACAGCATGTATTAAAAACACAAGCAGTAAGGGGATGGTGTCGAAAAAAAAAATTACTCAGTGGGTAAGGAAAATTAGATGTTAATGAACTGTGTGTGTGTGTGTGTGTGTGTGTGTGTGTGTTGCAGGTTCCTGTCACTGTGGCAAATGCATGTGCTCATCCCAAGACTGGTGGGTGTCCGGAGAGTACTGCGAATGTGACGACCGAGAGTGTGACAAACATGACGGCCTCATCTGTACAGGTAGAGTAAGATATACATATATACACATGCACGCGCACCATTGTATCTGTAGATTTTGTACACACACACACACACACACACACACAAACATGTTCTGTCTGTATAGTTGTTTATACACAGGAGCCGTTTTCTCCCCACTGATAATGAAAATCTCAGTACATGTTTATAATTATTTTTTGCCCCGGGGCCTGTCAAAATCTGGACAGCTGTTCAGAAGTGTTTCTCATCATGTCTCCATGACTCCAAATGTCAGCCTTAATGTCACTCAAATGAGCATCAGTGATTCCAGATGCAGACAAACATTGCCTAAAATTGTGGAAAATGGGACGAAACAAAATAAATGTGTGGCAATATCTGGTAAGTGTTCCGGATTACCATGTCATACTGCCTGGAGTATATATGTGAAAATGTGCATATGTATTACTACTGTTAATATAATGGCGTACAAGGCAAGTCTTCAATATGCAGATAGAAGCAGTAACTGCTTTGCCAAGCAGTGATGGAGTCCTTTTCTTTCCATGTTAATGGTAAGTTTTCCACAGAGATACACTGCATCTGGAGATTTCATGGACCCTTCAAAACTGTAGGTTCTCATTACCCATACAACCGATGAGTAATGTGGAAAATTCAGCGTATTAGGAATTCCTGCTGGTTAATTTCATGCACTGAATATGACAAAATCAGCGACTTTTTTTTCTCCATCAGATCTACAATAACCTGAAAGGTTTTAGTATCAGCAATACAGTAACACAATTGTCTGTTGGTTTGAGTGAATTCCCATTTAAACTAAGCATTGTTCCGGAGTCTATACTCAGGAGAGCGTGAACAAGGAAGACAGAGCCTCCCTCTTCCACACCAGTGAGAATATATGGGTGGTCCAGTTGAGCTGGTGATATTCATTTCTGTAATGTCAATAAAGTCCCATAAAAACACCAAAACCAACAAAGAATTACAGTACCTACTTACAAGTATTGTCTTTGTATCCTAAGCCTGATCTATCGTATTCCTCTGTGCCATAGAGCTCTTTTCTTGTCAAAAACTATTAAAAATGCATAAGCGAGCCACACCGCGGCAGTGGGTGACATGTTCCTTTACTGCCATGAACACACACACTGTAGTTTAATTTTAGTCCCACATACATATCCTGGTGCCGTATACAGTGATGGAAGGAGTAGCAAGTAAAAATATTAACACATTGACAGAAAAATATAAAAAGTATTGACAGCACAAACAAGCATAACTATAGCTGCCAAAAGTACTGTAAGTAGAGTAAAAAGTACAATATTACCCCCTGAAATGTAGAGGAAGTATAAAGTAGCATAAAACTGAAATACCCAAGTTAAGGACAAGTACCTTTAACTTAAGTACAGTACTTGAGAATTTGTACTAAGTTACATTCTAAAACTAAATGGTTATTAATCTGCAGAGAAAAATAGTCCCCGGCAAATGCACTATTTACTCCTGCTTGTTTAAGGTTTGCTGGGCTTGTGGGTGAGTGCACTAGGGAAGTTTTGAGAGACAGACTAAGGCATTGTTGGTTTTGGTCTTTTCATGAGATTTACTGATAATAAGAAGAATATATAGAGTAAGCCCAGCCTTATCCTTTTAATGAGAGGAAGGTCTTTCTAGTCTGCACCCCGGGATCAGCAGATCAACAGGCAGCTCTGCTCACTTTTATCGTTATTCCACTTACCTACTTATCCATCTCTGCAGCCTTCTGTTTTTTCACCTTACTTTAATCCAATTATTTGTCCATCACCCCTTTTCCCTCCTCTCCCACAGTGATCTTTCACAGTGGATGTCTTTTCAGCTGTGTGACATAAGGCCAGCAGGAGTTCTCCTTCTAACCTCGACATCCTCTGTCTGACAGCTCAGGGAGTTTGTGGGGAGCTTGGGGTTACGGGAAAATAACACATTCAGAGTAGGGTGTTATCCCACTCTGGTTGTCCTCATACCTAAATGAAAAAGTCCTCATACCTAAATTAAAGAGTAGTTTTTTTGTCAGTGAGTCCCAAACCAACCAGTATGATTATGTTGCTGATCTGGCTCTGCTATTGGTTGGACAGTTGAGCTACTTAGCTAAGGTTAGGGAACTTGCTGGAGATGGAACTTGAACTCCAGTCTCTTGTGTTGAAGTCAGTTATAGCACACTTCTTAATCTCTTAGTCCACCCCAAACTTCTACCTGAGGCTTCTAACAACAATATTCCTTCCTTTGCTTTTGAACATGAAATAAACAATTTGTTACATGCAATTTTTCTGGAGAAGACGGTCTGACTTTATTATATAACCACAGTTTAATAAAAGGAAGACTTTTGGGATATCTGAGCTTTATATAAACGTGGAGGATATCATACATATGAAGGCTTTTCTCTCTTAATCAAACCGGAGTTTGCTCCTCTGCTGTGTGGGCAAAAGGAGTGGAAAACCACGGCCTCCATCCCCCAACAGAGAGCTGCACCCAGGGAAGCAGGGTGTGAAAAGAGCAGCATTGTTAAAGGTCAGGCATGATGGCACAGCTCTTAATTCACAGCTTTTCTTCTCACATCTCCTCACAGGGAATGGGTTGTGCGGTTGCGGCAACTGTGAGTGCTGGGATGGCTGGACGGGAAACGCTTGCGAAATCTGGGTGGGAGTGGAGTACTGAGGAGAGAACACTAGTTTTAGAGACAAGAGGCCTGGCTGCCCGGAGCGACCAGGAGCACGGTGGTCATGACCAGGCTGGTAAAACGCCACAGCCAGGAAAACCACTAGAGGAGGGAGAAGAAAAAACTAAACATGGATGTAATTCTGCATATCACTAACAGCATTCCTTCTTTTATTGTACTGGTTACAAATGATCCTTAATACAAGTGGGTATTGTAGGTGTAAAAGAAACATATTACCATGTAAACATTTGTTTCCAAAACAGCTTTATGTATAATTTACCTTTTTATAATGTAGGAACGCTTACATATTCAAGATGGCTACACATAATAGGATGCAGGTACATGACAAATCCAAATGTTGTAAAGGGAAGAATTATTAAAGTTACATTTTTGGATATTGTGGCAGAGATCTGTTTTTAAACGCTACCGAGTGGTGTGTTGGACTGAAAGTTCACTCGAAAGCTCGAGGCACAAGTTAATGTTTGAGGTTTTTATTTCTTTTTAATAATAAAACATTAAATGTGCAGCATGACACAACATTTTGCATGGAAAACAATGCGAAGACCTTAATCATACATGGTTACAAATTTGTTATAACATGACATAACTCCAATGGGCATACTTGCAATGGTATATATTATATATATATATATTAAATTTTTTTTTTGTTGTTGAAAATAAATCATTATAATAGTGCCTAATCTTCTCCACCGGGAAATCAAACCAAACAATCGGACATGAAAGCCACACTGTACTGAAGGTACGTGATGAACATTTCTCACTCAACACATACTAGTGACAAGGGAAAATTACTAAGTGGAGGAAACAGAGAGAGGGTATACATAGTTCAGTTGTGGCATGCTGGATGCCCATGTCACTTCAAAAGGTGGCATCAGGGGATAAGAGCTGCATTGACACAAGAGCTCAGTCACCACTTGAAAAGAGGACCGATAAGAAGTCACAAAGAAAATTTAATGTAAATTCTACTTTGGCCTTTTTCATGCTTAAACTAGCCAATCCCTCTGTTTTCTTTGTCCCATCAAGAAATGACAGGTGCAATAATATACTGCACACTATATTGCATTAAGTATGTTACTGACATTACAGTACACCTTTTATATAAATATTTTATTCAATATGTTGTATGTGTGTATACAACAAACAAACTGTATAGTGTAGACAAACTGGTTGCATATATGTATGTAAAATTTGCAATACATACCAACAGTTCTTGATAGACATAGCCTACTACATGCAGTTCATCAATGCCATCCTCTCCCCATGCAACAGATGGGACAACGTACAAAAAAAGGTTAAAAACAGAAGCAATGAAGAAAGTAAGTTTGCTAGAACATTCTTGGAACACATCTGAAGATAGGCAGAACAAAGCAAACATGATCGGTATCAGGAGACGACATCACGCACGACCCGTATACGAGAGAAAATAAGGACGAACCAAAAAAACAGTGGTTACAGAGATCCAAACAGAGATATACATTTACACACCGTTCATTTACAAAAATAAAGTCAGCCTTGGAGGAGCCAGTTATCTGGACTGCAGGGCTGGAGCAGCAGCCAGCCCAGCATGTAGAGTTTGTAAGAGTGAAGAGATGATTGGCTGTAATGAGGACAGAACATCAGCCCCAAATACAACTACAGTGGTTTCCAGCTCCTTTGTGTGTACAGTACACCATTTTTGTTATTAACAGCTTTGTACAGACATAACTTGAAGTCTAACTAATGTGCTTTGATGTGCTGTAACAAGAAATTATCATGTGTAATCCCAATAAACTCAGAAAATTATATTTACCAAATCTATTTCTTTATGTAATTGCAATTAGCAGCACACAGCAGCAACAAATCTACTTGATATTTTAAACCTTATAAAAAAAACTATTGGAAAAAAAATCAATAAAGCAAGACAAATAAATTGATTGATCAAATAGAGCTTTGATAAACTGCTAACCGTCATGATGAAAATGCAAAAACAGAAAGTGCAATGGGTTACCTTCAGCTTAGCTGTGAGTGTACTGTAACCTACAACATGTCCATTCAACTCCCACACCGAACTTCGGTGCTCTTCAGCATACACAGGGTGAAGAACGATAACCATATACCTTGTTCCTTATAGAAAATACATGCATGTGATTAATTCAAGGTATTCGTACTTCTCCAAAATGACATCAGTCAAAGAGCGTTGGGGGTCTGGATGGAGTTGATTCTTTCGGACAGAACAAAATGCTATCACAGTGAAAGCTTTCGATGAATTGAATCGGATTTGTTTTCTTTTGTAAAGAATCAGTTCGTCTTGGGATGAAAAAAGACTTTGGTCATTTCAGAATGAATACATCTGAGTGTGGTTTTTTGATGGATAATGCTACGTGTCCTATACATGGATGTATCGGGTGGGTGAGGCACCTTTGGCCCAGTGGGGACTGGGAACCTTTTTTTGCATGCCGGGAATCAAGGTCCAAACAGCCACATGATAGGCCAAGATGATCAGTACTGGACTCTGCATGCTGAGCTAGGAGACAAATCCTCTCATAATAATAATAATAATAATCATAATAATAATAACAATATCTAGTCATTTAAAAAGTTATGATTTAGAATAGTCATTTTCCCTAAGTTTTATACAGTGAAAATGTTACAATATAAGCTATCTCTTGTACAACTGCTGCAAGAAGAGGGAACACAATATTAACCTTGCCCATGCTTTAGTTTGCTGAACCAAATAGGGATGCAGCCAGTATAAATGTCACCTACTGGTTTTCAGCCATGTTGTTTTCTGGCTTTAAGAAGACGCTGCCATAAGATGGCTGCCAGTGCTGCAGTTATAGACCATCTGGGTCAAAGCCACAAGCCTTGCCTCATAGTCAAAAGAAGTCGGTGAGTGAGGGACATAGGCCTACAAGGCCTAGAGATATTCCTAGAGCCCACGCTCTGAAATAAGATTAAAGAAAAATAGACTTCAGGTTTTCTTTTTACCAGAGAAGGCGGACTGAACCGCTGGTGGGATAGTGATATGTATACACCATTCCTTACAGCGCTCTCCCGCCCACACACACATCTGTTTGTGTGTGTGTGTGTGTGTGTGTGTGTGTGTGTGTGTGTGTGTGTGTGTGTGTGTGTAGGGAGCTCCTCGCATTGATTGCAGTGGAGGTAATTAGCACTTAATCAACTATGACTGCAGGAGATATCTGCCAGCCTCCAGTGTGTTTTTATCAGCTGTAAAAAGCAACATCTCTGCTTTTTCCCCACAAACTTTGTGTGTCTTGTAAGTGTGTGTGCATGTTGTAGGCGAGATGGAAATTTGAATAAGTTGTTTCATATATATGTTTGTTTTTATGCCACATCTGTGTGAATGTGTGAAAGAAAATCACACAACTCCCTTGAAAAATGTTTTTATCTTTTGTAGGTTACTTGACAAAGAGAAAAGTGTGGAAATAGAAAGAGAGGGAGAAGGGAACATACTCGTAAAAAATAGAGGACAACAGTCCAAATATTTAATCTATCTATACAGTCTCTATCCCAGAACATAGCTGGTGAACTGTGGTATAGAAAATAGATCTGAAGGTACACAGACTCTGCTGCAACAGGGCATTATAGAGAGGGGGGAGGGTTTCTTGAATGAACTGTCAGCAAGCAAAGTAGTGGTTGTGAAACGCATTATTCACATGAATTCTCACAGTTTCAGAGGAATCTCAAGGCATTCCATGATCAGAGGTCCTCTTCCCTCCTGTGCTGGAAATTCTCAGCCGCCTCAGAATCCATGTGCCCATGTTGAGACAACTGGAGAAAGGGAGGGTGCGGCGGAGAAAGAGAAAGAAGGAGCAAGAGAAGAGAGGAAGGGAGGTTCGCCTGGATCTGATCCACAGATGAAAGAGGGTTTGGAGTCTAGTCAGGAAAAGCCCTGTCTCCGTCACTTCCTCCTCCACACACACACACACACACGCACGCACGCACGCACGCACGCACGCACACACACGCACACACGCACACACACACACACACACACACACACACACACACACACACACACACACACACACACACACACACACACACACACACACAGGGCACTGGTCAGGTGTGGCTATGTGGTGGGCTTGTCAGGCTTGCTTACAGGTTTACCTCCGTTCATCACTGCTGGCTCACTTGTGCTTTTACTGGGAGGTACTGCTGCCTTGGGCACTGTCTCTCCAACATCATGCAACGATGGCTCTCTGTACATAGCAACTGGAAAAGCAGATAAGGAGAGAAAGCAGAGAGACAAGCGAAAAGCTGTTAGCAAGAACCTCTTTTCTGCACTTTCGACTTCAACTATTGAAGGAGCATCTATCGCTTAACAATACTTTTTCAAAGGTTGTTATACAGACAGCTATTCCTCAAAACCTTCAAAGAAGACACATTTTAGATGGAAAAAGTTTATAGATGGAAAAAAAAGCCTATGGGCTTAATGCTACCATCCTGACCTGCTTCTGTCTCCATCAGGGCTGATGCTGAATCTAAGCACTTGCTTTTCAACAAGACAGCAAAAAGTGTCTTATTATCCTCCACTTTACAGCCACTAGACTACAGCTGTCCTGACGGTACACTTCAACTTGATTCCATGTTTAAATGATGGGAAGCAATCAGGCTAGTAGCTGACGAGAGTGATGGTGGCATCTGCTGGACTATCAACATTTCATACTGCACTTACAGAGCTGTCCTGCCTCCTACACTGTATGCTCACAGTTGTAAAAAAAGCGAGTCAGCACATAAATACAAGAATATGTCAAACCATACCATTACTAAAGATATGATCATGCCTTATTGTATTGGGCATCTGTCTTGTTATGTAACAAGGGTAGTCATGCTCAATACATCCAGACTTATTTATGTCTCCACCTAAGGTTATGTTTCCTGCTGCAAAAAGACACCACTGGTTACAGTAACACGGCCTTTTGCAATTTTGACAGCTAAAAAACTCTTTTCACTAAAAACTGAAGAGAAATGTTGCCCCTAGAGTCTCGCTAAGTTTTTATACCGCTTATACTTTTTTATACCGCTTATACTTTTTTATACCGCTTATACTTTTTTATACCGCTTATACTTTTTTATACCGCTTATACTTTTTAAAGGGTCACCCAAAACTGAATTATTATAATGAATCATCCCTTATGGCAAGAGGAAACTGCCCGAGCAGATAGCTTTAGTTTTGTTTGCCTAAAGTATGAGAAATCCATATTGGAAAGTTCTGTTGCCACTTCAATATGATGGCTGTGTTCTGGAAGTTGTGCACTTAGCACAGCTTAGATCCGACCCTTTAAATGATAAAGCTGGTGATATTTCGAATTATTCTAAATGTCAACAAATGTCATGAAAAGACAATTACATGTTATTTCATCTCTCAATTCTTTCCAACTCAGCCCCAAGTTCATCTGTTCCTAATGATGAAAATATTTAAAAACAGATAATGAAAGTATATTTTGATTTTTTTTTTTAAGTAAATCTGTAATTCCCTAAAACAGCTGGGCACTGTAGTTTTTGGCAAATGATATTCAAACAGGGGAAATAATGCATTTGTCGGGGACTTTTTTCACTTGTGGATTAATACACATTTGGTGCAGTAGTCTAGTGAGCATTTAAAGCAGCAGTATAGTGTATGTGGGATTGATTAACTACAGTACCCTATTCATCTGAATGTCGTTTCTTGGAATTGTTAATAAAAAAAAGAAAAATATAGAAAATCACCACACCTATCCTGAAAATATACTTTTTTAATATATACTTTTTCATTTTAAATAAAACCAAAAACAAGCTCTAGCTATTTCATTTTAAATATAATATATATAATATATATATATATATATATATATATATATATATATATATATATATATATATATATATATATATATATATATATATATATATATATAACTAACCCTAACTGTTTTTAAATGTTATCTGAAGTCACTCGCTCTGAGTATTACAGTACGTACCTTCTAATGGCTTGGGCAGGAAGTGAGCAGCTGGTTTTGTTTTTTTCACTCTGTTCCCCTTCATGGCTTGACCGTCTTTATTTAGCCCTAGGAACCAAGCTCTCCCCGACTCCTGTTGTCTGTACAACATGGACGAGTAGATCACATAGTAGTTCTCAAACACCGACTCTTTGAACTTGCACTCCGCTGTGAAGAGTTCCTGCAGAGACAGACACAAGCACCAGACGGATTAGAAGAACTGGCCCTTTTAAACCAAAAACAATACATAGAAGATTTAATTTGAATATAACATGTGGAAGACATTCCAGTGGACTCAAATTAATGATTCATGGTTCATATTTTGTAAGAATGAAACAGATGTCAGATTTATAATTCATATTTGAACTTTTATGGAGGTCACCAGGACAAATGCCTCTTTTATTTCATGCTCACAATGTGTAGAATAATGTTATGGCAGACACAGAAACTGCCTCGCCAGGTAAAATGGACTTCATGCTTCCACCTATCGTGAAAAGGATTAGCGCCGCAGAGTCTATCTTGCTATAATCATGTCTCGAGCCGAGTCTAATGACCTGCTCTGATGAAATGCAACTCTCATTCCCTCCTTGGCGTTAACCTTGACATCAGATGTGAGAACACTCGTTTAGTCAATTAGCTCATGTTCCCTGCAGAAAGTATATATTGTTAGGCACTGACCCCAGCACCTCAGCATTGGAAATATCAGCACTTTGCCCCCCAGATGCCCCTGTTCCTGAAACATTTTTAATTGGTAAAAACACAAATGGGATCATCCCAAATACGATGTCTTCTATTAGCAATTTGTCTATGACTGCCTTCTGAACTTCAAATCATGATATAACTAATCAAGTGACTCCTCCATCCTTAACACCTCAATCTGGCAATGACGAATGAACACCAAAGCGCCACATCTCTCTCTGCTGTTGCCCATTCATCTCCAACCAGAAGGGTGATAAAAAGCGTTTCCACATTGTGCGCCCTGCCAGGCTAAAAATAAAGGCATTCAATGGGGTGTATTAATCAAAGCACACTCATCACAATGGAGAGTTTTATCACATCTGTTGTGAGCAGTTCACACAGAGCTGGGTCATAGAACTATTGACAGTAAACATATGTAAAAAAAAAAAAAAAAAAAAATCCTTTGATGCAGCTCGTGCTGCCATGGTTCTCAACGCCTTTAGGAAGATTCTCAAGGGACCCAAAATCAAGAATACTTAATTTTTTTTTGTGATAAATTAGCAACATTTAGATCATGTACGATGCTTTTGTTGTATGTAGTAAATTACTTCAGAGTCTCTGATGAAAAAGAAGAAAAAAAAAAAAACTTTTGTAGATTCTACAGCATATTTCTGTACCTTTCGATTCTGCGTCTGTGTGATGAATGTGTTGGAATGATATGGGTAAATGTGAAAGGTGATTATGCTCCAAATATGGCTGCAGTGTGTGTGTCGATGTCTTAAAACTGATATCCCTAAACTGACATGACTATACAGCCACACTAGCAGCTGTGTGAAGCTGCACAAGCACAGCGTTGCTTTGTGCCTAATTCTGACGTCAGCATGCTAACATGCTCACAATGACAATGTAAACATGCATATATTTAGCAGATACAGTATAATGTTTACTGTCTTCGCAGTCTTAATGCTGATGGGAATGTTATTTATTTTGCAGGTATTTGGTTATAAATCAAAGTAAACATTTTGACCTGATGATGGTGCGAGAGGAAAGGTAAGGGGATTACCAGGTCAATAGGATTCATCCTCTTGGCACCATCAAATCAATGAAAAAGTTGTGACATATTTCCATCTGGACCAAAGTGGTTGACCAACTGATAGACATTGTCATCAGTTGAGAAAAAAAAATCACTTTATTTAATTTCTCTATAATAGCTCTTATTAGACTAAATCTCCTGTACTGTAGTTGCACGGGATGTAATGCATGGGCTAAATGCTCAGTTTTGAACACAGGACACACCGTGCCATGATTATGGTGTAATTAGCCCTTTGGTGAATTATCCTGTCAGAGCTTATCCTCCAGACATTATTTAGCTGAAAGCAGAGCTGAGCAGGAAGGAGAAGAGACACACTTGGGACGAACCGTAATGATCCTGCAGAGCACCCGGCTGTATTTTAAGTGTCCTCTCTATCCTTGATTGAAGACTCGTGCGCAACAACAATAACAGCAACAGCATCAGCTGAGATGTCACTCACATTACAATTACTGCGAGAAACAGGCAAAACTGTCAGTGCAGGCACTGAGAGGTCAGAGTGGCGATCTGTTATGTGAGATATGTGTTTGGAAATCCTACATCTTGACTTTGGTCGGTCTCGCCAACAGATTACATTATCCACAATTAAACAATGTGCTGTCAATTAAGATCTGGACCCGAGGATATCATGTTTCTTTGTCATGGCTGTTTATATGTCCTCGGAGCTGCTCGGGAACACAAAATAATTTTCAGTGTAAACTGACAATAAAGTTGTATCATGCAAGAGAATAAACTTCAGACTATTCTAGTGGCAAGTGTAGGGATTAGGATCAAAACTACAGTATTAATGTTGCCTCTGTAGTGGACCACAATAGCTGAGAAGAGCAATATGCAGGCATGCAGCAGACTGAAGCGATAAAAACTGAGCCTAAAACCCTGAGCATGAAGCTGTCTGGTATGTTTTATATCATATAAATAAAATGGTCCCTCTGGACGATGCACAGACTCAACCCCATCGTTATTCATTTTATCGTTCACATTAAGATTTATTGTATGTCAGCAGCGAGCAGCCGTTTATCAAACTGCTTATTATGTCTAAGTTGTCAGAAAGGGAGGTCTGTGTCCTGTCTGCACAGAATAGGATATTTTACTATGTATACAGCAAATACAACTTAATATGTCCCAAATAATATAAGATTTAAAAAAAAAAAAAAAAAAAAAAAACTTGTTTGGGGGATTTCTAGCCAACAACACAGAACAAATGTCTTCATTGCACTGCTTCATTTGTTAAACCTAACCTCTGTTCTCTGAAAGAATGTTTAAACACGCTCTTGTCATGCTGAAGCAAACTCTGTTGCTGAGCCGATTAGAAGGCAAACAGTTTTACCTTCATGGTTCCCTGGGTTGCCTCAATGAGGTAATTAATTATACTTTTTCTTCATCAGGTAAGCGGCACCAGGTTGGTTGGCTGCTGTAATTAGACACATCATTTTGATGCCGGTCCAGGTATGGCCCAGCACTGATTACTTATACGGCACATACAAAACAGCCTCGAGTCAAACTAATCATACAAGCTGGTGCCGAGGCCATAATTGTGGCTAATCAAAACGCCTTCACATATATAAACTGGGTAATTGTTTACGGAGGCAGAGCAAGTGGAGGTGGTTTGTTTGTGGAATGTTGCTTGATGTCAGTCACTTTAATCAGTTTGATTTGACTATCAGAGCAGCGAAGGCAGCTCACTTCAGACGCATTGTTCGTTGATTGCATTTTAAGTGTGTCAAATGTCAATGACAAGACGAATGCTTTAATCACATTCTTCCTTCATCTTGTCAAAAAACAACAAAGATTCTTTCCTTCAGTCATTCTTCCTCATTTGGGATCAACAATGCTTCACTAATATGTCAGACATTGTTAGCAACTTAACTAGTTTGCCATAACAACCTAATAAGGATATGTCAATGTCAACTGGGCATCCCCTTTGTATTCCATACATACAAATAAGAGAGAGTTGCTTGCCTTATAATTCTACCCAACATCAAACTAATATTTAGGAAATATGTGGGTGACATTGAAGGAGAAAAAGGAGAGTAAGAATCGGACACAGCGCACCATTTCACACCAGTGGCAAATCAAATCTTTTTTTTTTCCCACCCAATCTCCCTGTCTGGCACTCCACATCAGTAGCTCCCTGCTCAGAAAGGGAAGGCCATAATTGACCTTGGCCACAGACAGCGTGAGGGCCAAAACTGCTCAGCCCCACATAATCAGCCCCAGTCACCAAGTCAAAAAGACAGCGACAAAAATAAAGGAGAGATAAACAATCACTAGAAGGTGCGGCAAAATAAGGTAGAAATTGACAAGGAGAGAGAAAGTAGTGTGTTTGAGGTGAAGGGGCAGGTCTTGGGAGGAATACAGTTTCTACAGAAAAATAACATAAAAGCGGCAAATGGATAGAAACAGATGAAGAGAGTGGGAGTTTTTGAAATAAAAAGAGTGAATAGGCTTTACAACACAAGAGAGCAGAGAGAGTCACTCTGAAACAAACATCTTTTGGAGAAAAAAAAAAAAATCACAAAATGGGTCGTGTTTGCCGAGCATGACTGCCTAAAAGTAGGTGAGAGGAGGCTCGTATAGGGAGGGGGACGCACATTAACATGCAGAGTGACTGCTCACTACCCCACTGTGAAAAAGCAAGAAATTGTTTATTAATGCTGCCAGCATAAAACCTATTAATCCGTGGAAAAAGGTCAACCTCCAGAAAGCTAAGCTGCATCCACAATGCTAAGCCGCTCTCATATGTATAAGAGTCACGTCGCCAGTGTGTGCAGACAATGGGGAATTCAGCAGACCTGTCTGATTATCAAACCCAGAGGAGGAAGAGGAGACAGCGACCAGATGAGGAGAGTCACCGGTAAACAGCTGGATGATTTGTGTGCACAGACGATGTACAGTCTCAGTTTTCCTTTTTTTTCTATACCTTGAATGATCTGAATACATATGACGTGACTGGAAGCATAGGTGCTGATATGACAGCCAGATTATAACATAAAAATTAAAAATAACTTTCACTCATGTTTAAAGGTACATGACGATGACTTGAAGGTTAATCAAAAATGTAATCAAAGGCCATATTCAGTATTCAACAGTGATGGTATGTTTTTATGAAAAACACTAGACTTTCGACAGACTGCAGATTTGTATGAAAGAAAGAAAGAAAGTCAAAGTATGATCAAGGAGGCTTCCTGGAGCCTCAAAGTCAAAGGAATATTCCTTGACTTTGCCTTCAGATACTTGGATCTGCAGACAGCATAAATGTATGTTTTGCAACACTAACTCAAATGTTGTATCACATGAGCTGTAACAAATTATTAGCTACAAGCGACGAAGGCATCTGTAATTCATAGTTACCATTTTCGTTTCATGAATGACATTTTTAAATTATGATTATGACTGATTTTAAACAAAAACTTAAAGCCATAGTGTGCAACTATTTAATTAACGTCCATTACATTCAAACCAATGCCAAATGAGTTGATAATTCAGCTCCACACAACTCTCTCTGTATTTCTCAGTGTGGATGTGTAAATGGTGTAGTCCGGCAACATTCACGTGCAGAAGCTTGAGTGATGGGTTTTACGTCACCACTGAGAAAGGACAACAGCGTTCAGCTTTATGATTAGTTTACCTCTTCTCAGGAGTCTGTCATGTTTATTTAATCCTCCGTGTCCTCCTTGATTTGATGGTATAAACCAGTGGTTCCCAACCTTTTTTCCTTGGCGCGCCTACTCATGTCTAAGAAAAGCTGAGCCCCCCTGCCACACCCCCGAAACCGAAGTTGAGGTAACTCTCGAGATAGAGCCTTACTTTCTTTTTTGATACAGAGCAGTTATCAGGACTTTGACGTTTCTCCGCCCTGTTTCATTCATAAAATAGTGATCCCGTGGCGGCAGGAGAGATGAGGATGCTAGCAGCTGACCTGATGACAGCAAGGGTCCCAGGTTAAGAGGTCCCGGAGGTTTGGCCTACTAAGTAGACTGCCTACAATTTTAAGCGAGAACAAAAATATATAGTTTTCCTACAGACTTTTGTAAACATTATATATTCTAGTGTATTATCATAATTTGTTTAACATGTGCAAATATTTTTTTTTTACCTCAACCTCAAACCAGATAAAGACTTGCCCCCCCCTGTGATCTTTGCCGCCCCTCTAAGGGGTCCCCGGACCCCAGGTCGGGAACCATTGATATAAACTACTAGCACCTGTGTAGAGGAGGGGTGGGGGTGGTGCGCGATCACCAAAGGCTTGCGTGTTGTCACTGCGCCGACAGTGTTGTTGTCATTACTCAGAATTTCTCATGGGGGCGACAGAAACTACGCACTATAGCTTTAATTAATTAATTAATTAATCAAATGAATTGTTTTGTGGTTAGTGCTGACAGGTCAGACAGTGGTATTACAACAGAACCGTGTCAGCCATAATAATGATTATTATAGTATATTAATATGAAAACTAAAAACATAGCCAATAACTCTAATGTATTCTTTTTTTTATCTTGCTATTAAATGCTATTAAAGTTTCGACCTGTATTTCTTTAAAGTATTTTGCATCATGTTATCTGCAGACAGATGTAGTGAACGCATCCCCCTCTGCACTCAGTCTACTTAGATAGTGGTAATGAAAAAAACTTTAATTTCTGCAGCCATAAAAAAGTAAGCCAGCAGACTGCACTTCAAAGCCTCACTGCCAATTTACTGGGTGAAATATGAATGTTTAATGTATTCCTATTAGACCGTTTGCATACAGTCACCTTAACATGCTGATGTTGCAAGAGAGCAAAAATATATGTTTTACTGAAATGGTGACAAAAAAGCACTAACACCTTGAAGGTATTTGACCACCAGAAGTACTTAAGTGTTCAATAAAGTTTCCCTGAAGGCACAGACCCTTTAACACTGGCCTACTACAGCTCCTGTTGCACATTTCACTTACACACACACACACACACACACACACACACACACACACACACACACACACACACACACACACACACACACACACACACACACACACACACACACACACACACACACACACACACACACACACACACACACACACACTCACACACTCACACAGAAGTGTTGCTAATCTCAGTGGGAGATAAACCTGTGGCATGCAAAGTCCAATAAAGATTTTGGTCACGATCTGGGTTTTAAAAAAATCCTAAGGGTGTCTTGGTGTGTAGCTCTCTGTGAGCCAAATACGAAACTCTACACATGTTTAAAACTGAATTCAATAAAAAGTTAAAGGACAACTTAAAGCTTTAGTGCGTAACTTTTTTATATTAATGAACATCAGAAATCGGTGTCGCCTGGCACAGAAACTCAAATGATGATAATTACCTCTTCTGAAGAGTCCATCATGTTTTTTTTAATCCTCCATGTCCTCCTTGGCTACAAGCAACTGCGTGTGGATGCAATGACAGATTGTTGTCATTACTTAGAATTCCTCATGGGGGAGACAGAAACTACACACTATAGTTTTCTTCAAATGTTCCACATGCGTGTGTGTTCCTTTAAGAACTGTAGGACCTTTGCACCATGGGACTTAGTTAGTATGTTGAATGTGAGCAGCAAGGGGGTAAGCTTCGCTTCAGAACTCGAACCTCCTGTGGCGCCATTTTGATGCTACAAAGGGATCACCTCCCGTTAGCATTCCACTGACTAGCATTCATTTTGACGTCACTTTGACAGCGAATAACTTTACATCTGAAGCGTTTAAAGACTCTATTTGTCCATTGTTTATTTCTAAAGAAACACGACAGTGTATAAAAGGCTCCATTACCTTATATCTCACGTTATGACTCCGTAGCGGACGTGTTTGTAAAAACAACGATTGTGTCATAACCAAGCAACTTACTGTCACATAGTAGAGGAATTACCATATAGTACAGGAGAAGCTCGCAGGCAGTTTCGACTTACATGAGCTGTTTAGGTTTAATTACTAATGTTAACTAGCATTTTAGTTAGCAATAATTAGCCTGTGCCTATGTTATCTCCTAATATATACCTACGCTCTCCGTCTCTGCAAGATTCGGAATGATTGAGATTTCTCTTGGCACAGCTACCAGAAGACTTATAACTTTCAGACAGGTTGCTCACGTCACATTTACGTCGTCTCTCTCAGTTGGAGGCTGCGCAGTAACGCTCACCGGAAAGGTGCTTCTAATATCCTTCACTGGTCTCCGTCCAGAGCAATGGGATCTGTTGGTCCATTATATACTGTCTATGGTGAGCAGGACAGCCTCACGTGTTATCATCTCTCCATACTATCCGCTTCAATCTTCGACATTCCATGCCTTTGGTAGCATTCTCGGTATGTGAAACAGATGCTGACATGGTGTCCTGATATCTTTGTTAATTATTGTCAGAAAGTTTGATGTGCAATATGGATATTTTTGATGCTGATTGATAGCTCATATAAGAGTGAGAGTATGCTTCAGTAAGCTAGTTTGCCACTATTATCTTGGGTTGTGCTACATGTAAGTATATTTTAGTTTATTTAGATAAACAATATAGGTTATACTATGTACACTGTATAACAACATTACGTATTTCCTTTATTTCAGCTTACATGTTAGATAATGTATATACTACTGCATTACTGTGTCATGTAGTTATATTGTTTTTACAATTATCATTGTATAATGTTTGTGACTCATCAATACTGTATGTAAGTAACTGGTCATTGTGTTTCATTTCCCAGTTTCACCCTTTCTAAGTCAAATAAACTGAGTTACGATGATCCTAGTCACCAGTGCTTGATGGTGGAAGGTGTTTAGCTTCTGGTCAGATTGCACAGGGTTACGTGTATGCAGGAAAAGACACATTTCATGGTATAATTAGAATAACAGAATTGCAGAGATTACCTGGAAACTACCAGAAGCATTTCCAGGTAATGTCTTCACCTCTGTTATTCTATTATTACCATGTAATAAAATAGAAACAGGTAGTTTTGCATTTTTCACCACTGATTCATGGTTGTTACACAGAAACTACCAGAAGCATGTCCAGGAAATCTCTGCACCTTTGGATGATTTGTTTAATCTAATATTACCATGTAATAAAATAGAAACAGGCAGTTTTGCATGTTCCACCACTGATTCATGGTTGTTACACATAAACTACCAGAAGCATTTCCAGGTAATCTCTGCACCTCTGTTATTCCAATATTACCATGTAATAAAATAGAAATAGGCAGTTTTGCATGTTGCACCACTGATTTATGGTTGTTACACATAAACTACCAGAATCATTTCCAGGTAATCTCTCCACCTCGGTTATTCTAATATTACCTTGTAATACAATAGAAACAGGCAGTTTAGCATTTTGCAGCACTGATTAATGGTTATTACACAGAAACAGTCAGAGAGCTTGGCAAACTCCTCTTTTAGCTCAGCTTCAACCACGGTGTCTGTCCCTTTGATGAGGGAATTAGCCTTTCCGGTGAAGTTGCTTTTTGCAGTGGTCCTCTCTCTCAACAGCTGCTTAACTGTCTTTTGTAGAACACCTTCCGCCAAAATTAAACAAACCCAAACAACTTAAATTGGCACTGAATACTTGTCTTAACAACTACCAGATGTGTTTCCAGGTAAGAAGTCACAAGATTAAACATATAATTTGTAAAGTATTACCTTGAAACAAAAGCAAAATGTTTGGAACATAAAGGGTGGATGAATTTCAGCATTATAATATGGTAATTACCAATTTTAAATTCCAAGAACTTTTATCTAATTTGGAAGGTATTACGCCGATAGTAGCCTATAATACTGTGAAAACATCAACATATATTACCCCATTATTACCATGTTATTACAATATTAATACAACTATATTACCATAACCCAGATATACATATGGTTATTATCAAACCCTTTCCTACTTATTACATTGGTAATTGCATGTTATTACACCTGTTACCTTCTTATCACCTTATTACCCAAGTATTACATCTTATTACTGTGATGTATTACCTAGTTATTACTTTGGTAATTACATGTTATTACCTATATATTACATCGTTATTATCACAGTTACCCCACTATTACCATCTTATTACCAAGCTGTAATTTGAAGTGCTACCCCCAAAATAAATGTAATGATTATGCAGTGCATAATGAAAACTGCACTTCAGGCACAAGCAATTTAGTTTGAATAGTAAGAAAATAATTCACAAAGCTAAAGATTTATGTCTTATGAGATCTGACTAAACACCAAATTCTCCAAACAACTGTCTTCGCAGTGAAGACTGTTTCTGGTAACCATCAAGTGAAATATGTGTCAAAATGTTGAAATTCTTTTCTGTTTTCTCAACTGGAAT
The DNA here is from genome assembly GCF_004354835.1 of Perca flavescens. Lineage (NCBI taxonomy): Eukaryota > Metazoa > Chordata > Actinopteri > Perciformes > Percidae > Perca > Perca flavescens. The sequence continues at coordinate 14,593,492 of NC_041341.1, read as the reverse complement.
CTTGGAATTATGCATTTATTTATTATTTGTTTGATAAGTTATGTTTTGAAGCTGCAATGAAAAACAGTAAACAAGCAGCAGCCTAAAATAGTTGTAAACAGAACATGATACTCAAACCCCAGGATCATTGGGGTCAAAATAAACAGAGAGAGCCACGGCGGAAAAGTGGCAAACTTCATAAGCCTTTAGAAAAAATCATTGAAGAACAAAATAAAGTCTGAAAGAGAAAAGAAATGTGTTGCTCATACTAAATAAAAACACACAACACTATAAGAGAGCCTGTTGGTGAGCAAACACAAACACAAAGCACAACCACCCATGCCTAGATCAATGGGGTACCTTTAGCGTGTGTGTGTGTGTGTGTGTGTGTGTGTGTGTGTGTGTGTGTGTGTGTGTGTGTGTGTGTGTGTGTGTGTGTGTGTGTGTGTGTGTCCACTCTGCTGCTGTTGATCCGTAAATTGATGCCAGATTGGTGTCAAGGCAGCCAGATTTTGCTAGATTGGCTCGTCATTTCTTGTCAAGGAAGCCAGCAGTCAGCACTGTGCAACAAGCTGACATATAGCAGACATGTGTCGCACACGCACGCGCACACACACACACACACACACACACACACACACACACACACACACACACAAACACACACACACACACACACAGACACAGTCCAAGTACACACAAGATATGGAGCAGTTTCTTCTCTCTGTGTGTTTGTGTCTCTGCTCTGTTTGTGTTGATTACACCCTCAGGAACAGTGTCCCAGTTTTTTTGAAAGAGGAAGTGCATGTCTTCTCGTTGCAGATTCACTTGGCGGTGACTCTCTCCCTCTCTTGTTACTTTGCAATTAAACATCTTCCTCATCTCAGCTCTCTAAACTCTACTAAACATTAATTTATATATGACTAGATTGCAGCGTGTGAGGAGAAAGTGTTGATTTTAACATTCAATGTGTTGGTCTTCTCACTCATGTTAGTAATGGTGTTTTTAGTGGCAGTGGCGGGATTGCTGCTGTTTTTGTTTTTAGTCAAGCTTCTGGGGCTACTTTCATTTTTGTTACTGTTGTTGGTAATAGAGAAATTCAGGCCGCTCTCTGTTTTATTACAGCCAAGGGGTTCAACTACCCTACCAAGAGTTGTAAAAAAACTTTACTAAGCTAATCTCTTTGCTGAGACTAAAAGGATAAAGCTTGCACTATTCTATGTATTTCTTATCCAATCCAATCCAATCCAATTTTATTTATATAGCCCATTTCACAGATAAACAAATCAACAAAGCGCTTCACAAGGTACATACAAACAAATATGGGGTAAAGAAAATACAGCATGACATGAGGAGAGACGAGGAGAAAAAGGCAACTCCCATACTATGCCCCCACTAGGAGCACAGTGTGGGAACAGGAAAAAAAACACCTCAGCAACATAATATAAGCACATAATCAGTACAACGGCAAACAAGACACGCAATGGGGAGGGGGGGTGTTGGGTGCATGGGGATTGGGGTGTTGGGGTTTAGGTAGTCCAGCACAGGCAAGCAGACATCTTGTCCTGCAGCCAAACAAAGGCGCTGGTCCCAGACCTGCCCGCCTGACTGGGGGTTGAAGCGGTGAAGGCGCTGGATAGGGGGGTGGGGGGTGGTTGCATATCTGTATATATGTAAGAGTTTGTGTATGTGGGCCTGAGTAGTCAAGCTACGTCTGGCCCCCGTAATCTGGTTTTCTCAGTCCGCACGATTGTCATTGCGATACACAGCCGGTTGCCATGGAGTCAGCACCCATGAAAAGACCAAAACCAACAATGAATTGATTCAACTGTGTATTCAAAGGGTTATAATTGGCCCATGCTTGTAAATATTACCCATCATCTTATCACAGGCTGATGGGCCAGGGGTGTCCTGCTCTCTTGAACAATGAAATCATTTTACATAGTTGTCTATACAGTGAAGCACTTTGTAACTGTGTGTTTTAAAAAGTGCATTATACATGAAATTATTAATTGGGATTCAGCATACTCTACCTGTTGTGTTCTATAGGCATGAGCTGAACTGTACTTGCAACAGAATTTTAGCAATGAAACTACAAATAATTCCCTCATCTGGCTGAAGGATAAATCACACCCCTGCATTTTATTTGCCATTTCGTTTTTTTGTGACAATTTTGTGGCTCTGACACCTGACACTAAGTGGGTGAAAAGGCACAGCAGATGTTATATTTATAATGTAATTTTGGTACCAGTTTTGACATGAAATTGTGCCTGAGCACCACAGCTTACCACAAATACAAGCACAAAAGTTTGACAGGGGACTTGGAACATGGCAAGAATTTTAACGTCAGAGTTGTTGTTGAGAATTGTCACTGGGGACCAAAACATTTAACAGTACTTTTGTTTTTTGAACATACACATTTCCAATAAAACCTGTTATGTGCTGTATGTTGATTTCTTCCCCTTTTATAAAATAAATACATCAATTTGTGCCATCTAATGCATGTCTAAACACACACTAAAATAACATTTTTGATACAATTGTACAATAAAAGTCTACAATGTGTAAGAAATTGGTGATTTGTTCCAACAATGTTATCCGCCGCTGCTTTTAGGATGTGTGAGGGTCTTTCCTATTAGGCGATTGTATTGTAGCTCTCACATGGCAGAAAGAATTGTATTTCCTCTGCAGAATCTTATTTTGTTTGTTTTGTCAAAGTGTTTGGTCAGGGCACCCTGGTGGTCAAGGGGTTAGAGCAAGTTTTAGGAATTTTCTTATTGATTTTCATATCATACAGAAATGAATGGCTGCATGGAATTGTAGAAAAAAAATCATCCAAAAAATTCTAAATATGTACCGCGAGCATTAAGTATAGGTAGCAAAAAATAAATTATAACTGAATTGTAATTCTGTTGCTAAAACAAATGTACTGGTATGATTCTTTAATGCAAAAAGCCAACAACCATCCACAGGATAATCACAATAATATATTTCCCCTTGTAAACAGGATTTGTATTGGTTGCCACACCCACGTGCACTTATGCGCAGATTTAATACGGCAAGTTTATACATTAATCAAGCCCAACAGATTACCGTTTCCTGTGTTTCTGAGAAGCATGTAAGAGGTCGTCATGGATGGTAATATTATGAAATAGTTACAATGAGGTTATAATTTATTGGCAGTCGTTGGCAGTGCAAGTGACAGCATTACATAAGTACACATATCTATTACTGCTGGCATTATAAACATTTAACCAGGTTATATCACAACACGTGTGTGATGACGGTTGTGCATTAAAGCTCCATTGTATAATTTTTTGAGTTGATTCTTACCACAAACCCTTTTGTTCTTTCACAAATATGTGCTCATTCATGTGTAATTACTTCCACCAACTAATCAAAGTATTCTCGTAAGCGTAGAATCTGCCATTCAGAATCAATCAGAATACATACGAGCGAGTCGCTCGAATGACGGCCGCCATGTTGCGCCTCCATCTTTAAAATACATTAGCCAAAAAGGGACATACCTCCACCTTTCGCGCTTTTCACTCAGTAGCACTGACTGTGAAGAATGCCACGGAGGGAGGGGGAGAAGATGACTCACGACTGCCGGCAGATTTGAAAGCCTGTTGAAGATGGAGGATCACGCCTATTCTCGAGGACATGTAACAAAGTCGCCAAGGAAGTTAAAAAGAGAATTAAAACGGCAACGCGACAGGCAAAGCAACAAGACCAAAGTTAATACTGGAGTGGCTTTTCCAAGATGGAAAGAGCTCATAAGGAGCAAGGATTTTTTTGAAGTTGAAGTTGCCTGCTTTCTTCTCGACAGGTAATTGTGCCTATTTGTGTAAATTCAAAGTTTTCTAGTTGCTACTTGCTTGGCTAATTATAGCATGGTTGTGCATAACGCTAGAACGACGTCTATGATACTTTTCCTCGCATCAATGATGAAAAAGGATTGTCTACCTTGTAACAGAAACGTAATCATGTGTCGTGATTTCCCTGTCAGACAACTCGCGTCATGTGCAGGTGTAACACAGACTAGCTACAGCTAGAACAGCTGCGTGTAAACGATGGAGATACTAAGAGCTAATTTCGGTTTCATTGACATTGTTCATACTGCTCAGAGAAATATATTAAAAACACAAACCTCCGTTGCTTCTCTCCTACACTGTAAACATTGCCTTACACTATTAATCTCGTACAATACACAGAATAACAATAGCACTGATAATTTACTAACATTAGCTTGCATATATTTGGGAACCTGATAGCTGATGTTAGCAATGAAATGGTACCAAAATAACGTAAAACTATTATTACACTGGAAGGAACACTCACGGACGAAGTCGTACTTCTTGGAATAATACGGCCACTGTGAATGGGAGGGGCTAGAAAGTAATATTCAGTTGGTTGTCATATAAAAATGCACCGCTAGATGGGAGAAATTCTTGCACAATGTAGCTTTAAGCCAGATGTTGGAAGACCTGAACAGCTGGATCTAAAAAGCTAGACTGCTGTGATTTCTTTAAAGTGCCTGGTTTAATATGAAATAGGATTGAGGGATTTGGTTATAGAGTCCTGCTTTCCCTTTGGTATTTATTTGAAGTTTGACTGTAGAGGGGCCATTTCACAGTGTCAATCCCTCCTGACAAGCAGCCAGAGCACTCAGCCTGAGTCTCTGCGCATGACGGAAAGACAGCAGAGGATTCCCTGACAGTCTTGTTTCTCTCTGGATGAATCGGTCATGGCTACAGCTGTAAGGCTGAGTGATTCAACCAGTCAGCCAGAAAGGAACCACTGAACCAACCGGCCTGCCCATCAGCTGCCATATTTGATTTGGGGAAAACTGTACTGACTGTAGTCAATACTTCACCTGCAGATAATCAAAATCCAGCTGTACTATCTGAAGCTCTTGTGCATTAATCAAACACAAATGGACCAAACACAATTTGTGTGGGAAGAATGATAATCACTGCCTTTTTGCAATATCATCTCAGGGCAAAAGAAAAAAAAAGTGCTATATTGACAATTTTTAATCACTTTTTCATTGAAATATTGCACAATGAAATTCCTAAAGGTTCACTGATAGTCTTTAAAAGCAGCACTGTCTCCATTTCTTCACATATCATATCTCACAGAATTCTGTGAAATGAACACGGCCCCTTAACTCAAAATCTGTGTCAGTTTCACGGAATCGCTGAAAATTCCGTGATGGGCCCACGGAAGAAATCCGTGAAATGAACATGGCCCCTTAAGTTAAGGAAAAGGTTGTGGGTGGGCAGGACAACAACGGGTTGCGTATAGGAAAAGAAGAACGGGACGGCCGTATACAGTGGACGGGTTGGGTTTAGGAAAAGAAGAACGGGACGGTTAGGGTTAGGAATCGTGACACGCGGGACACGATCCCCGGTCTCCTGGGTGAAAGTCCCGTTGTTTGACCCATCCACCACCCCAACCAACCTCCCTACGTGGATTTTCGGGCTTTCATACTACTCGCTAGCATTGTCGCTCTTAATGCTACGTCATCTTCTCATTGACTTTACTTTGGATTGTTTTCCATGGTGGCCACACGAAATTTTCACACATTCCGTGCCACCACCACGTAAAGCAGTGTTAATAGTTCGTGATCATTTCACGGAATTCTGTGAGACCAGGCTGCCATTTTTATACAGTACAGAATTTTAATCAATTTGTTGTGACTGACTGTTATTAAACATCAACTTTGACTCAATTTCAAGAAAGGTCCAGCTGGTTCAAAATGCTGTAAGGACAGATACATTTCTCCATACAGTATATCTCCATTTAGGCCCCATGCATTGGCTCTTATAGAGCTGATTTAAAAAATAAATATTTTTAACAAACAAACAAACAAATATTCTTGCTGATTGGTATCCCCGCACCCACCTGGGCAACACCGGCAAAGGAGAGAATTCCGCCCAGATCCAGGAGCCTGGTGCCACATTCTGTGCCAGTATTTCATAGTCCTTATAATGTTAATGTTTGTTTGTGGTGGTCTGGGATAATAAATAAGCAGATTTGTAGAAGACTTTACCTGACATATGTTACTTAATACAACAGGAAAAGGTTTGAAGCAGCCGCTTTTGTTTTTTCTGAGAGCCATACAAGTCTGTTAGCTTTCGTTTCCTGTGTGCATGTCAATGTTTCCTAGGACAGCAAGCTTTCTAGTGGAAGAGTGTGCGTGGGTGTATCACACAATAATGACTTCTGACTTGCTGGCCTCCACAGTGTGGTGTAAGTACTGTAACCAAAAGATCTACAGTTCAAACATTTACATGTACGGGTCAGAGCTATTCAACAATACGGTATAATTAGCATTTCATTTAGAATATATACAGTGCAGTATAAAATTCTCTCACTTTTTATTTACATTATGAACCATCCAGACCTCTCAGGTGGTCTGGGACAGTTCTGCTTTCTGTCCCAAGAGTCAGAACTAAAGATTGAGAAACAGCATTCAGTTTTTATGCACCACTTATCTGGAACAAACTCACAGAAAGCTGCAGGTCCGCTGCAACTCTGTTCTTTTGAATCAAGGCTTGATGCTGCCCATTTTTTTAAAGTAATTGTTCATTTCTTACACTGCACTGTAACTTTTATTTTTTCTATTTCATATCTGTCTAATTCTATTTTAGCTGTTTTTATATTGTTAATTGTTTTTTATTGCTCTTTAATGTTTTATGTAAAGCACTTTGAATTGCCTAATAAAGCTAGCCTGGTCCTACCAGACTCTTGTACATTTCATTAGTACAGAGAGTCTGGCCACTCATTGACAAGTGTTAACTTCCTTGAAGGCGGGTACTGTTGAAATTTAAAACTATTGGATTTGCCCAGAGCCACTCTGGATTTGCCATAACCAATCGCTAACGTTTGGTCGTGACATATGTCATGCGCATGTGCAACAAGAGGGGAGACCGACAACTATCGGCTTATATTTAGCATTAGCATCGCTAGTGTTAGCCTTAGCCAACTCCTTTACCACTAACGGAGCGAGCTGGAAAATCTAACTTGTTGGTGGCCACAACATCATGGCCACCAACACATCTCAGCAAATATTGTTCTTGCTCGGGCTTTAACTTCTGGATATTCGGCAGCGTTGCCACAACGGAAGGAATGGCTTCGCTCGCATCTTTCTAGTGCACGTCCTCAATGTCATCGTTCTCAGCCACTCGCTCTGTTCGCTGATTGGACCACCAAATATTTGGCCAGAAAAAAACCAAGAATATACCGCAAACTACTGAAGGAAAATGAAAATTGAGCGGAAGTACGTAGGAGGGCGGAGCCAGGCTATAATAAAGCTGCCTTGCCTTAAGTTATTGTTTACATAATATTATAATAATTCACCAACACACGTGCACCCAAACACACCTGTTCGTGAACATGTAGTTTCTAGTGCTTCTGCACAAGCTGTTGTGTTGCCTGCCTCACAGTGGGGCGAGGATTAACTCAGATTTAAGAGAAAGAATTTTCATGATTTACAGCCGTTCTGTAAGTGCTCTCACTGTATTGATATTCCCAACTCCAGGGGTGATGCTTGATAAAAGTTACTTTCATTTCATGGGGCGAAATACAAAAGGACAAAGGACCCTTGTGGAGGAAAAGAGAGGACTGTAGCTATTACAGGCCATTGAGGACTTTTTAGTTGCAGCAAAAGAACCGCCATCCACACACACACACACACACACACACACACACACACACACACACACACTCTTTGATCCAGCTACAGAGAACACCTTGAACAAGACTTGAATCTGACACAAATGTCTTTCTAGGGTTTGAACTATGATAAAATAGCCATAACCCTCCAGAATTTCTCTATATCACTCTTTTCTTGACACTAACAAGGAAATCTAATCTACGTATATTCATTGTGACTTTCCTAAGCAATGCAAGACGTAAATATTTCACACAGGTTCTTTAGACTCAGCCACTGAAAATTTGATGGTGACTCTATGCTGCTCAACACCACATCTGTCACAATGGAGGCAGCATCATTCGTGTATGAGATTTTAATTGTAAAAATACTTGGATTTTTCAAAAGGAGCAGCTTTGTTTAATTGATTTTATGTTCCCAGACATCCAAAGGTGGTGGTGTTTCCTACTGCAAAAGACATGGTTAACTACAGTTTATAGTAAACCTGTACATGGGCTCTAACACCATTGTCAAGGTTGCAGACGACACTACGTGATTGGTCTCATCAGCAACAATGATGAGACGGCCTACAGGGAGGAGGTCAAGCACCTATCATCATGGTGCACTGATAAACAACCTGGCTCTCAATAATTTGCACTACCCTTCCCCACCCATACTGTTCTATTTATTTATTTACAAATGTACATACTGTAATTATACCTATACATAGCCATATTCTACTGCTCTTCATACTATTCATCCTGCACATACACTTATTCTTACTACTCTTATAATGTCACTGCACATAGCTGTACATACTGCACATATCTGTCTATATGGTTCATTCAGAATATCCATATTTATTCTGTTTTTCTTATTATATATTCTGCTAATACACTAGCTATATCTATATTATTCTTACTACTAGTATAATGTCACTGCTACTACATTGCACATATCTGTACATGTTGTTCATACATTGTTCATATTACATAGCCATATTTATTCTGCTCTTATAACACTGCAATATATTTCTTGTCCTGCCTATGCACCACCTGTCTATACTTTGTATATCATATTGCACTTTTCTGCTTTTTTGCACTTCTGGTTAGACGCAATTGAATTGAATTTCGTTGTCTTTGTACTTGTACTCTGCACAATGACAATAAAGTTGAATCTAATCTAATCTAAAATCTAAATGAGGTCCACTTGTAGCAAAGATGGCTCGGAATATACACAGTGAGGAGAAAAATGGGCAAAACGAGCAGATGAGCTGCTAATTATGCACCAGAACCTCTCAAAGTCATTCAATAGTGTCAGGTCAAACAAAACAAAATTTGACCTGATGATGACATTAGAGGAAAAGTTAAGACATCATAAATGGTTATTCCAATTTAACCTAAGGGGGACATGAATCTCTGTACCAAGTTTGCATAATCCATCCAAATCAAATTTCATCAGAATCTATCCAATAGTTGCGATCATTTTACTTAAAATCACAAATGTAAACCTCATGGTGCTACTAGAAAAATCACAATATAACCAAAGTCATTAGGTTCATCCTCTGAGAACCTTGAATGTCTGTACAAAATTTTGTGTTAATCCATCAAGTAGATGTTGAAAGGTATGGCTAAAAACCACATTGTGGTTGCAGCATTGTGGTATTTGTTATCATCGCATATTTTTTCATCATCTGATTTTCAATAATACCAAGTCCACATAAATAATATACTTCCGCAAGGTTGAACAGGCTCATCTGGATTGGCTGATCCAATAGAGAGAGAGAGAGAGAGAGAGAGAGAGAGAGAGAGAGAGAGAGAGAGAGAGTTACAAAATAGATAGCTGAAAGGACTGATAAGGGCACGATACCACGGAGGTTTGCAAGTGATCCACATCCAGTTACTGTTTGGATACCGAGTTCCTAAGCACTACTTGTTGCTTTACGAGCCCTCATCCCTTTCATTGCTCATTTGCACATTACACTGCTCTTGAGGCAACAAACGCAAGTGTTCCATTTGTATTTGCATGGTGCTTGACATTTACACACTGGGAAAGCAATTAGGCCAGAACTAGGGGTCATTAATACAATGAGTAGGCTAGACGTGTTTGCTCTGATAGCTACTGCAATATGTATTCATGGAGAAATGACAATGATGCCATCCATATTTCAACATACTAACATATCCTCTGAGTGTCTCACAGAGGAAAGTAGATGACAATCTGAATTCCCTGTTCCTTGCGCCTACTCATCTTCTGTTTCGGCGGCCTGAATCTAAGCAGTATAAAGGCCAACTCTTTGAACAGGCGTTTTTCAAGCTGTTTCAAAGGGGGAGGGGAACAGAACACAGGCTATGGCACTGGATACAAGAAAACATTGACAGAGACTCATAGTGCTTGGTATGAATAAGTGTTGCAGATGCAAATTCAAGGTAAAAGATGCATCACAGGTTAAAAAACACATGACTGAGTCAGGGAGTGATACTAAGTGCTGACAGAAAACATGAAAATGAAACAGTTTAGCTATTAGAAGGGTAAGTGGAAAGGACTGCAGTCATCATGAGTGAATGATTCAAGTCTACAAACTCCTTTTAAACAAAAAAAAATGTATTTAAAAAAAATACGGCTTTTTTGATGGAGTTCCTAGGTTTGGAAGGTTTTTTCTTTGTCATGCTAACTTGTAATTGTTGCAGTCATCTTTTCAGATTGTTTTGTGTGTGCAAAGGCAGCAGGAGGAGCAACAACAGGGTATTGTGCATCAAGGCTTTTACTCCGGAAGTAAGTTTAACTTCGTTCAAGGTAGTAAAAACCTTTCACCGTATTTCCTTGTGACTATAAATAACTTGAGTCATTTCCCCTGGAGCAGTGAAGGCTTTAGGCCAATATCCACTTCAAATTCAAGCAACTTTTGTGACAGCAGTTGTGAATGTAGATTTGAACTACAGTGTTGTATTTTGTTGAGCTATTTATTAAGATTAAAAATATTTGCAGAAAAGGCATTTTAATGTTTACTTTAAACATTTTCAAATGCCTCAAAGTGCCGAGTGTCATAGTGTCGAGATTGGGAAGTAGATGGATGTATTACTGTAGACTGTAACAGAAAGTCTATTGGTAGGCAACTACACCACAGCCTTTATGAATAGATTATGACTGCCTGATAAAAAATAGTATCCCTAAAAAAACTTTTTCCATTAATTTGCTGGTTTCTAGGGTTGCCTGTGAAAAGCAAAAATAGCCTTATTACCCTTGTAAAGAGCTGCCATTAGGCTCTTAAATGCTGCTGATGGCAGCAACCTGTAACACCCAGAGTTTGTAATTCTGGGTAAGCAAAATGCTTAGATTTATGTATTTATTACTTCACTTAAGTTTGATTATGGTTATATATTTATTTAATTTAGCTTAAATTTGGCAACCTGTGTGTGCTTTGCTGCACTTGCCCGGGTTAACCATTTGACTTTCTGCTACTGACATGTTGGTTGATTGAATGATTGCGATGGTGTTTGTTTTTTATGTGACTGGTTGACTGCAAAATTAAATTGCCCTTTAGGGATAAATAAAGTTGTTTGAATTGAATTAAACATTTCCAGTGTCTTTATATGTAACAGCCACGGAGAACACAAATGTTAGTACTCTGCATTTGATACAAGGTTTCCTTTAACCATGCATGCTATTACTACATTTTCTGTGTGATTCTAAAAGACTGTTATGTTTTGTTGGATGATGAGTTTTTGTGTTAAAAAATGGTGAATGCGTTTGGCAATGGAGCAACTGACGAATGGGGGCAACACGCAGAGGTTGTCTGCATGCTACACTGATTATATTGACCACAGCAGGGCTTTCCCTGCCAAACACACCACTGACTTTCCTCTCTCTCTTTTTCTCTCCCGTCTCTCCTCCTCCCAACCAGTCAATGCAGTATTTGTAGTCTTTCCAGTATCCTGCCTTCCCATTACCTGTCAGAAGCTAATAATGTATAGCTATCTCTGCAGCATCCATACCATGCCGACTAACCACTATTCTGTGTGTTTTAGGCTACTCCATTTTAATAGAGATGTAAGGATTATCCCAGATGGATGAGGGAGATTCAGCGTAAGCTCTAGCTGACAGATCGATAGTTGGCTGATGGCCACAATGGTCAACCCACTCAGGGAGGAGAAATACAGCTGGAACATGCTTCTATGAAGATCCATATAGACAAACAACTTCAGGGATGCAGAAGAGCGATTTCTGGGAAGCTCACAGAGGCTTACACAGGCTCTCTGAGCAGCCAGCATGCATACTTCTATAACTGTGCAACTGTACAGTACAACACTGACTGGTAAAGTAAAGAACACTATGTAGCATTTATGTGGAGCCATCATAAAAGAAAAGCACTACAATAAAGCAAAGACTCCCATGGCAAAAGCTAACAGATGTAAAATGGAGCAGTTGCAAGCAAAGAGTGACTTGCAGATGAGAGTCATCACTACAAAACGTGTATGACAGCTCTTATAAAAACCGTAAGAGAACAGCTTGGAATTATTTTTTCTTATTTGAAAATGAGGTTTCTTTTGTGCACCATGTAGTTTCTGGTTACATATGCAACACTGTCACATAGCACATATTAAAAGTCATGTGCAAGTATGTTATTAGGTTTCAAGTTTCAGGAGAAGATGAAAGTCGCAACCCAATAATTGGTTGATTGTCCTGCAAGCATGAGGCCCGAAGTGGGGATTAACAAAGATCTATGAGGAATTGACCATTTTTAGCAAATAGTTATAGATTTGGCAGAAAAGGCTCTTCTCTTTGAGGGAGCTCTTAAAGAATATGAGCAGCAAGGGAGGTTTTGCTGGGAGCCACCCCCCCTTAAAAACACATACATGGAAATTAAATCTTAGTTAAATTGACAACTAGCACATAAATACTATGCTGCCATTTGCATGTATCGCATGAGAGAATTAGCAGAGTTTGGAAAAAAGGTGGTTATAATGTTATAAATAATATATAAGGTTATAATATATATGGTATGATTCAATGCTATTAAGCAGCTGGTACAGCTAACCTGATATACAGTGTCTCCCCTTTAGCTATCTCTGCTATTTATTTTGCAATGGCACTGTCGCTGCATCAGGGGCTTAGCACTGCCCAAGATGATTGTGATTGGTTGAAATACAAACAACATAGAGTGTTTGTTTCCACTATTCTAGAATGTTAACTCATGCAGCTGGACTATTCTCCTGCAGCTGGTAGCTAAGAAGCTGACAAATGAGCCACTGATAGTGAAGCATGAATGAATTTGATGCTTATCAGCTAATGCAAGCACAACTTCAGTGGTCTCCCTGAACGAACTCTACGCTCCATATACTACAAATATACATTAATAGACCTTAAGATGTTGACCTGGAAAGAGATAGAGAGACAAATCAGTTGATCAGCTGTGTTGTGTGTTTATGATTTATTGTTCGGAGAGGCGTAATCCCCACAGGTAAAGACAAACACACTGAGGGGGGACTCCCTGTTTATGGGTGGGTGACTCACTGCTGTGATGTTAAACTCTTCTTTCCACTGGAACATCCCAAACTACAACTCTACTGAGCACCCTGAACTGACATGATTCTGGCAAATAATATTCAGATTTTCCAACCTGTACGTCTTTTTAACAAGCCAAGAGAGTCCATCCATTAGAAAGTCATTAATAACCACAGTGATATTAAATGGTTTGAGGACTCGACTGTCTATTTTTAGCTCCTCTTGGCCTTGACCAATAGTTCACCAGTTCAGCTTTGACGCCTACCTCCGACCATGTTGTTTATTAATGCATGAAGCTGCTCTTCCTCCAGCCCGTATGACCGCCACCCTTCCTGACACTAATACTGCAATAAAGGCAAAAGAGCAAAGCACCACTTTGGAATAATGAGGCTCCCCCCACCTCAACTCTGAGCCTGACAATGCGTCTGAGGTGAAATCATCTTAGTAATTACTATAGGTACTGTAGATCTGTGGGAATGTGGGAATTTTATGGTGGGCACCCTTCTCTGATTCTGTTAGACTACTGTGATGTTTAAGTGGTTAAAGACTTAAACAGGATTTTTTTGGTCAATGTCCTAAAACATTAAAGTAGGTTTAAATGCATAAATAATGACACAAAAGATGCCTGTTTTCTGTAAAGGTAGGTGCGACTTCTGTTAAGCAGCATTTCAGCTATTTCTTATTTTCTTTTAGAGACTAACAGTGACTCTTTTTCACATTCATGAGAAGACGAAAATCAAGACAACGTTCGAAAAATGAATGCATTTCCTTGTTGAAACAGTTTTTCTAATTTCCTTACATTTGTTTTATTTATTTTGTCAAATGTGAGAATATCAGTTAGACAACTTGTGAAAGAGATCATTTTCATTCATGGTGCATTTGCAATCAACACCAATAAAACATGTTCACACAAAGCCATCTGTTGGGCAACGATGTTGCATGTATCCTAAACACACAAACACACACACACACACACACACACACACACACACACACACACACACACACACACACACACACACATACTTGTACACACTTATAGAGGTGTCACAATTCTGTTGTATTTATGCTCTCCTTGTGTAAGCTATAATAACCTTTGTCATATATATTTACATTATCTCTTTTTTATTTTTTAAATTCAGCCCTGATCACACCAGAATGTGTAATAGCAAAGTTCACCAAAGCATTCTCTAACCAATGTTAACTCATAACATGCTAGCCAGCCGGGAAGATGCCGGGGCTTGTGACAATAAGTTCAGTTTAATAAAGATATATGATTGTACCATTGGCTCTTGTTTCCTAACTGTCTGCAGACCATGTGTCTTTTGTGGAGCAGTTTATATTCCAGCAGAGCATGTGTATGTTGCATATGGTGCAACACAGCTAACAAACTAAACTAGCTTCCCATGTTTTGAACTGTGTCCGGTCCCTAAAGGTCAGCACTGTCGAGACTGTATGCTATTGGTCAGTGGCACAAATTTTGAAGTCAATGTTCACCGACTTTGAACATGAAACGAAAGATTAGTGCAGATTTCCTTTGCTGCAATTGAAGCTAATTGATTTCTCTGCTTATGCTTTTGTGACCGGGCGATTGAGAGGCTGACCTATTAACTATGAAAAAAAAAAGATCCTTATGTAGATAGAGAAGATGTAACCTGCATGTCCATAAACCTCAAATTTGTCTTTTTTAAATATACTAATATACAGTGATCTCATACTGAAAGGTCATTTTAATAGCATGTTGAACTGAATTATCCACCCATGAAATGCCATGTCTTTGCAAGACACCTCGAGATGAAAGCAAAGGAGCAAAGGGCATCCATGGTAGTGTGTCCCTAACAGATACACTTGAGAGCAGCATTAGAAAAATGGCTAAAGAGGTTGGAAGATGAATAAGAATGTTGGTGGGGAAATATCAAATACCCAAACCGGGGCTGATGGCTTCTCAAAGGACTCTCTTGGTTTCACACCACCGACTTCGGAATAAGCCGCTCTTTTGTATTCTTCCCTACACGTGCACTTTCATTTTCATTCTGATGCAAACAAAGGGAGCCCTTACATCAAGCTCCCACCAAGCTTTCATACTTTCTGAATTGGGCACTACAGGAAAGAGATGCCCTCAGTCTTCAGTGTTCATATCGCTGATGATACAGCCTCTAACAAGTAAATCTAAAGCCACTGCAGTGCTCCAGATTGGTCCTTTCAAGGATTTCATTTCTAAAAGGACCACTCAAGTGATGTGGCAAGTCAATTTGACAATCATGAAAGGTAGCACTAACAAGTGCAGACTCCTGATAAAGAAAGCCTGCAGTGAGAGACTCCAGTGAAGGGAGGAAATGGGGAACTGGCTCTAAAGAAAACCAGCCGACCATGAAATGCCCAACCTTTACACTTGAGAGATGACAGGAGACTGTATTAGCAGGACAGGAAAACAACGACAACAAAATCAACACTAGGGAGTTGCATTCTTTTGCACCATCATTTCATCATGTGTTATAAAAATATATAATCCAACACTTCCTTGTTTGCTTTTTTGGGGATTTAATATCAGTCCCTACAGAATAATTTATAATATAATATAAATAAATATAATAATATTTTTTTTTAATATTTTACCTCATTTGAATTTGTCTGTTTTTGTATGAAGACTTATATTACAGTTATCTAGAGACTACCACAATTCGTATTTCTGCTACCTTCTACAATAAGCTGGGTGAATTTATCTCCCCTTATTATATTTCAGAAGAAATGTCTGATCCAAGGAGCAGTCTGGAAGAGAAATTAGCTGGGAGTTTATTGGCTTGGATACAAAAGGAGCAGATTAAAAAAGGGATGAGACGATTGAACTCCCCTTTATCCCATGGTGTGTCCTTTGTGCCAGGCTGCACAGTCCCTTTGATGCTATCTCTGTTATTCGAGCCGCATGTGGGTGCCTCACACAAAAGAATATGATGCACTACCAGAGGCCTTGAATGAAGTTTCCATTTATTTTCTAAAAGAGTGGCACTCTCCTTTTGATTCACCTCATCTGGTAATAAATTGAGTCTCACTCATTATCAAAGCACGTCATCACAGTAAAAGCCTTAGTGATGCATTATTGTGAAATAATAACAACTGACCAAGGGACTTCTAGTTGATAAAATGACCTGGCTTCAGGGAATGAGGCCATATTGAGAAGGAATACTTTTTTTAAATAAAAAAAAGGTTGTTGTCTTGAAGATTTTCCCTATATACTATGCACCCCAGCAACTCCAAAGCAACATGTTCTTCTGCATTAATATAACCTTCAAAGTAGTTTCTGAAAATGTGAGTGCACAATAATCAAATACCCTTAATGGGCAGAAAAGGTTGACTGTCAGATTCTGGCTTGCGAAGGAACAGAGTGATAATGGGAGGAATGGTTGTACCTTGCTTACAGAGGCACATAGAAAATGCAGAAAGAAGGGGGAGGAGGATGACGAACATCTTACATCTTATATCTTACAAGGCACACACTAAGGAGCAAAAAGAGACCTTTGAGTGGGCGGCTGGATAGTTGAGGTCTGATCAGAACCTGCATTAGCACAGAAATAAGCTGCAAATGGAGCAGGAGAGCTATATGTAGAGAGGAGCCCGGTAAACCGAGATGAAGGAACACATCGCCCCGACAGGGCTCAACGAGACCCACTTAGTGCTTGGACTAAACATGTCCAGCGGACTAAAAGCACATCATGATAAAGGTCTCTGAAGTAACATAGTCAGAGTTACAAACACTGCTGCAAAAAGGGGGCTTTACTTTAGTTCGAATGCCAATTAGCAGGGGCATTTATCGGCTATAAAGTATGTTGGTGATCAACTTCCAGGCGTCAAAAACACTTCACAATTATTGAATGTGACAAGTGGAGAAGCATGGTTAACTAGAAAATCATATGCTAAACACAGACAATCTGTTTAGACGAAGAGGAACAGCCATTACAAGTTGAAACTAACCAACAGAGATATGAAAGGTCAACAATATGTAGAGGGGGCCGAATATTGCTAATAGGCATGTGACATGATTTAAGCTAGCTGTGTGCTAGTTTTTCAAATAGGGAGTTAATTACTTTTGGCTAAAGGTCCTTTATTGTGTCTGCCCTCTATATTATTTTTGATGTGTACCATAATTTGGCACACATCAAATTTCACAGATATATGACTTGTACAGGTGTAACTATTTATCTGCAGTAATTCTGTAGAGGAACCACTGAACCATTATCTATATTGTATATATGCATGTATAACCAATATTATCACTTATTCTTGTGTTTTAGATTTGATCTAAAACTCTTTTTAAATCATTTCTCAAATGTATCCTCATGCTTTATTTGCAGTTTTTTAAATTTTAATGTTTCACTGATTATTGTCTTTTTGCCTTTTGTTGTCATAAGTAAGTTAAATAATAAAACAACATCTTGCTTAAAGTGATTGCATCTATTAAAGTTAGGTAGGACAATAAAAATAATATTTTGAAGCTTTACTTTTCCAGGTATGCTGCTCGGTCAAACGTGTTTGAGTGTGTGTCTACAAGGGAAAAAAATATGTGTGCAATCAACAAATCATGCAAATGACACCTTATTGTGTGTTATGCAGTAGAGTGCACCCATATATAATATATTAAATATATTAAATAATAATCCCTACTGTGCCATTCCTTAACAACATCCACAGGATTCTAGGTCAATCCTTCTCAAATGAATTTTATTTCCTGGCTTAAGTCAAGCAGTGATTAAGTATTAGAGAATTCCACTGGAATACCAGTCCATTGTACTGTAAGAGAAGTAGCTCCTCTAAACCTCCAAGGTAATAAATGAAGAATAAGATGGCAATCCCTTCTCTGCGCTCTGAGGATTAGGAACAGGAGGACAAGAGACACTGATTCTGATGGATATTCCTGTCTGGGAGAGGAGCAGCACTCCCTATGTTCTTCCCGCTGATTGATTTGAATGACTGAGAGAGGACAGAGTGGAGGAGTGAGACTAGAAGCACTATCTGTGCTGGGCAAGGTCTTATCACCCCCTGGGCTGTCTAGCCCGCAGAAGACTGGTTAGTCAATAACAGTGGGTGACAACAAAGTGAAAAAGAATGGCTGCTCAGTTGACCTAACTCTGGTCAAAAAAGATCTGCATTTAAGAAACTTTAAGGTATCATTTACATCATGCTAAACATATTTGTCACATCATCTCTCTGCCAATAGCATACATTTAATTTATTTGTATAGACTAACAGACCAAAAGATTTAACTTTGTAATATACTGTGCAATAGCACGACAGCAGATCCCATGTGAGAGAGCGAAATATATGTCACCTAATATAAATGTTTATTTCATATGGAATGAAAACTCTAGGGGCATTCAACCTGATTAATACAAAACGGTATGATTGAATGCCTGCTTAAAGGGATACCTAACCTTCAGTGAAATGCAATTATCCTGTTGTAAATGTGGTAAATATATGAGACATATTCAGGGTCCTTATTGGGAATACTTGTCTTGCTTTTTGTGAAAATTGATGAATTTACCTATATAGACACACATATACTGTATATTTGAATGGCTATTTTTTATATGTAAAACACACATAGTGCAGATACAAACATAACTGAAATCAGGACACGTATTCAGCATAATGCATTTAACTTGTGTATGTCCTTATGTTTAAATATAATCAAGTACATTTTCAAGACATACTCAACATTTTTGACAATAGAATAGAATAGCCAGCTTACTGATGTGTACAGATGGCCCTCCCCGTTCATGGCGATGTATAACCCTGTCTTCACGGACTGAATGGCGACAACTCTGAGGCCCACAGGAATAAGGTTGAACAAAGCTGAAAAACACACGTGAACAGGCAAGCACACGTACATAAAAATATCACCAGATATCATGACCATGGACAGACCTTACCATTAATTGAACACACTGAAACATTAACGTGTAATTCATCATCCAAATGCAAGCTGCCGATCATTAATGCATCACAAAGCATAGATAATACAATTGCTAGCTGCTGCATTTAGGTAATCTCTGAAGATGAATTGCAGCATGGCTGGTGAACGTGACTAGCCTAGCATAGCCGCAACCACGCAGATATACCTGAGAAGTAGTTGTAATTGGGGCCACCACTGGTGCGTGGCAGATCTAATAGGCCTTTTGTTGTTGTAGCAGACTCCCTGGGCCTGGTAGGTTAATAAATAATGTTTGTACTGGTGAGAAAAAACAGGACGGGCCTGGCTGTGACATAATTGTGTGTATATTGAAGACTTAGTACATAGTACATAATGACCTTTGCTGACCCTGTAAGTAATAGGTATTGGCAGGTTTAGAGGCTCGGGAAAGGCTGAGAGTACAACCATTCAGTCAGGGCCAACGCTTGATTCAGTGTTATAGATTTAAAGATATGATGCATCTCTTGTGCGCAATTTCCCTCTGTTGTCTCTTCAGCCTATCAGAAGTGACATGTGCCACATCTCATGCTGACAGCAGTAAGTGACGCAATGTAGAGTGTCAGGCTAACGTTAGCACCAAGCACTGGAATCAAATTAACCACCTAGCCTGGAGCGCTAGAGGAGCAGTGCCAGAACCAGCTAATAATACCCTTTTCTCCCTGTTAAGCCTACTGTTTCCTGGTCCACTTTTCCTCTCAGAGAGGAGGGTAAATCTGTGTGATACTATAGCTGGCATTTAAGAAGACATTTTTGTCCCCAAGGCTGAAAAATAAGGTAAGGTATTGGCCTAAAAGTTAACAAAGCGTGACTGAACAGCCGCTGGTTTATTTCCTGCACCTGAGGGATACATCTAGAACAGGGAGTGAGTAAGGCACTTCCTGAAAGAAAAAAACATTTGTGCTCAAGGAACCTATTACCAGTACCAGTAACTTGATAATTTGATGGAGAAGGCCAGCAGTCACTGTCAAGGTACTCACAGGAATTACTGCTGTCATCCTTGGTCCCATCAAGAGAGCCATCTGGGTTCATTTGCAAGTAGTATCCCTGCCTGCAATATAACCTGGTCACTATACCCTTAAGCTGGGGATCTGCAGGAGAGAAAGAGGGAGAAAGAACACAGAGAAAACATTAGCAATCAGCAAAAAGATAAAACGCTTGTTACAGGGACTGCTACAGCCAACCAAATCATCTTCAAGAAATTATTGTTTTCTGGTGGGTTTTAACAGCAACAAGCCATGACACACTGTGCAGAACTATTTCACAGTACTTGGTGACTCCTGTGTATGTTTATAGGCAAATTCTGGACACATAAACCCTGCCCTGCTCAGAGATAGGCCATCCAATTATAGGCAGCAGAATTAATCCGTTGTCGCCTGACTCCAATAATGAACCCAACAGCACCCCCTCTGGGTCCATGGTGTCTAGAATCTGAAAGCATCTGTGCTCTTCCTGTGTCCCTTCCAGCTGACCCGACAGGGGAATTAGCCACATACGTACAAATCTCTCACTGCTGTAGTTAAATGGCCCAGCACCACCGCAGCTCAACCAGTTATGTTGCAATTTAGTTGCCATTTTGTGGGTTTGTAATAACACAAAGAAAAAAGTGAAAGTGAAAATGAAAATGTAAAAAGTGGCTGCACATTGTGATGTCTCTGGAAAAGGATTGCTTGTGTTCAAGCTGCACAACAATATTTCGTCTTCTAGACATGTGTGTGTATGTTGTGTCGTGTGTGTGTGTGTGTGTTTGGGTGTGTGCATGAAAAACAACTGGGGTCATCTACCATCAACATTATTCTTATTGTAGAGACAGCCATCACACCAGATTTCATTCTAGGAAAGCCCTGGGGAGGTGAACCATTAACTTCACCTGAGCCTAAACCGTGCTCCTTGCAAGAAATGTGTGTGTGTGTGTGTGTGGGGGGGGGGCAGAGAGAGAAACTAGAAACTGAGAAAGAAGAGAGAGAGCATGGCCACGGAGGAAAACTCAAGAGGTCTTGCTGAGGGCAGAGAAAGGATTTTTTTCTGTCAGCGTACAGCTCAAGGCAGTCTCTATTGAAAATGGCTCTGCTGGGTGATGGCATTAGATGGCTCTGAGACCTTTCCCGGCTGCTTGAAAAGGGGAGAAAATGCCTCTTTGCTGGTATATCCAAACAATATATAACGACATTCAACAGCGCTGCTTCTGCTGTGCTGCCTCACCAGAACTATGAAAAGGTGGCTAAAGCAGAATGTGACTGTCAGAATACCTCCGCTACGCATTGAGCAGGTTGACAGGATGATGACAGTATCTCTCGGGTTTACTATTAATACTCAGTGCAGTCAAATCTTCATCGAGAGAATGAGGTCACTGTGAGGCCATCATGATTTCTTTGTTTTGTGCGTTTAATATCTGATGGACTATATATATATATATATATATATATATATATATATATATATATATATATATATATATATATATATATATATATATACAAACTGCCATTCTTGTATTGTCTTGTATTGCAATGTATTGCAGCTAATGAACATTTTTGTTACAATTAAGCTATAAATATGTTTTGTTTCTGAAAAATGTATTAATTTAGAGAGAGGCCCATTTCCTCCAGTAAAATCAAGAAAGTAGATGAAAAGTTATAGTCACTCTAAGGCAATATTATGAGATAAAAGTCTAAATTAACATACAGTACAGTAGCATGTCAGATTTTCTAACTAATATTTTTTTCATTATTTGGACTTTTCTAAGTCAAAATTTTAACTTTATATTTCATAACTTTGACTTACCATACAAATAGTCTTTTTAATCAAAACTAACTTTTCATTTATACTCTTTAATGGCAGAAATGGGCTTCCACAGTTAGTCTGAAAATACTAAAAAGAAGAAAAATGCCCATCCAAGTTTTCTGAGCCCATTCAACACCTTCAAACGTCTTGTTTTGTTTGTTTTGTTTGTTGCACATTAGAGGTGTTTGAACCCACAAATGTTTGGTTGATGAATGATTTTAAAAACTACTGATTGACTGTCATGTTGCAAATTAGTTGGCATTTTGTGGGTTTGTAATAACACTGAGAAAATTGAGGGAAAAATGTAAAAAGTAAAGAAATAGAAAACTAAAAGGGATACATTTTTAAAAAAAAACTAGCGTACATGTGACTGCACATTAGGATGTCTTTGGAAAATTCCATGTGTTTAAACTGTGCAATATTTCTTAATTTCATCTTAATTTTCTAGTCTAATTGACTAATCTCCTCAATGTCTCAGCACTTCTGTACTTCGTATACCAGACACTTAATATGTAGTCTCGCATTGCCAGACCTACCTCCACAGCGCTGTGGGGGAAGGTCTGGCTAGTCCACACAGCATTCTGGGATGGGAGAAAAATGTGCTCTGGTTTATTGGCATTTCTTTAAACCAATCACAATTGTCTGGGGTGGCGCTGGACGGAGCAACGGTGCCTCTGCAAAATAGCCTTGGGAAGGAACTTGTTTTGGTGGAACGTGTACATTCAAAAGTAGTTTTAGTCGTGCAATAGAAAACTCAGATCGGACAGATAGTCTAGCTAGCTGTCTGGATTTACCCTGCAGAGATCTTAGGAGCAGTGAACCATTATAGTCCTCAATATTTTTCCCTCTTTCAGCCACTGCAAATGGCATTGGCATATCATAGCAATCTAAAGGGCTAAATTAATTGATTAATTATGCTTATGCGCTCAGATACCATACATTATACAGCCTCAAGACAACACACATATTCCCTATAATCTTCTGATGAGGGAGATGGGTGAGTTTTCACACAGTATAGCAGGGAAACATGGCCACATAGACAAAAACACACTCTTGCACACACACATTTTTACATGGATTTTGTAAACAACAAACAAAGTTTGCCAACCTGCGATTGATTAATGACTTTGATCAGCAGCATTTATACAATGTGTGACAGTGAGATTGATTTTAAAGACAGATCTGTGTGGGGCAATTTGTAATAATTAAAACTGGCATAACTGGTTGCTGGCTGTATGAATACTTGTTTTTGTAGGTCTGTGTGTGGAGGTGAACTTGGCTCCAACGTCATGCTATAAATCATGTGATGTTGGCTGTGTTCCCTAGGGCGAGCCCGCCAGTATATCACACACACACACACACACACGCACGCACACACACGGATCTCCCCTACGGTTTCGAACTTCAGTGTTTTTGAGCTGCAGCGAGAGTGAGCTGAAATCTTTAACAGTCTATCTAATTTATCAAATGGAATAAAAAAACATTAAAAGACATAACGCAATGGGAGGATGTGTGAAGTAAGTTTCAGTAATACAGTATATAGTTGTTGACAATGAGGGGTGCATGAATGAATATGTCCTGCATTGAATCATGTCTTTACAAACCCAACACTTTCTTTATGACTGACAATTTCACATCAGACATGCTAGTGCTAGTACATGCTAGTGAATACCTTAGAATGACATAATGGGTTTTGTAATCCTTAGAAAGCTGGCAAATCATCAATGCAACTCATGTTGAAGGTCAAACTTGCTCATTTTATAAAATGTTTCTGATGGATTTGAGGTCATTTATTTTCTTGCAAACCAAGATTCATGGGATATCCCCCATTATTTACAGCACAGAGATACACTCCTCATCCGTCTGTGTTCTCCCTCTATAACAGACCAGGATGGTGAAACAATAGTGCTGCTTAGAGCTGCCTATGGAGTATACAGACTACCGCAGTTGGAATTTGCCAGTTGCACTGGTATTAGTTTTTACAACAGAAGCACTGTATGATTCTAGATGCCATTTCTTTGTTTCTAGGGAAACAAAGTGGTGGTTTGGCAGCAGCAGGGGGTTTCCTTGAAAACAACAAGCATCAAAAACGTAAGATCCCAAATCGGGTAGTTCTGCAGCAGAAGTCCTCTCTGCATACATGTATAAATTGAACTGTCATTGTGATATTTTTTTTTCTTTTAAAAAGTGGCTTTCCTGCAGCTCCTTTCCTATTTTGTTTTCTGTTGTGTCATTCCTCTGTGTGTGTGTGTGTGTGTGTGTGTGTGTGTGTGTGTGTGTGTGTGTGTGTGTGTGTGTGTGTGTGTGTGTGTGTTTGTGTGCAAAGACACAGGTTTGGCTCAGTGCAAAGCAAACACAGCACAGAGTATAAGGACACACACACACACGTGGGCACAGCTGTAGTTGTAGACTGCTGTCAGCCCTGCCCTGCCTGACCCACTTTGGATGTTTCTGGAATAGGAGAAGGGCTTTCCTGCCTGCAAAGGAAAAAAAAAACTTAATGTTGTTTCTGTTGGTATGGAAAAGTATAGACCAAGCAAAGGAAAGCTACCACGCTTTTCCCATTCCTCCTGATATCCACAACTTCTCTGACAGCTCAACAATAGCTCATCTGATACAGACAGCTCTGAAAGACGACTGATGATGTACTGCTGTGTGCCGCCAACATACTTTTGAATAAACAGTCCACGGCACAGGAAGGCATTCATCTCAAATGGGTTTCTAGATCATGTAAACTAATCGAATGGTCTGATCTATGCAACATGGTCTAATGATCTATGGATCTAATCTAGTGAGATAATTAGAGCCAGAGCATTGAGATTATGGGCGAGCCACAGCTGGATGTGCCCACAGCTCACTTACTGGGTTTGAGGGTAATAGGATTTACAACTCAGATCTAATCGCTTAAAAAAATTGTTTGATCACTGGCTCCGCATCTGATATCAAAATGCATGGGTGATTTAAAATTAAAGCTTATATGACAGAGAAAACGCAAAGTGTTCCCAGCATATTCCCTCAAGTGTTGGTGAGGACAGGAAACCACATCTGTGCAATCTAATGAACAAGGCAGACAATGCCATATCTTTTAAAAACATTGTGCCGTTTATCTAGGTCTATCAGGTACTCCATTGTTTTTTAAAATAGCCTGTCATAATAATACAGTTTAAAAGATGAGGACAATTACTATTGAATTTTGATAGTTTCGATACATTTTCTTTGAATTTGACGAACGCTCTGGCTCAAAAACACAATTTATATCATTGCCAATTAATATACCCCATAACAATAGCTAATGTAGTGTCTCACAAGAACAATACTCAAAACCAAAGGGAATGCTGATGTTAGAATACATATCCAGACACCTCCACTCCCCTCATCTTGACAGATCTCAGCAGGAATCTGAATGTGACTTCAATATATAATCACAGTCTGCATGGTTAGAAGGCTGCTCTGTTCTCTGCAGCTGTCAAAAGGAAGCCCAATGTCTTTCTCACCTAGGCAATGAGGACAACTGTGCATGTCTGCCTGTGTTATCACAACACATATGATCAGTAGCGCTTTCGACTTTTACTCATAAAAACAAAAGTCCTTCCAGGGGCCAATATTTAATTAAGCACACCAAAAAAGCCATTAGTCTTCCTAAGCTGTGTGCTCTTGTGATAATACGGTGAATCAGAGAGAATAAGGGAGGAAAGAAAAGTGTGCAGGAAAGGTGTGGAGGGGTGAGGAGAGAAACAGTGGTATGTGCAGTATTTTCAAAACAGCCCCCTGACAGCAAAGCCTGACATAACTTGGTAAAGATTTTCCTAATTCTCATTTGAGAAAATTAATGGAGTATATTCCCATTAGACCTCTAATCTAATAACACAAACTTAAACCAGGAGAAAACAGAGTGGTTGTCCCTGTGTTCTGATTTGAACTTCAAAAATGAGGACAAAACACTTATTTTAAATCGGCTTTCCCCTTCATTTTATTTTGATTTTAGTGGGAGTGTTTCTCATCTTGCAGGCAGCAGGGTCGTGCTTTTTGAAGCCCTCAGGAAACAGTTCGCAAACACTTGTGCTGGCACTGTTACTGTGGATTATCATCACCATTCTGGCTCGGGGAGGCCCTAAATTGCTCTATAAAATGGCCGTTGCAGGTGTGATGCTGTAAAGTCATTTCATGGTGAAAGTGCAGGTAGACTTTCCATCCACATATCTGACTTACAGATTTATTTGGGCCAGATCCCAACTGTTCACATCCATGAAATGCTAAAATATACCCTAAACCAAAAAAGCCAGCTTGCAGAGCTTTGTTTTTTTTACTATTGCAGTGGCCAGACATAATAATAATTCCCCCAGCAAATGACTGCCTGTCCACATGTCTGCTGTGGGAGGCTGCTGGACGCTACTGAAGTTAAAATGAAAAAAATAGACACCCCATAGATCAATTCCAATGTGACAGAGGAGGGCAGACAATTAGACACACAAACATTGGGACAGCCACCGCACACAGAATGCAGAGGCAGAAACAGCTGTCTAAAGGATAGCCGATTAGAACCTGCCATTCTGATGCAACATGACCCATGTCCAGATGTGCTACTATATAGATCCAAATATATCAAAGCCATTTTAATCTGTGTAATCACTAAAGGCTAGTGAAGGGGACATTATCGCTCATAGTATTGTTCAATTCCAATATAAACACAGAAAGGGGATGAGAGATGCTCAACAATCAAAACGGCTCTCTTTGTGAACAAGATGAAAGACCAAACACTGCTTCTAGATGCGTTGTTACCAAGAAAATGCTGTTTGAAATGCGTTTAAATTAAATTAACAATTAAATTGTGCAAAACTGTGTTTAATCTGTTGGAGTTGTAGTAGGTCTGGGGCAACAGGTTTGATACCTGTAGATTCCAAGAGGAACATGCAGCCGCCTTCCGTCATTCACTAACGAGGAGAAGTAATTGGAGTAATTTAATTTCCTAAATGAATTATCCTAATTCATTTTTGTAAGAAAAAGTATCGTCTCAGTCGGCACTAATTCCAGCAGTGAACTTATTATTGACGGTGCTCTTAAATCCCAGGTTGCCACATGTGAGCAAAAATGCATATGACATTTTCATAAGTGGACCGAATATCAGTTGGAGCAATAAGAGGCCATTGGCACACTGATTCGTAAAATTATGCGAGAAAAGATTGTGTTTGAAAGGCGTAACCTCCATTCCGCCAGAGATATTGACCTTTTTGCTTGCATATAAATGAGTTTCATTTCTGGCTTTTGTGATGTGCTTAATGTACTAAGCAGTTCGGCAAATCGTGTAGTGCTTCATAACGATCAGACCCTTTTCAGAATCGCCGAGGTGACATTTCGGTAAACCTGTCTAAACCATTTGGTACAACTCGTCAGGACCCTGTCAGCTACCTGGGATTGCATGTAAATCAGAGGCAGGTTTGTTGTTTTCAACAAACTGGCCCAATATACAAAATAGACTGCTCTCTATCTCCCTCAATTTAACTTTTTACGCACGGAGGTGCAATTTGGCAAGTTTATGTAATCATAATAATACATGAGTATCAGTCATTTCATTATCACCTTGTGTACTTTAACCCCATAGGATGTGGTGTAATTATAATTGCTAGTGGCCAAATTAGAGCTTTCAACCAGTGGTTGAATGTATGCACATGTTTAAACACTGTATGCACAACGCTCTGCGCCAACACAGCAGGCACTTTGCACACTAAAGTTCCCAGACCTTGTCTCCGTAGTCTCCGCTTCCTGAGGCCGAAGATGCGCACTTTAGAGAAGATGTCGACCAGGTTCCCATTGCAGAGCCCCTTGTTCTTGTTGGGGCTCTTCCTCCGTCGGTTGGTCGAGGGCCGATCTAAATGCTGCTCCCGTGCCTGTCTCTTCTGTCTGATCAGCCCACTTGCGATAGCAGCAGCCATGGCTCAAAATGTCACAACTGCTCAGGTCCAGTCTGCACACGGAGCACAGACTACACAAACAGCCGCCTCTCAGAGCTCGCAGCCCGGGTCACAGTCCCATAGTGGCGGCTAAGTGGTCCGTTCCGTGATGTGAAATGTCAAATATATTTTTTTAGGAGCTGGTTTTCTTTTTTTGTCCAAATACTACATGCTAATTGCGATATTAAAACAGATGTCATCATCACTCGAAAAATGATTGGACATGATGGAAAAAATGAGATCAGTTCATGCGTAATTCCATACATGCATCAATAACCATAGTCTTGATGAAGAGCTATGCCAAACTCAAGCGGACCGAGATTTCAGAGGATCATTCATACCTGCAAAGTGATGTTTTTGTTCATTGTCTGTGACATGTTCAGTAGCATCGCCTACTTAAAATGTCCAATACCGGCTGCAGCGTTCTCACAGCACATTCACCCACTCTTTCCTCTTTTCGCCCTCTGTTTTCTCTTTTTTCTTCCAGACGAGGTTGCTCTATCAGAAGTCGCTGTGTTGGGTAGCTGTTAGGACGCCAGTGCATGTGCGCCGCCAGCAATCAAGCAAATGCAGGCGCCTCCTACGAAGATCACCACTCGAGTGAAGGCACAGCAGCACCGGGCGAAACGAACTCTAAGTTTGCAAGAAGCAATCCGCGACAGCGACCCTGCGGTGACTGATCAACATTTAGAGATGGAAATGAATACGCAACCGTAGTAGAGTTATACAGTGATGCAGCAGGCTAAATGAAAGCAAACTTGTAGACCAACTACCTGCCGATCTGCCGGATAACGTTCACTCAACATATTTTCTTCATTGTATTCCACACTTACAACAGAGCACGATATCGGAGCCAGAGAGAAAAGAAGATCACCAAAAGCTGATCAAAATCCTGTGGAGATGACGTCTGCATTGTGTGACAAGCTGCATACAAATATAAAAACTTATACCCCCCGGCGATCAGCAGACAGTTCGACCCAGTGGATGTTCCTATAGAGCCCCCGTCGCGGGAGATGCATGTATGACGATCATTGCGTAAAGGGAATAAGGAAAGTAACGCCACTGACATACAGCACAATTTATTTCCCCACGCTCAAAAAAAAAAAAACGATAGGAAGCCATGGTCACTCGATTCAGTCTATATACCATCAACAAGTCCTAACCACTCGTTAGTACACGCCTGAGTGAAGAGGATGCCCTCCCCCACTCCCTCCCTCTCGACCACCAAGCCCCTGCTTGGAGGGGAATGAGCAGCCGGGTCTTGATGCTGACGTTAGATGGTAAGATTCGCTGCTATATGAAACACATTTAGTTAAATAACTGGAATTCCCTAAAGAAATGATAATACAATAGACTAGTGTGGCATTTGTAAATTTGGATTGCACCTACATTTTCCAGTCAGATCTGCATAGTTTAAATCACTAAAAATCCAAGTAAAATACAATAACTTAATGTTCTACCTCATAAGGGGGATACTAGTTGCTGCACGTGTGGTAAATAAGCACATTCATATTGTTTAAGCACCTGAGGCGCGCTTCATTTGCTCTATGTGGTTTCAGTACCACGGACAGCGTCGCTAATTTCAGCACCACACAATAATGGAGGGAAACGTTTCCTTCAGTTGGACATTATTATCTTTACTTAAACGACCACAAGAGACTGCAGGATGTGAACCACAAGCCAATCTATGCTCCACTCCACATTATTCCTCGATTACGATGATGAAGTCATGTCGGTTCAACACAATAAAAGCCTGTAAAAGACAAAATAGTTGATATTTTTTTCTTCTTTTGGGGTTAATATAAGCTAAGTCTCAATCACAGACAGGAATTAAAACTCAAGAGAGCCATCTGCTGTTGGTGGCTGTAATTAAACATTTGGGCTCATAGGGGACTGGAGCGTTGAATTGCATTGCCCTGGTGTGCGTACAGTCTCCGTAAGCCAGACGCACCTGTTGATATCCAGCTGTACGGACGTAAGCATATAGAATGGGTGGAGCTGGCCGACAGACAATTATACAAGGATGTGCATTCATTTCTATTACATCTAAAAAGTGTAAGCGAGTAGATGTGGTTTAAAAACCGAAGAACGGTGAAATGATAGCTTTGTCTATAGAATTAAAATGCATAGGCCTACATACTATCCCATAGATGCGTTATCAAATTTACATTAAGGGGTATTCATGATCCTGCTCATTTAAAATCATGCTTAGGGTGTGCCTTTTCCCCCCTTACTCCTCTCCTCGCTCGAGCTCTGGCTTTAGACAGACACACGAGTTTATGTCCCGTGTCTGTTCAGAAGCCTCCAGCCCCGCGGTGCTGCAGGAGACACTGCAGTTAACGATCCAACCAGCAGCGGACACTGTCAGCTCAACAATGGTCCCTCACCCACAGCAACCTGCAGAACAGCACTGTCACAGCACCGCTTCTGAATTTAAGAGGGTTCCTATTTCGCTCACATGGATAATCACTTTCCTTCAGTTGTAATCATACAGAGGTGGGGTACTTGGATTGCATTACATATAAAATCGCAGCTCAAAAGAAAAAAAGGGATTATGGAATGTTATCCTGCAGGTTTAGCAAGAATTGAACAGCACGCCAATATTATACTGTATTTGTACATTGATTTAATTGTATGTACTGGGTAATGATGATAATATTAGATTCTGCCCAACATAATTTGACCAACTAGCTAGTTTTTTTTTCTTTCTTAAATTGTGGTTTGGAATAAGAATCTTAAAAAATGAGATGAATGGAAAAAGAGACCCAATGTGATGTGCTACAAAATTAATTTGTATAAAAGAAACAGATTTGAAACCATACTGTATGCAGTATTATTTTCTCATATTATATGTTTCCAACCGAGGCATACATTGGCATCGGTGTGCTTGAGTAATACAAGTATACCCATGAATTCTATAAATTTGGCACATAAAAACAACTCACTGGGCTGGATCCAGGTTTGGGATAATACTGGAGAGGAGAGGCTCTGTGGCGTTTACCTTTTTCAGTCACACAGCAAGAGGTTGAATGCATGGATGGTCACAGAAGCTTTCTACATATACAGTAGCACAGACATGCACATGCAAAAGCCTTAGCACACAGCACACACTGGAGGAGCAAACTAATCCATTTACACTGCGAAAATGCTTCCATATCAATAAGAATATGATGCATGTTGTCAAAAAGCACATAAAAAAACTTTGTGAAATATTCATTCATGAAACAAAATGAGGACGCACATACCTACATTTTTTTTCCTCCTACATATGAGTGAATGAGAGTCCATGGCAGTCCCATTCCAAAGCCCTCTAACCCAAGACCTTTTCCTGTGACTTCTAATGCCCCATTTATACTGCCCCACCTAAAGAACCTAACATGGTTAGGGTGAACTGACAGTCTGCCCCAAGCTGTTCACAATGATTTGTTCACAAACACTTTAAACACGTCATTCATTCTTTAAGTTGGGTCACAGAAAAAGGCAGTTAGATTAACTCATTTGGACATGTCATCCGAGACTAGCCACAAATGAAAGAGGACTAGGCCTAAATGTTGCCTTAGGATCTAATTTGCAAGAAATTAGCCTGTCGCAAAGAAGACACGTGCAGTAGGCTACTGTGCAGTACATGCAGCTTGTATTCCTCTATTATTAATACATTCTTCACACAGACTACCAGACACCATGATACCATGCACAGTTGACCTGTATGACACATGGAGACCCAAATATTCAGCAAAGCAGAATCTGATGCAGACTTGCAAAGCCACAGCCTCATCAGGTAAGAACATTTTAATCCAATCTCCTCTGAGGAAATTGCATTACTGTTAGTTAGATGTCCTGCTGCCAAGGCAAAGCAAATGCCACCCAATGGAACCAGGATAAACAACCTATTTGATTATTGCTATTACTTTGCCTGAGGGCCATGTTCTTTTATCACCCATCCCGATAGGAAAAACAGTGAGTGGGACTTAGCACTTCTCGGGCCCAGTGACATAAAAGAAGCTAAACTTGCCAAAATGAAATTACATTGCATTATCAAAGACAGTGAGTTAATTCAATTTGAGATGAGTAATGTTTTGGCTTAGCTAGGATTTAAGTCATTTTCTTTTCTCTGTTGTTTTTCTCCTCTTCCCGATGCTTCAGCTGTTTAATCATTGACTATCATGAGTCCATCTATCAAAGCCATAAAAGCTTAGAGAGCCAGCTTATGAACTGTGAGTGTTCAACAGTGCATGTGTCTCATTTGTTTTGATTAGTCTAATAGTTTTAGCTAATCAGAGAGCTAAGACAGACGAGTGCACATCAAGAGCTTGCAAGAGGGAATGAAAATGGAGAGCTCTTGTTAAATGGTCACAAATGAAGAGTGTATGGTGAAGCCCTGGGCGTGGACGATGGCCAGAGAGTTGAGGGGGTGATAATAATCATACCCTGGGTACCAAGAACATCTGTACTAAAATTGTTAATGACAAAATAGTTTGTTCTTTTACTGTGATAGTGTTAGCCAACAACTAAGAACTATTTTAGTCAACTAAAGTAAAATGTATTAATTTAGCACATGTATCAAACAAAAGATTTCATAGGTGCTTTCCAATAATGTTGTATAAATTTAAATAAAATACATAAATAAATAAGTGTAACATCCAAAACAAAAGCAATCATGTAGTCAATGTGTCTGGTAAATGATCCAGTAATTACAAATGCATATTGTGCAGCCAAACATTGTTCAAAGCTACAGAACTTTGGTTTAATAGTTGAGATCCTTCCAGTTGAGATCCAAAACTTTCCAAAAACACCATATAGTAACACGAATAACATTTATATTGGGGAATGTGTCTAAAAAGATTACATTTGATGGAATGGTGGAGCCATTAAGAAAACATGGGAATCTTGGGTTTGAATATTTTATATTCAAAACATATTCAATGTAAACACCACATAGCTTAGTGAAGAGATGGTATAGTGTATATGAAATACTGTAAGCCTGTGTAGAATAAGATGATTTTAACAACCATAAAGCTACTTAAAGGGGAAACTGTCTGCTACACTGGAGAAGGCCCCATTGCCTTTGGATTTTGAGTGGAAAACAGAATGGCGAAAAGTAACCGATGACAAGATCTGAGTGGTTTGGAGCTGGAACTAAGGCTGAAGAAATTGGAGATGTACAGTAAACTGGTGCCTGTCCATACAGTGCCTATACAGTGTTATAAAAAAAGTGTTTAGTTCCTTATACTGTACTATTTAAAGTGGATTAAAAGTTTCCCATGATATAGATATGATATTTCCCATGATATAAATAGTTGCTTTGGTTTTGGGATACAGCAGCTAATAGGGATCCTATAAACAAGTGTATGTAGTTGTCTACAAATAACTCCTTATTTAGAAGATAATATATACTGATTAATATGATGATGAATATGATTTCATAGCATTCAATTCCTGGGTCTGGGGCCTTCCTTGTGACTATTGCCCATTAGTTGTGAGGGTTTCCTCAGGTTATGTCCCACAGCATTCTGATAACATGCAGGTTAATAGATAAATGAGCTTGCTGGAGTGATCAACTGAGAAGCAAACCTTAAGTCGTTATTGCCAATTACACCGCCACTGCTGTCAATGAATAATATATTTGAAAAGGATAGAAAACAACTCTGGAGAGAGTTACAGTAGTTCCAAACAAGTGTAGGAGCTGGTTCATTAAGTCTCTGCTCATAGACCTTTAAATCCCTGGTTCATCATCTCATGCAGGGTGTCATAAAATCATTTAAATGTACATCACATAATCGCTGCTAGGTGTACTAAATATGCCACCAGAGAATATGTATAGCCACATTACAATGTGTCTCTCTGTTGTGAGTGTGATGGAGTGTTCCCCCCTCCCTCCAGGGATGAGATTAAAGTGGACCTGAGGTGTGGAGCCCTCCAACA
This sequence comes from Perca flavescens, assembly GCF_004354835.1. Lineage (NCBI taxonomy): Eukaryota > Metazoa > Chordata > Actinopteri > Perciformes > Percidae > Perca > Perca flavescens. Next base: position 14,559,735 of record NC_041341.1, on the reverse strand, counting down.
GAGACAATAATGAAACACAGTTGCTTCAAACTGTGCTACACTCACAAATAGCTTACTCCCAAATTAAAACAACTAAGTTAACACTTATGTTGCTGAACTACACTAACCGTAAAACAAAATCAACTGCCATGTGTGGCCTGTACCCCTGCAAGTGAACAAATCGTATGTGTTAAATTGTGGGTTTCATGATTGAATTGTAGGGTTTCCATGCCAATGGAGCAACAAAATTAAGTCATCTTGGCAAGTATAACTTTGGAAAGAAAGGTCAATTGCTAATATTTATGCGGCTGGGCTGGCTTTTTTTTCTTCATCTTCTCAGACTTTCGCACATTTAAAGGACACCTGATTCCAGGAAGTAGATGGAAGCACAATTGGATACAAGTGTCAGTGATTAACCACAGCCCTGTGGCCCCTCACCAGTAGTGATTGGCTAACTACTGAAAAATCGCCCAAATCGCCAACAATCCAGTTATATGGTGCATAATTTATGATAAAGCAAATGAAGGTATTTAAGGACACTAATGTGAGCAAAGTGACAAATATAAAGAGAGGGCTGCAGAGGCAAAATAACACTGTCACAAACTCACTAAGGAGTCAATATGCTGGTCACACACATCCTCTCTCTTCTCTCACACACACGCACACGCACATGCGCGCACACACACACACAGCTCCATCCTTTGATCCTATTTTAAGTCTGCAGCAGTGATGGAATGTGCCTTGTCAGCAGCACTGCAGAGTGAGGTTCCTTAGAGAAGCCCTGGGCAGTTTGGGAGAATACCAATTAGTTCAAACCCCTCTAGAAAGGCCTGTGTGTGTGTGTGTGTGTGTGTGTGTGTGTGTGTGTGTGTGTGTGTGTGTGTGTGTGTGCGCGCCGCGCGCGTGCATGCGTGTGTGTGTGTGTGTGTGTGTGTGTGTGTGTGTGTGTGTGTGTGTGTGTTGCTTTATGTTTATTAGCAAATGTGTTGGTGCATGGGTGTGGATAAGCAAAATCAAAAACAATGTGTGTATCCACTTGCAAATGCATAGTGTATAGGTTAGCACATTAATATTAATACATTTCTGATGCAGGTGAAGGACCTGGGTGTATTTCGGTGCTGGAAGGCTTAATAGAATGGTAATTAGGGTGATGTCGGGTCAGGCCAAGCTCAGTTTGTGAATTCAGAGATGTGGGATGGGGAAAACAATCAGGTCAGTGAATGCAACTTTGAATGTAAAAGACATAAGTTCGCAACACAAGCTTGAAAACGCATAATACAACATAGGGTAAATTCAAAAGAATGCATATTTAAAGGTCTGTCTGTGTCTGTTAAGGAAAGGCATTTTTAATCTCTCTACAAATACATAAATGGAGTAGCCACTGACCTTTAGGTGTGGTCAGTGCCTTTTTGTCTAAGCTGACTCCCTGTGAAGCTGCAGATGATACCTGATGTGAATGCAGGCGTAAGAAGCCCACAGGTCCATCAGAAGCCCTGTCTACATTTGATACCACAACTGAAAACTATACACTTCTCTCAAAATAGTGCACACACACACACACACACACACACACACACACACACACACACACACACACACACACACACACACACACACACACACACACACACACACACACAGCTGCTGAAAGGGAGATTCCTGTGACTGTTGAAATGTGACTCATCTAAACTATGGAGTGTGTCTTTGGATGTCACAGTGGGGTGTGTGTCATACAGCTGCTCTGAAGTCTGACCTAACAGTTAAATAAACACACAGAGACAGGCCATGTAATTTATGGGAGCCCATACTCATAAAACATGAATCTTGTCTATGAAAAGCTGAATCATTTGGTGTGCACACCCACTGGTCCGCCTCTAGCTCCCACATTTATGTATGTGTGTACACAAGCAAATATTCACAGTAGGGACACACAGACACACACAGACACACACACATACACACGCACAGAAGGTTCTTCCTCATCTCTTTATGTTGGAAGTGCATTTGGCCGCCTCAAGACTGTGCCGATGAGTGTTTGCATGTTTTTTTGTTCGTTTATGAAGCCGAGTGTGTGCCGTAAATGCAGTGTATAGTTCTGTACAGTCTTTATACGTTTCTGATGCAGATAAAGGGCCTGAGCATAGTTCTGAGATTTAATAGAATGGTAGTGAGGGTAAAGTCAGGTCAAGCTCCAATTGTGAATTCGGCATCAACAATAACAAATGCAATAACACAATAAGCAACCAAACAGTTCAGACACAGACAAAGACAACAAAAAACGTAAAGCTGCAAAAGTTTGATGATTTCTATTTAAATAATATGAGAAATACCAATAGACATTTCACATCACAGGATGGACTAAATTTGATTAACTGTTCAAAGATAATGCTTAAAAAAGTATTTTACTACTGGAAAGAGGGTCTTTTAATAAAACTGGTCAGTCTATGCAGTGGCACAAACTTTTTTTTTTTTTTTTTATTGGTGCTACAGAGAAAACAGAGAAAATAAGCTGTGATATTCCCTTTCGCGCAAAAGGTAGAAAGCCTACAACTACCAGAATGCACTGCGCTGCACCAGACCAATAAACAAAACTTGCTGGTGGGTGACGTAATGCGAGTTCGTCAAGCTCGTCCATAATACTGTAATACAGAATGGCAGCCGGCTGGTAACAAACAATCTGGTATAACAGTTAAAATTGTAAGCTGAAATATTTTTCTGAAGGCGAGAAATAAGCAATACAGTAACCAAATCATGGTTTATAGGGAGAGATCTGAGCACTGGTAAGATGGAGGGAAGTTTAACATAGTTCTTTTACACATAATACTTACATTATTATGATATATAGTTGATTTAATATGAGCAAAGTATCCCTTTAATGGAGCTTCAAAAAAGTTGACTATACTGTAACCATACTTTGCATATGAATTATAAACTTCCTTCATGACAACATGACAAATGGCGTCTTGTTAATGAAACTATAACCATAAAAAATTACCCCTCGATAAAATAGTATGTTTAATAAGTGTGTTTCATATCGTGCTTCCTTCCTAGAGGTCCATTAAGGTGTGCTCATATGATATGCACCATAGATTTCAGGTGAGACAGTATGTGAATGGGACCTCAACCACCTCTGATTGAGAACAGCAATAAAGTTCTCCCCAAGAGACAATGAAAGACTAATGATGTCTGTAAATGCAGCCCCAGCTAATGACGATAAGCACCATAACTTTGGCCACTGTGACCCTCTTGGCCCTGAGAACTGACACTGTGTGTGTGTGTGTGTGTGTGTGTGTGTGTGTGTGTGTGTGTGTGTGTGTGTGTGTGTGTGTGTGTGTGTGTGTGTGTGTGTGTGTGTGTGTGTGTGTGGCGAGTATTTGACTGTGAGTGAATGGAGAGGACAGGGGGACAAGGAGTGCAGTGATTAGTCTGAAGTGACGGGGTTAACGCTCCAGTATGACAGCAGTCATTAACCGGCAGACATTACCACACTCTCAGATACCCATTAACGCCGTCACAGATCAAATGTTACCAAAGCTCTGAATACATCAAATACTTCACCTACTATATCCCAGGATCCACTCAGTCTTATTCTTACAGTAGTGGTGTTGTGTTAGTCTGTGATCCCTGTTGTGAGAACTAACAAGATTAAGTCAACTTAAGTTGTATTTTGACAATCCATGTGTTGTAGATAAAAGTTTAGTGTGTCAGCTGAACCAAACCACCATGTTCGGTTTTTATGGTGGTAAATAAATGTATCATTGATTATGTGCAGCGTAAGGAACATCCCGATACTACATTACAATACCGAAAAAACACAAACTTAAATAAATAATAAATAGCCTAAGACATAGCCTATACACATGAATAATGATGAGGCATGTAGCTATGTATTGAGTGCGTAAAACAAATACCAGGCATCTTACACAAGAGGCATACTCATATTCATACTATGAGGTTATGTGTGCATACAAGTTTCAATAATTAAGTTCAGTGATATAATAACTTTTATCTAAGGGTTTATTTTATACAGTCTAGGTTTTCTTTTTTCATAGAAGAAAAATACTTAAGCATGTCTTGGAGATCAGCTGGAGTGATGGTTAAATTAAAAAAAAGTGTATTTTTTCAGTTAATTAGTACTTACCAGCCCTGCAATAACTCATTGGAATTTAGTGACTTTACTGTATAAAAAATCTACAAGTGATTCAGAATAAAGCGGAACGTGTGGCTCTCTCATGTGGGTTTAGATCAAATGTTGATAAAATGCATGAAAGCCTCTCATGGTTTAAAGTTAAAAATAGATTTGTGTATTCACTAATGTTTTTTTTTTTTACATAATGTTACAACAAACAAAACACCTTTTAATTTATATACAAAACTATCTTTTAGTACTGATACACATCATTATCCAACGAGGCATGCAGTAAGAGGTAGTTTTATTTTACCTAAAGTGAAAACCAAATCATTTCAATGTTCAGTTAGGTACAGAGCAATGTGTGAATGGAAATCTCTCCCAAATATTATCAAACAACAAAACACTCAGTATGGTTTTAAAAAAATCACTTAAGAAATATTACCTTCAAAGATATTTCAATATTTAATATAAATTTAGAGAGATTCTGTTATAGGGCTTTTCGTTATATCTTATTTTTTTTTAAATAGATCTAATCGGAGTAGTGTAATGTTTTGTATTTTATTTTTTGTATTTATTTTTTTTATTTTTTGTGTGATTAATTGCGTTAACCGTAAAATATGATTTGTATTTTCAAATGTAATGTAATGTCTTTGTGCGTATGGTGTGTAATGTGATGTCGTAAATTGTAGATAGATGATAGATTGTAGGACCCCAGGAAGAACAGCTTTTAGCTTATGCTGAAGCTAATGGGGATCCAAATAAAACAAACAAAACAAAAAACAAGGTCTTTCAAACTGTCAGACAAGAGAAGTGCATTTGGTGAAACAATTACCCAGCTCATTTTCTACATCTGTTTTGGTGTAGCAGAGCACTGCTACATGCATACAGTAGCCTATGTGACATGCCAACTTCACATAATCTGTCCCTCTGGAAGTTCACCCAACATTGGCGGCTGTTTAAAAATCTGATTGAAAATGCAGTCCCTGTTGGGGATTTTGACCCTCCTGTCATGCTTAAATTGCTTTGCTACTTACTGTGTAAATTGCTTTACTACTTTTCAGCCACTAGAGAGCAGTACAGAGCTCAGTAGGACACTGCTGCAGGATTACAGTGTTGATCAAGGAGAAGCAAAATGATATGCACAGAGAATTTATTTTGTAGCTCTATTCTAAAAAGTTGCTTCTACACAAAAAAACAAAAGACCTACCACTAAATGGAACCCCATCCACTTCACTTTGCAATGGAGCAACACATAGTGTAAAAAAAGATACAGTGAATTAAACATACAGTAGAGGAGATTTCCTGTGAAAGTAACAGTCTGTCACGTCAAAACTTTATGCAGACTGTAACCAGGATTTTTAGATTGTTTATCTTCCAGTGCATTTATATAACCAGCTGTCGAAGCACTAGACTGAACTAAAACTAGAACCCTTTACAAGAGACAAAACACTCTTTCTCTTAAGTAAACCAAGATGCCCTCAAGTGGCCAAAACAGGCTACATCACAGATGCTATGTTTGGACATGTGTGTCTGATAATGACATGCGCTGGTATCCAACTCTCAGTCAGTTTACCAAGTCAGCGATCTATCAATAAATCAATTAATTAACTTATAAAAGGTTTTGACACCATGATGAAAGTAGTGGTGAACTCTATGTGGAGACATGAACTAACTAGAGGAAGTGAGGCCGTATTGTGAGCAGTAACTAATATTAAAGTCAGTTGTGATAAGCCATAATGTGATTGTGGGCTTCTCTGTGCTGTAAAAAAGACTCACTGATATTGCCAACTGGTATTTGATACATAAAGGCTATCTATACATGTATAGTGCTCATAAGATCATGTGTATGGGCACATTTGTGTGAATGAGATGGATGGAGAAAGAGGGAGAGCGGAATAGAACAAAGAGAATGTTAGAAATAGAAAAAAAGGAAAGAGGCATTTGTTTTAATTTTCACATGTTATGCAATGAAGGCTGTGTGATATATAGATCAGAGCCTTAGGACACACAGTTTCCAATAGCGGTCAGTGGTGCAGTGCCGTTGGATCACACTAACTGAGCTGGTCACTGATAATGTAAACAGCCAGATGTCCACAGTTGGCATTGTGTTTTTGTTCTTGATTTAATTTTAAAAGCAGACATTAACCTTAACCAATTAATGGCTCTCCAACTGCACTATGTCAAAACAAATCACTAAGACAGAATTACATCTATGTACGTACAGTAGATAATCTCACTTTTATGAAGACATCTTTAGACCTCATAGACTTTACTTTTGATTCTTTTTGTTTCTTTAGTTGCCACAGATCAAAGGTCTTGATAGAGAACTAAGTTGAGCAGGTTAGAAGAGTAAGTAGTCTCACAAGAAAAGCAGGCGATGCAGAAAAACATAGAACCAGCACCATAGACAGAACAATTACAAAATCAAAGCCTTAATACCATGCTTTCTGATTATGCCCCAAGGGCCTAATTAACATATATGCAAATCAGGATAATGAAATAATAATGATAGATATGTAGGCTTTATTAAAATGGAGGGATGAGTACCTTTAAGCTGTTTTTTACTCTGTGTCAAACTGAAAGATATAAAAGAGTGGAGGAAAAGATAAAATAAAGCCCACTGTCAAAAAGAGTGTTTCATGTGCATGTCTCCTGTTAGGGTCTAATGAGAAATGACACATTTGTAATTACAGTGGACTACAATTAGCTGGTGTGTAAGTGAGATGCCAGAACCCAGGTCTTTATGACTGGGCTACACATTGGGGTAGGTATGAAAACCATTTCAATGTAAATAGAAAATTACTTAAAATGAATGCGAAAAAAGCTTTACAATTGTAATTTTCTTTCCTCATGAAACAGCCTGTCGAGGTGGGACTTGATTTGAGAGATTTAAAATTGGCAGGACAAAGCCTGCAATGTGGACACCAATGTTGGCCTTCAGTGTACAGCTGAAGCTCACTCACCTCCTCCATCACGCCTACGTACAGAGGAGGTGGAGGAGGACGAAGAGGAGGGACATGTTTTTATCCTGTGCCTCGGGATATGTAAGATCGAGGTTTTGGCAGAAGAGAGAACTGCAGATGATGTTGATGATGGTGTTGCAACTTGACACGTGTCTGACCTCGTGTGATCGCTACACGGCCCATTAGCCCATTAGTGACTCCTCCCCACCCAAAATTAGTTTTCAAACATCATTATACAACTTTGTATACTTGATAGGTGTTTGTAAAAAAAAAAAAAAAAAAAAAGTAGTTAAATCCTTTTAGAAAGAAAGTAGTGTTCTTCAGCTTGATTTCATGTTGGTGACAATGGATTCCAATTCTAACAAGTTCGAGTTCATAAGTTGTATTGCATATTGTATATGCACAATTAGGAAACATGTTTCCCTGTACAAGGAAATTCTTCCTTTGCTGTCCACAGAATGCCTAACAATGTAAAATCTACAATATACCCTACAAATACACAAAATAAAACAATTTTAAAAGGCAGCAAAATAAAGCAACAATAATAATAAAAAATTAAATAATAATAATAATAATGTAAATAGTGCAAGTTATGAATGTGCAAACTGGAGAAACAAGTTTTCTCTGTGGAATAACTCACCTCGCAGCATAAAGTAACCAATTTTTAGACAGTGGTGGAAAGTAACTAAGTACTTTTACTCAAGTGTTTTACTTAGGCACAATTTTGATGTACTTGAACTTCAAGTATTTCTATTTCACACCACATAATCCTTTTACTCCACTACATTCCAGAGGAAAACATATTGTACGCAATGGCATTGATCCGACAGCTGTAGTTATTATTTACATTGCAAGTTCAAATTTTACCTGCACAACATAATGTCAGTTTATGAAGCATGTAGCTTTGCTATAAATTAAACAACCTCCACGTAAATAAAACCAGCTCCACCTCAAACAGCTACACCAATTAAATGCTTCCTAAATAACATAACACTCTCAAAAGGGCACATTCAGCATAGTTAGTCCTTTTACTTTTGATACGTTTTTAGCTAATAATACTTTATTTATTTACTTAATACTTAAGTAAAATGTTGATGTAGGACTTTTACAGTACTTGTAACAGAATACTTTTACTATATGCTACAAGTACGAGATTGTTTACGTACTTCTTTCACCACTGTTCTTCAGTGTAGTACAGTATGAACAACATATGTCATTATTTTGTCAAAATACAAATACATGTCTGTTGGAGCTTCTGGGAGGATAATATTGCAACAAAAACACAGAATTTCTATATATTATGAAGAAAATAATAGTTGAAACATAGTTGAAAAATACATACAGATGGACAGTGGAAAAATGGATTAATGCCGCAGCAGCGGCATCAGGAGCTTCTATGAATTTTTTGATACTTGTACCAACATGAAAGCTTAACACCCTTGGAATCCATTGTACCCACATTTATTCAAGCTGACCATAGCTTCTACTCTTTGTGAAGAAGAGAAATTCAAACCTTGAAACACAGCATTCATGATGAAGGATTTGGAATTGATCATCATTTTAAGGACAAAGGAAGACCAGCAGGATCACATTTTGTAGGGCGACATTTTTATTTATAGCCCACAGTGCAAAATGTGTCCATTTAAAAGAAGAAGCATCATCATGACTCCAGACAACGAAAGCTGATTAATGGGATTTCTACAAGGAAAAAAGCATGTTCTACTGGCTAAACCAACAGTCAAAATAACATCACACCGTGTCATCACAGCAAAGCCTTGTTAGGGTGATGCAAAGCATGTAGCAGGTGACTGAGGGAAAGCGGTGTCCATTTCCCAGAGGATGCATGTTATTCTGTTAAACCGTTGTTTCAGTGTTTTTCCAGCCGATAGAGGATTTGACCTTTCGACACAGCTCTAAAAATAGCATCATTCTCAAACAAAGGGGAGCACCAGGGATAAGTAAGACACTTCTGATGTACAGGTGCACACAAATGTACACACACACACACACACACACACACACACACACACCCATACACCCTCAGGGAAATGAGCTTGAATTAGATTGGTTTAACTCATCTGTCTTATAGAAAGTTCAGAGTTTTGGCTCTCCACAGTCTAACAACAAACAGAATAACAGTGTGCTGTCCACACTTTTAATAATGAGATTCTGGTCATTTCTGCTTGGCAAGAATAGAAAATCACTCTGGTAGAACAGCAGTGAGGAGAAAGGTCCTGATAGGATCACTAATCAGACTACAAACCCCTAATCACTATATAGAATCCTCCGTTGATGGCACTGGTAAAACCCATCACTTCTATGCAGCAATGGTGACCATTACTGCACTCACCAAATTCTGTGGCAATAAGCCCAATTAATTCTTAAATGGGTTGTTTGTAAAGTTAGCCTTAAAGTTGCGGTGATCAATATCCTTTCACAAACAATCTAAAAAATGGCTACTGTTATATCAACAGTACAACACCAGACAGTAGACATTGTTAGCTGGTGAAAACTGTGGAGCATTTAGCAGCTAAAAATTTAGCAACTAAAAATTTCCACTGGCCTTAGAGATTACCAAAACAGAGCAATGAGGAGATTCAATATTACAGTGAAACACAACTCCAAATGAATGCTAATGTTGCTTCATATCTGCTGGATGTGTAAATAGTACATAGGCAAAGTATTGTTGCTTACACCATATCAACCTTATGCTGATAATCTGTCAATGTTGTGTTTACCACTTTATCTCGCCTTTAAAGCAACAATAAATGCTCAGCAAATTCCATGGTAATCTGTCCAATTGCGTTTTTTGTTTCTTGTGAAAGTTCTAGTGATGGTGCTAGTGGAGAAAGCACCAACACATCAGTATTCATTCATGCTATGTGAAACCATAAATACAGTATACACAGAAAGAATTCACTGTTAGTAGTGGCTCTGGACAAATGTAAGAGGGATAAAAGGACAGGCAGGTAGGCTGTCTGACTGACTCACTAACGGATGTGACACTGTAGTAGTAGCTCACACATGCAAGTATTTAATCATAGAAGCTGCATGCATAAAGGTCCAGATTGTCTTTTAAAAACCCAACCAAACAGCTAGGATTTTACTTTTTTTGCATCAATCTTTTGATTTTACTATGACTTTAATGTCAGCTTGTCAACAAAGAGATACTAGCGACAGAGCAGGTATACGTTCATTTGCAGAACCAGGTGAACCTACGCCCAGAGTCAAGCTATCAGCTCCCCTGACACACCTGTTGATTCACCACACGAGAAGTCAATTCGAGTCTCTCACTCTGTCTCTGTGTTTTGGTCTCTTTTGCTGTTTGTATGTTCACTGAAATACACATTTGCAGGGGGACATAGAGAGAAATGGTGCTCCTTAAGAAAACTAAAACAGACTCTACAGTGCAAGCACACTGTTGCTAAGTAACACACAGGAAGCTCCCCGAAGTACACTCCAGTAAGTCCTGTGGCTTGTCACAAGCCTACACATGGTGCACAGGTAAACATACTGAGTCAAGTTTGCACTTCTCTCTTCCACAGTGTACTTTATACCCACATGAGTAGGTTTAGCAATAAACGTAGGCACTTCTACAGATGGTGATTGTTTTTTGACAACATTTACATACAGGCAGACGGCATCTTAGAATTTATCGACACTATAAATTTCGATGACGTTTAGTGTGCAACAAAAAAAGCAACAGAGAGGGCAAAGGGAGAAAAATGTGAAAGAGTGCAAGTGAAAAAATTTGTGTGAGAATGGGTAGAGAGAGAGAGAGAGAGAGAGAGAGAGAGACAGGCCATGTCATTTATGGGAGCCCATACTCATAAAACATGAATCTTGTCTATGAAAAGCTGAATCATTTGGTGTGCACACCCACTGGTCCGCCTCTTGCTCCCACATTTATGCATGTGTGTACACAAGCAAATATGCACAGTAGACACACACACACACACACACACAGTGTCCACCCACAATAAGTCCTTCTCCCATTCACACACTCCAACATGATCCTTCTTTACATGAAGCAAACTCACATTCTACCTGAAACTGTACAATATATTTTATTGACAAATTTAACACTGAACACATACAGAGCCCATACACACACTTCCAGCTGTCTGACTCCTTCTACGACCCCCACTCCTGCAGCACCCAGCACACCCACTTCCTGCACTTGATGTGCTCGCTAGAGTATTCCCAATAAAACTATTTTATTATGAGCCCTTTCCCTTTGGGTTGGATTGAGTAAGTGGCTGAGTTCAGCTCTTCAGCACGGCAGGCAGTCAATACGAGTGTTAGCTTGACTTCATCAGGATAAGTCACCCTAGTGCAGCATTAGCTGATTAAATACAATGCAATCTTACCCATGTAAAATGGGTTGGGGAAACAATGTGCATCAGCTTACAGAGCCACACATATTCATGTTGGGAATCTATTTGTAAATACATTTGATTTGTCTCTGAAGCACGGAGTACCTTTGATAACTGTGAGTGTATCTTGGATCTAGCCTTACTGTATGTCATACTCTACAGCAATTACCACAGCTAAACAATATATAAGGCATATTATAGTCTATTACTTCCAGAGTTAAAAGTAAATGATTGGAGGGATACCAAATTGGAATTAAATTATTTGTTCTACAGTATCACAGTTAAAGTCTGCTGCCAATTAGAGAATGAGTACAAACTCATAAACTCAATATTTATTTGGCATGCTGCAGAGGGGGAGTTGTTTCACTCTGGAGCTGTCCAATATTAAAATTGTTATCTTATTCACGGTGAGCATTTCATCACGAGCATTCTGTGCAAAGGATGGCATTGCTACTGAGAAACAAAGCCAAACAGTAAGTGCGGGAGATCCTGAGCATCTGCAGCGAGAATGGAAAGCTTCTCTCTCCGAGGCACCTCTACAAACGTGTCTCCCGCTTACTTTCCTCATTATTTCTCCAGGTTCCTGTCTTCATCTCTATACTTTTTATACTTCACTACAGTGAGTCATAAGCAGTGCTAGCAATGCTTCACCGCTTTGGCCTTTACTGTCCCAACACCCTGGCTGGTACAGTAACAGAGAGATTAGAGTGTGTTCACATGCAGAGGGCACACATTGATCTTTGCTGCATAGTAATAAACAGTGGACACTGCGGAATATTCATGACCCTCCGTGCTCCAAGGTGATGAGTCTTGGGGTTGACTGGGGAAGCACACTAGGGCATCATGGAGGACTGTGAATCCTGTGCCTGGTCCACTCCACTCACTCACCCACCCAATCTCCTCCCTTTGCTCCTTCATTTTAAAAGCATTGCGAGGCAAAAAGCATCATTCCAATATGTTGAGCTAATGTAAGGCAGGTCACTCATGCACAATGCAGGGAAATACACATTTACGAGGTCAGAGTTTAGATGAGCATGTTTTATATATGAGAGGCCCTCACATGAAGTGGAAGAAAAAGAGATGGAGAAAAAACACATGGATCACATTAGGGCAAAACACTTCTACCAAACATGCAATAACGTGGTAATTGGCTTGTTTTCAGCTTTTTGATGCATTAACATTCTCAGTTCAAATAGAGCAAAGTTGCCCTGGATAATTAGTGGATCTCTCGTCTGCCTGTCACTGACACTGACTCGTATATTTTAAATAAACACCTCTGATCTCTTTAATTCAGCGAGGTGCTGCAATATTGCCACCCCTCCCTGTCGTCACTTATTCTCAGTTTAGCGTGAGAAAAACACAGGCCATTGTTTCTGTGTGTGACCACTGTTCAGGCATTGTGAGAGTGTGACAGCAACACTTTGACGTGTGTTATCTCATAACCACCAGGTAATTCATCATGTATACAGCCCCAATAGAGGCCCAGTCCTTTGTGTTAAAAGCCTCGAGAAGACACTACACAGTGGTGTAAATCACAAAGACAGAATCGGGGCTAGCCTTGGCTTTTAGAACGCTCCTATCCGTTTTAAAATATCCTCTGGCCTTCTATAATAACCCCCCTCAATTACAAACAGCCTACTTTGAGAGGCACCTACAGTAGCTAAACAGTTTCTACTGAACTCAAAGCTGTGGACAGTGGAGCTTAATACCTTAAAATAGGGCTGGGCGATATGGACAAAATCAAATATCACAATATTTTTGACCAAATATCTCAATATCGATACCACAACGATATTGTCGTGTTGACTATTGGTGCATTCACAAAATATTTACACAATGAGATTTTTTATAAATAATGATCAGTAATGTGGATACAATGACCAAGTGGTAAAGACAAATAATAGAACAGTTACAACAGTCTGGTAAGTTCAGAAAATTACATCACTTTACCGTAATGCAGCCTTTAAAACCAGGAAAAGACAACACTTATGCCACGATATTAGGATATCCAAAATCTAAGACAATATCTATCGAAATATTGCCCAGCTCTACCTTAAAAGGGACCGATACAATCCTTAAGTTTACTTCAAAGTAAAAGTTTAAGAAGAAGAACAAAAGCAGATGCTGAACCTTTCGGATCTGTGTATATCTGGGATTTTCCTAGTGTGAAGCACATGAGCATGTGTGTGAGCACATGTAACACTTTGTACTTCTGTCTCAGAGATGATCCCACCGAAGCAATGGTAAAGTTCACCCCTACCCTTGACTACAATCAACAGTTCCAACATTACCTCCCTTACATTGGACCCACATTCATGTCAGCTGAGATGCAAATTGAGAGCATATCCATAATTAAGAGGAGTACAGACACTCAAACACACATCAGTGGAACATTTAATCAATAGCAAATGGTGTTGATAATTATGTAAAATACAGACTTTGCCATCAGAAAGGTGCTAATAATGAAATCAAGCTTTGTATTTTGTATCTATTAGCGAGTAATGTTGTTCATTCATTCAATTCATTGATTTTTCCTTTGCAAAGTTTCCAACATCAATAATTGCTGCCAACAGTAGATACGGACAAGTAAAAATAAATATACACAGATTGTGGTCATGATGCAGGTGTAGTTGCCATGCTTTTTACTTACTTATCTCTGGGAGAAGACATGATAACCGGAACATTAATAGACTGTAGATTACTAAAAGTGTCCTTTTTTTTACTTAATCTGATCAGTAAAACCTAAAAATGCAAAACAAAAAAGATTAGAGCAAGCCAACGAGTGTGTAGGTGCACAAGGATAGGAAGGTGGGCTGGTAGAGGGCGCTTAGCCAAGACTGCTCCTGTGATCTATGAGCATCCTATATCCAACTCCATATGTCCTCCACCTCAGAACAGGTTTGCTGACAAAATGCCCCATTGACACATGTGGGGTTGTTGATCAAGGAGAACTTTCTAAACAGGAGACTTTGCCAAACACATCAGTGCACCTTGCAATGTGTATTGCTACTAAAAGGACTATAGAGACAATAGAATAGAAGACATATAGAGCAATAAAGCAAATAGTGCACATTCTAAATGTATAAAGATTTTGTGAGATGAACGTTTTTATTTCTCTTCTTGCATGTCCATGGCACATTGTGTGTGGTGTGAGGGCTCTGTTAATTCAACATGTGATGTACTGAACTGCAGCTGTAGATACTCATGGATTGTTAAAGCCACCTTGAATTCAATAAGAAAGTCTTTAATCAAAGACTTTGTGCTATCCTGTAATTAAGTGAATAAAGAGGCTCTCCAGCTTCTCCAAGAGCCTCACTTAACCTGCAGGCAAGCTCCCAAGAGGCTTGCATACCTCCTACTCATGATGTACTCTCCCAGGGTGCTCTCTGTCTCTATCTCTTCATCAGTATCTATCTCCACTATCTATGCACTGGTACAGATTTGCTATGATTACTCGAGGAAATGTATGTAAAGTGAAAAGTATGATTATTGTAGACAAATAGGGGACAAATTGTCTACTATACATGCTAATATAAACAAAATCAGCATGTTTAAGGCTTACAAATATGCGTCCATTGCATCACAGTGTCCCTCACGGCAGCTCAGGGACATTCTGCCTCTTCACTGTGTCTTGATTCATGGATAACAGCCCTTTATCCTTTTGTGTGTATGGCATAGACTTATAACATAAAAAACACCAAGGTGTGCACAAACAAAAAAATGAAAATACTGTAAGCTGTCTATGACTCCGAGTCATTCAGGCTTTGGGATATATTCTGATAGCAAATCAAAAAATGAGTGCACCGGCTGTGTAGTCTTTGTATTCCATCAAGCTGATGAAGCATTTCTGATGTGTGGTAAAGCTGAAGCATTTAATTTAATATTTGTATATAAAATGAAGAGAATGCTTCATGTTCACTCTCTAAGTAACTTTTACTGTAGACCAAAGTTTTCTCAGAATTTAGTGCCTTCATAGGAAAATAGCAGTGTAACACATGGAAATGACAGTGATGATAACTGGCAATCTAGCTGTCTCTTCAGAAGGGCACGGGGGGTGTAATGAAGCATGGAGCTGCTGATTTCAAATGGTAATCAACAGAGGCTTGGTAAATGACAACTAGGCAAAGCAACATCTTTCTCCTTTGACTGTCAGCTATTACAAGAGACTGTATATTTGGCTACATGAATACCTTTGATAGGAATATAACATGACAAAGCCACGGACCCAAACTCTAAAACGTATAAATAATGCATTTAAAGGCATTTTAAGCCTTTTAAGATCATTGACATTCTTCACATGACAAGAATTACAAAGTAAAAGTCTGCAATAGACACAAGGGACATACAGTGTACTCAGTGAACTCAAAAACTTCAAGTATAACAAAAAAACAAAAAACGAAGGTTATAGATTGGACTAGATACAGTACCAGTCAAAGGTTTGGATACTCGTTCCCATTCAAGTGAATGAGAAAATGTGTCCAAACTTTTCACTGGAACTATATAATTCAGCACCATGGACAGCACCACTGTGTAGTGTGTACACTTTGAGCTTATTCAGAGAGGGAGCTTCCTTCAGTAAATAGGAAATCGTAAATGGACCACATTTACATAGCGCTCTTCAAGCTGAGCAGGACAAAGTGCTTTACAGTACCTCTCATTCACCCATGCACACCTACACACACATACACATGGCAGAGCTGCCATGCAAGGTGCGGGCCAGATGATTGTACAATTTATGAACGGCAAGCCATCGGAGTGCGAAAGACTATAGACTGAGAAAGCTGATCTTGGGATTCACAACTAGTACAGCAATGGCAAAGACGGCAATTTCATTCACAATTCTGTACGATGCATTTTTATACTGCTAATAAAGTGCTTGGTTCACAGCACTGACTGCCATGTTGGCCACATTGTCCTACTCACAAGTAACAGATATGAGATATAAGAGACAGCTAGATTGACAAATGCACAAATCTATAAGCACACTATCCATCTCGTTCCATAACACATTTTAAGAATATTAGAGAATATGTAAAGTGAAAGTGGCCTTATTTTTAGAATGAGATGACTTACACTCTATGTTAATATCATTATAACTTTTGAACGATTTACAGTGAGCTTCTGGGTTAGTGTTATGTGTGCTTCTGTGGTTCAAATGTAAAGTAATGTAACACTTAATTTACAGTCCAAGGTTTGAGAAGCAATGGAAGCATTTTAAGTCTGTCACAGTTTCAGTCAATACCAAAAGTAAGAATAACAATTTCATATTACAGGAGAGCCAGCAAAACTTTAGGTAGTGACAGGTGGTCATGATACAGTCCTATTCTTTCTTTCACTTCACACCAACTCAAAGTTGTTTTACTGAAGAAGTAAAAGAAACAATCCCCCATTGGTCTTTAATCTACACATCCCCTGTCCAACATCTAAATCACAAACACACCTGAAAACACACATAGATGTGTATGCAAACTTGTACACAGCTATCCAATTGGGGACATTGGGTGGTGATGGTGCAGTGGATATGACACATGCCTTTGGTGTGGGAGATCTGGGCTCAATTCCCACTGCAATACATCAACCAGTGTGTCCCTGAGCAAGACACTTAACCCCTAGTTGCTCCAGAGAGAGTGTTACCTCTAACATATATTACAATTGTAAGTCGCTTTGGATAAAAGCGTCAGCTAAATGTCATGTAATATGTAATGGGACACAGGGATTTTGGTGCTGGTTGAAAGGTTCAGAGTATCAGTCAGCCATGGCAGTAGTGCTTTTCATCATTCTTTGACTACAAACTGGCCACAGGGACTGATTAAGCTGTGACACCCATAGGACATTCAGAACTCACCACGGGGGTTGGGAGTGAAGGGGAGACGAATAAAGCTGTGGCATCAATGATACAAAAGAACAAATAAAAAATCTGCGAAGACCAGAGAATGTGGCCAGTATGTACCCGGTGCAGCTGTGACATCCACATTTTTAAACCACGAAAAGGACATGTGACACAAAACAAAGAGCACCGCCTTTACTTTTGTATGTAGGGGGACAAGTAAAGCTGTTACAAATACAGTTAAGAATGAGAATAAAAGAATACACCAGTGAAACATAGGCAGTGTTTTAAAAAATTTATGCTTCAACATGTACACCCTGCATGCATGCCCCCAGACAATTGAATCACAGGCAAAGTTCAATTTCCAGAAGGGTTAAAGTGAAGCCTGAAGCTGTAAAGGATCCGGTCTTGACCCAGTTTGTTTTTAAGATTATTTTTTGGAAGGTTTTATGCATTTTTATTTGATAGTACAGGCAGACAGGAAAGGGGGGAGCAGGGGACTGAGTACCCAGGGCCCTGATGTGAGGAGGGCCAAAAAAGACGCTAGATTGAATAGCTGTGGATGTGGGGAGGGGCCCATAGAAAATGACTTTCTACAGGGACCAGAATATTGTGCTACGCCCCTCGGGGAGAGAGATGCTGTTATGCAGCAAAGACAAATTCGAACCCGAGCCGCTGCCAAGGACTCAGCCTACATCGAGCGCACGCTCTACTGGGTGAGCTAGAAGAGGTTGCCCCATATTTTGACCATATTATCCAGGACAACCTGCTTATCTTCATCCAACTGTTCTCTTATTATATTGTAAGAGGGCTACCTAAGTGGGTCTTGCTGTTGTGAACACAAATGCCACTCTGTGCTTTTCAACATCCACAGACACTCAACACTAATATGCACAAACCCCGTCTCTCTTTCACACACTCCAACCCAACACAGCCATCATTCATACACACTCAGCTTCACATTATACTGAGTATAATGTTATACTCAGTATAATGTGTGTGAACCACAAGCAGAGAGAAAGAGGGAAATAGAAAATCAATTTACAAAATGCTTTCATCACTGATAATAAAGTAGAGCTAAATCGTGGTCTTTGAAAAGAAGATTGTGTTATTTCTGCCTGTATGTTGGTGGTACTTTTGTCAATATTGCAAAAGTATTAATAACTAGGGTTAACAGAAGAAACACTGAAAACTAAAGATCAAGTGATAATATATGTACGTATACAGCAATGTGTGTCCAACACATTAGGGTCCCCTGTAAATGTCTATCCATTATCAAGAGTATTAGAGGGTTGGTAAAAAGAACATCTTCTCTAGAAACTTCATGGAAAGTTTCACACTGCTTGTTGACAATAAACATGCAAATAAGAAATAGGATGACAAGTCTAAAACCCCAATAAATTTAAATGACTTTGTCTGGACCTTCAGAGTAGTACAAACCCAATGTGGTCTGACACTTCCTCCCATCTCTCTGGAGCACCGCCTTGTGTTGACTCTAAACAACAGATGGGCATGAATATGTCAAGTGGTTCTTAAATGCTCAATGTAGCACCACATGTTTAAGTGTATTCATGCTCTTTCTCTCAGTCCCCTCTCATCTCTCACATTTGCACACAAGAATTGTTCCACTACTACAGTATGTACCTGTAAAACTAAAGATAGTCCGGGTATCTGAAAATGTATCTGGTTTAGGTCAACAGATATGGATGTGACTCCAAACCAACAATCAGGCCAGAGTGGATGCCTAGGTTACTGGATGTTATCAAATTAATTCTATTATTTCTATGCAATGTGCTGATAAAAAACAGTCTCCATAGTATCGACAGGAATATGTCTAAAGAAATGATCAAAGCAGTTACAGAAATAACAGAAATTTCTCAACCTCGTAATACACATTACAAGGGTTCAAGAAAAAAAACGTTTACAACATACTGACCACATAACAAAGTTTAGATTCAGAGTTCCATGATTGAATGTATGGAGTACAAAGTCCCAGCTCTATGTCAGATAACCCTCAATAAAAAAAAACACAATACCTACTGAGTAGCTCACCATCAAGAACAACTTAATGTTCATTCATGCACACACACACACACACAAAAAAAAAAAAAAAACGTGTGGGAAAAAAGTTCCTTCTAAACTCTACACTAATGCCAGCACTTAGGCTTCCAGAGTGGGGCCCTTCATTACTTCCTCTAGGTAAGTCAAAATGTATGGAGGACAATGAAGATCAAAGCCTACCTGTCAAACCAGCAGCAGCTTTAGCATTTCCTTACCTCCTCTCAGCCTCAGCACTTCCAGTCCATAAAAAATATATCACTACTACAAGATCTTCTGACAACACCATCTGTTCTCTGTTGGCCATGATGACGGCAAAACCGGTTAATGGTTAATTTACTGCCTTTGCATGACAGAGACCCTTCCTGATCACACAGTGAACCAAGCCACTGGTAATGCAGTGTCAGTGAATCATCTGCTGTGGAGTCACTGTCTGTCGGAGACATTCAGGGGCGCCACTTTCTGTCAGTGAATGAGATATTTATGAGGGGCGATTGCAACTTGTGTCTGTAACCCTGGGAAGGCTTCTCACCTCCTGGAACATGATGAGAGCTGATCCACAGGTTTGGAAAATGGCCTCTGATAATCATCTGGGAATTTATCACTTAACAAACAATGCAATTTGGGATATTAAGTTGTCACTAAAAAAAAATCCCACTGTCTATTCAGGCTAACTCAGCTTTCGTACATGTCCACGTTTAAAGACACTCCCAATAGTCCACTGAGGCTGAAACGTAACTACACTATAATTTGGTTAATACATCATGTTTGATAAAGGATAACAAATGTGCATATCTACAACAGTGCACATGCATGCCTGCATATGAAGGCTAATATGCACAGTTATTTCAGTTTGCAGGTGTGAAAGATTTCCAGGCATATACACTCATGATTCACATCCACAGCAGGAGTGCAGGATCAGGAGGCTAATGAGTTAACACTGCAAAAAAGGGTGAGCAATCTTGTATACCTGACATTTACCAGCTCTAAAGGTGTAGTGGCAAAGACATATCACACACATAAAAGCGAGGCCAAGGTGTGAGGGAGTAGAGAGGTGTAAAAAGGGAGGGAATCTGCACAAGAATAACTGGCTTTTAAACGGTCAAAAAAAACTGTCGACAAATAGTACAAATAGCGCTGAGTGTGTCAGCGAGATACAGAGAGGGGGAGATGTATTGTAGTGAGCTATCATAAGACAGAGAGTTCATGGAGGAGACAGTGGTCTGTGGGGAGACTTCTTAACAGGAGCTGGCCCTCTGACAGTGGAACCAGTACTGTTCCCTGTTGCTACCATTATCTGCCATGTAAAGAAGGCTTATTGTGGTTCAGCACAGTTTTCTTCAAGGACACAGACAAAGGCCCCAAAATGTTTCATATTTTAATGATTTAAGATATATGATAATTTGTGTATCATATTTGATTTTACATGAGGAAATCCTGGAATTTTCCTTGTTCGAGATAAAGATGCATCTGATCAATAGAATTGAGCAAATCTCTGCAGCCTGGTTCCAAAATCTTTTGTAAAATCTTTTCCGAATGAAGGCTGCATATTAATGCACAATAGAATGAGATTTTTAACAATCATATATGATTGTAATGGTCGGGTGTCTACACTTTTGGCCATGCAGTGTATGTAATTCTAGTACGTTTTTCCTGATATTCAATTCAGAAACAGGTGCAACAAAAGTAACAGAGAGTGAGGGACATGTCAATCAAGCCCAGTTTCTACAAAGAGAGATCTAGTCAGGCAGCAATAGTAAAGACACCTGTGTGGGTGGGGTATGTTAATGGTATTTAAATGGATAACTTCCTCATGTTGGTAAGCAACATTGACAAAACTCTTGCCACCTGATGGTGTATATCAACATGTTACTAAACCATTGTTTGAAGAATGTTGGGCAGGGAGGAATGCCTCTCTGATAATTAATTGGAAGTTTAAGTTTATTACATTTTTCCAAAAAGGATATCAGACTTTCCAAATGTCTGCATGTTTGGTTTATATATACAGTATATATGTGTTTGTGGCAATAACACAAGGTCTAAGGGCGTGGCTAGTGCTCAGTTGTGCAGGATGGATTTCAAAAACTCAATAAATTCTGTTGCTGTAGAGTACAGGTCAACAAACATTTGTATCTGCCAAATTAACTTAGATAATGAAGGCTTAGCCAAACAATGAATTAGTGAGGAATGTTGCCTTTTTAAATGTTTTAAAAACAACATACTACATTATTAAAGGATAGGGGAAATGGGCTGACTCACATCCGACCCTTTCCCAAAGTGAAGCTTCGGTCTTCAGATCTAGGCAGAAACATGCTTGTCTGCCCCAATGCAGTTTCCTTGTACAGTCGACATGAATAAGGCATGCAGGGTGTACGACAAGGTCTATCCTCTGTGTCCAGTCACTTATCATTATGGAGAGTGACACACACTAACTGCACTATGTCATAATTAGACAACACTCACTTCACTTGGAATCTGGAGGATTAACACTTGTGACAAGTTTGTACCGCAGGGTAAAACACAAGCGATGGCTTCTGCACTGCTCTCTGCTGCTGCGACGACAGTAAAAGGACTTCAGTAGTGTTTTCTAAATGTTCTTATTTTCAATCATGTGTGTTTTGAGAGCGCACTAAGAGGTTTACTAACTGTTAGCTACACATTGCAGGAAGGGCATTAAGGACACATGGAATAGTCTTCCTATAACCATCTTGCTTTCTAATCTAGAAGGGCTGCAATTATTCATCAATTTGTTGATTATTTCTTTAAATAATCAAATGACCGTATAGTTTAACTGAGCAGTTCAAATTTATTCAATTCAACAGAGAAATCCAAAAACAGAAACTAATTTCCATGTATCAAGTAAAAATGCAAATGTTCATATTTCCTTGACAAATTACATTTAGTTTTCATTGACTAACTGAAAAATAAATAAATTGTTTCAGCACTAGGATCGAGACATTTCCTTACATTTGCAATGTCACATCCATGCTGCCCTGCACAGTACAGCTGTTCTGGCCAATACCGGTCAACAGCAGGCTTACTTTGGCTCAGGCGTAACTTTCCACAAGCCCCAGCTGTGGCTGAGGCTTTCAATAGGGAGGAAAAGTGGTTGGTGACCCCGGATAATGACAGGTCTAGATAGACTTTGCGAGGCTACAACAGCAACACCTCATCCAGAACATGAACATTTAGTACACTCGCATGTATACACTTATCAGCGAGCAGACAAATGGCACTACACAGGTGGGACCTATATAGTAGAATGCCTCTCAACACAAACAAGAATGTCATTTTATCAATGAGGGTAGACTACATATTAGAAACACCTCTTAGTATAACAATAAAATTACACAGCACTAGACCACAGCAGCCAAAATGATGATTAAGTCTCTAAAACTGTTTAAAACAAAAACTTAACATGATGGTGCAAATTATAAACTGCCAACTGAGAGTAAAGTGCCACAACACAAGTTTTTGTTTACTCTATTTGCACACTGCAGTGTTGTCTTTATTCTATAGTTTCACAGTATAGAGTAAACTGAAAGAAAGAGGGAGTAGTTTGACGTGAAACAAAATCTCCCTGGCCAGCCTCAAATCAGGGATATCATGGTTACATTTTAAGACCACTGTTTTTATTTCGTATTTAATCAGTCTGCGCAAGTCACTATCACTTGCGTCACTATCAACAGTGAATGTCTTATTTTGGAGTGAAACACGTATATACGTATACTGTAAATGGCACACTAAAATGAGATCATGTTTCTTTCTGTGAGAAAGCACCGGCACAGGAATTATAATCTTAGCACAGGTCTGAGTCTCTTCCTTCCAGAAAAGCGTAAGATTAACTATGACTCAAATACTGTCTTTTTGAACATTTTGGGCTGGATTATCAGCACAAAGAATGCAAACTGTCTCTTTCTCCCTCTGCTTCTCCATCCCCTCTTTTTATCTCTTGATAGAATAGCACACAGGCAGCGTACACAGTGTTTTCCACTGAATAAACCACATGTCATCACAGAAGATCCAGTGTGTGATCAGCGGAAAGAGGCGAGAGGCACAGGAAAAACGTGGAAAGGTTAAGTGTACACAAAGATATTGATGCGTGACTCAGAGAGAAGAAAGAGGAGTGGAAAGCTGTCGGATAGTGAGGCATGACTAAACAGAGAGAGACGGGAAAGATGGAAAGGAGAACAGAGGCATGTAGGTAGAGAGGGGTAAAGGTTGAGACGAAAGAGGGTTAAAGTGAAAGACAGAGCAAGAGAGAGAGAGAGGTACAGTGGTGTGTACCCTGTCTCCCTTGTGTTTATCTGCACTAATCAGCAACAGTGTCCCCCTGGCTAAATTAAGTCTGTGCAGAACAGGACTCTGGATGTCAACAACCCACTGATCCCCCGCTTCCTGGTGGGACACACACACACACACACACACACACACACACACACACACACACACACACACACACACAGTGTGAGCAGTCACTGACTCGCTCACTTTGCAGCATACACTTCCACACAGGGTAACACAGGGCAGTGTGGGGCTGGCGTCAATACAGTATTATCAGGCCCATCAGGTGACAGGGCTATTCTTAGAGTTTCCATATGCACAAAAGAGGGGGAAGATAGAGAGGGAAAAGAGAATGGGGATGAGTGTGTGTGTGTGTGTGTGTGTGTGTGTGTGTGTGTGTGTGTGTGTGTGTGTGTGTGTGTGTGTGTGTGTGTGTGTGTGTGTGTGTGTGTGTGTGTGAAAGAGAGAGAGTGGAATGCACAGTGCTTCTTTTGCTTAACCGCAAATTAGAAGTTTTTTTGTTTAGGGTCAATCTAATCCAATTTTGACATGTCATGTGTTTATTCAAAGAGATATTGGTCGCTGTAAACATTCCTCCTGTTCATACTGTGATCCGTTCACTAACATGAGGCATAAGCAATCTGAGTAAGTCAAATTAAATCAGTCGATTCATGGCCAGTATGGAGAGGAGTGAACAAACAAGAACTCAACTACATCACTACTACTACACTATCTATCCATCCATCCATTCATCCATCCATCCATTTATCTATCTATCTATCTATCTATCTATCCATCTATCTATCTATTCATCAACATACGGTCTGGGAGTATTGCATCGAGATGCCCAAATGCCTCAGCAACTACAGTTTTTATAAAAAATCACCAGTTACCACATTCATTTTGGATGAAAATATAATATGAAAATAATAATAGTGACCACTATATTTAATCAGTAAGGAATAAATCTTATTTTGACATAACTGTGCATGTTTAAAACTGAAATCCTCAGTATATCATTCATTTGTCCCATCTGTTATTCTTTACTATCTGTGAAGACTCTCCATACTCCGCAATTGTGAAATGTTGATCTGTTTCATTTGAAATACCCATAAGAAAAGACACCAAAAATTGAAGTCGAGACCACGTCTGTCATTGTATATAACCAGCCACTGGATCATAATTTGAAATTGGGACCAAGATATCTTTCTGAACATTTAAAACTACATTACTAAGAATTTCTAGCAAACCATATCACATTATGAAATGTCCTTGATTGTTTTGGTTGGCTACAAGCTTGGCGGTACAAAAAAATGCACATATGCAAACAAGTAAATGTTGTCTAGCATGCATTCTCACATGCCATTGGAGTATAAGTATACGTACACACAAGCACATGTATGCATACAGAAAAATCAAAGATACGTGGACAGAGAACGAGAGGGGGAGATTAATGTAATATGCTCCATTAGACAGTGGCATAGTGGCTTTGCTGTGGGGAGAATCTGCACTGAAACAGATTCATCAGCGCTACAGTGCTCTGGTCTGGATGGATGCCATTAGTATCTGAAGGCAGGGCCTCCCCACTACTATAACTCACAGAGCACGCACTCACATAAATACTGAAATGAAACATTCTCAGACGAACTGCATGGCTACTACACTTTGATGTAGGACACAAGCGAACAAGCGGGCAGCCTTGCACCACAATACACACACAGTCTCAAGTTACATAAAGTACGTACACATGCACACCAACTGTCACACACACACACACACACACACACACACACAGGCTATGCACGCAAAAACATTAATGGAAAAACACTCTCCCTTTTTCTTACCCGCTCTCTCTTGGTGTCTGAAACATGCACTAGCAGTGGTAGCAAAAAAGAAATGTCCCACCCTGCTGTGAGAGTGCTCCACCTTTGCTCGCACTTGCTGTACTTCTGGTGGCCCCTGTCATATTGTGTTATTGGTTGTCCATCTCAATTGATCTATGGTCTTTATCTTTTCATCTTTTACCTTTTACCTCACATACTTCTCTCTCAGCCATGCACACAGCATTTCTTCACCCCCCCACCCCTTCGTTTCCGGTGTATTTGGGGAATTCTGTTGAACTTATGTATGTGTTAGTACTAAATAAGGATAAGCAATGAATTTGGCCAAGACGTTCAACTTGGACTAATGGGAGCCTCAGTAAATTTTCGAGTTGCCAAAAGTCAGTGGTGATAAATCAGATGTCTGAGCCAAACACCCCCTTCCTCTGCTGTCATTGATGATGGGGAGACAATGTTGATTTGAGCTCAGGACAAACAAACAGTTAGCTATAATTAATTCAGTGTGTTGTCAAGTAAAATAAAAACATAAATAGGCCACAATAAAAAAAGGTTGTAAATAACATAAAGGGTTCAGAGAAATTTGGTGTGCATAGAGTAGTAGTTTACTGCAACTGCACAAATATGCCAGAAAAAAAAATCTATGTTTAAATAATTTCAGAACCCTCGAAAGCAGACAATTCTAAATGAATTAGAGTCCAAACCTGCACATCCAACATTTTTTTTGCTCACTTGCTCCTCAAGCCCTGGTCAAGCACTCTCATTCTCAGTCACTTTTGTCTTCAACTAACCTGCAAGTTTGTTAACATATACAGTACATGTTCACTGTAATACTTTACTTCAAGTTTTCTAAATAAGAGTAACATGACACTGTCATGAATACATGACATTCACATGACACTGTCATGACACAGTCATGACACATGAACCCTAACCATAACCATAACGTGTCATGACAAAACCGAATGACACTTACTAAAAAAAGAGTTATGTCATAAACGTTTATGACTTGTTTATAATGTTTTATGACACGTTCATGACTAGTCATGTCACTCTTATGTAGAAAACTTCAAGTAAAGTGTAACCATATATTTGGTCTTTAGTCAGTAAAAGTAGGGTTGGGTACCGAAACTCGGTGCCAATAGGGAACCGGTGCCGACGTAAACGGTAGTAACGAGACCGAATAAGAACGAAAGTTTCGGTGCCTCATTTCGGTGCTCGACTTTACACTACACCTGACAGCATGTAACGTTAGCCTACCTTTAGCTAGCAGCTGGATTAATCACGGTTAAAATGCTGACAGCTAACGTTAAACAGTGTAAAGTGTGACTGTATTTCACTGTGGAGGACTTCAACAGCGGGATGCAGCTGCCGTTGTCGCAATTCATAGATATACAGTATGTTTATATGGTCGGAATTAAACAACACAGACAGTGCGTTCACTCGCAGCTGCCGTTGTCGGAATTAAACAACACAGACGGTGCGTTCACGTGCATTTGCCGTTGTCGGAATTAAACAACACAGACGGTGCGTTCACTTGCAGCTGCCATTGTCGGAATTAAACAACACAGATTCACTTAAAAAAGGTAGCCTTGTGGAGCATTCACAGTAATTGTAAAATACCCTTTTCCCATCTGGGGTTCAACAGCAATTTACTGGTGAAATAAGTTATTGTTATAGTTATTACATTATTATTAAATCTTTAATTTTGACCATGACCTTAGCAATAAACAAGTCACTGACTGTTGTTTACCACACTTATTTTTTTTCTTCTTCTTTTTTTTTTTAACTTTATTGAAAAGTACCGGTTCAGGCACCGTTTAGGCACCGGCACCGTTTTAAAAGTATTGATTTAGCACCGGTCTCGAAAAAAAACCAAACAATACCCAACCCTAAGTAAAAGGCAATTCTACCCATATTAATTTGCAAAATAAACTGTGCTGTATTAAAGACAGATGGCCCATTAACTGAGCCCAGTTTTCCTTTCTCAATACTATATCTAATCATGTCCTTTTTTTACACATTTATGGCATTCCAGCAAAACAGGAACCTCCCAGAACTGAGTTTGTAAATATGCATCTGTACATACATTTGTAAACAGGTGCTGATAAAAGTCACTGTTGCTGTGGTTCAACACTCCTGCTGTGTACATGTCATTGTATGCTGCTGTAATCACTGTAACCACTCAATGAGCAAACATAGAGAGTGTTCACTGGCTGTATCAAGACAATAAGTGAATATATTAGTAATAGTAATCAAATTGATATGCATGATGCTCATGCTGGATGAATGAGGCATACCAACTCTTTTATTTGTCTGTTGACAAGGAAACAGAGCTTCTGAGGAACACAAGACCTGCTCAGCTAGCCTCTGAAATGAATGCAATTCAGACTTAAACAAGGTTCCAATATGGACAATATACTCTCTAGATTATAGCATCTCTTTTACGTGGTAATTCCACATAGACCCTAAAATACATCCTGGTTGCTTTTCTAAAGTTAGGCCACTGTAAATCCCTGCTGTTTTTATTTAAACTTGTTCACTACTACACAAATGAACACAATCAGGTGGAACACAAACCCAGCACGCCACCTCCAACACATGGAAATTGTGCAAATGCTTCATACTGTTTGTGATTACATGGCTAAAGAGGTCTTCATTTATGATATGAAAATAAGTAGATGCTATTCCTCACTATTCATAGTACATTCCCTCCATGTGTTGATACGCAAATGGTTATGAATACATCATAAATGCTCAAATCAGCACATGGCTTGTAACCTTATGAGCGTGCCACTTTCCATTGAGAAATCCAGAAAGCAACTCTGCAAGATGTGGAGGAAGGTTGATGAGCCACTTTTCAGAAGAGGCTGTTGCCCTACACACGTTTCTCACTCCCTGTTTTGCTTGCTACTGTACATGTATTATATTTAATAATGGTTTTGATGGAACACCACAAAACACATCATGCACATGGCTTGTAGTTTAAAAGAGGCTCATCACTTCCTTACTTAAAAGCCTGCTATACCATGCGTCCATACTAACAACAGGCATCAAAAGTGCTTTCTGCTCTGTTCTAAAGAGGGAGGGGGGTTAAAACCATTATAAATTTAAAACGACAGAGTGCAAGCAACAGCTGTTGTACTGTATTCAACTGCACCAGTCCAGCACAGCCCACCAAACATACACATGCATGCACACATATATGCTCTTCAACAAACTCAAAGCTGTGAGTGCTGCATTACAAAGCTTGCTTTATATTTCATATATATTTTGAATGTGGAAAAATTGATTATTTTGAAGTGATTGCTGTTCTTATGGATACCGCTAAAGCATTGAGAAAAATATTACAGAGCTCCTGTTAGACGTAAAGGTGGAAGATATGCAGATAAAACTATATACTATAAACTATTATTATATAAGTCATACAAAGATACATACACACACATACTGTAGTCGCACATTATTGAACCAGACTCATCCCCCTTCTATTTTCCAGGCACAAACAAGTCTAGTCTTGACTCCAGATGGGAAACAACGATACTCCAATTAGATGTGAAAAGCAGGGCAATGGGTTTGTGTGCATGCATGCACGAACATGTGCAAGTGTGTGTGAGTAATATGTCATGGGAGAGGTCTTTTGTTCCTGTACAGGTCACATCGGAGGAGCCTGGACACAACAAAGGCATCAAGGTGTTAAATGAATTCCAGGTGAGTACAGGTGGTTCACAGCAAAAATACAGAGGTGGAGTAAAAAAACAACTCTTTGGACACAGGTACACACACACACACACACACAAACACACAACCACTATAATGCAAGCACACCTTTTACAGGTTTAGGTAAAACACCCTCAACAGTTTGACTTCCCACATGTCAGCATTTCTTCTGTACTTCAGTCACACACACACACACAAACATGTACGCACCTGCTATACCTGAAGCTAGCCTCCTGCTTTGACAGCAGTAGTGGATTCATTCATTGAGGTAACTATACAAGGGATTGACTCAGCTCGGCTGGTTAGAAACAGCAAAATAAAAAAAACTCTTTATGAAAATAAATCATCATATCATCAAAGCAGAAACTCACTGCTTGTGTCTGTGTGTGAGAGCAGGTGGGACTTCCATGTCTGGGCATGCCGTTCAGTTATCAGCTAGAGAGGTCATGTCTCTTTCCAGGCGGACTACAAAAAAAACAGCTTTTAACAACTGCAACATCCCAGATAGCAAAAACACAAAACAAGCTAGCACTGGAGCTGTGGCCTGGCTACTGTAAGGATAATGTGGGACAGGGAGAGTGGTGAGAAATAAGGCCAAGGCAGCTGAAATGCTCCAATAGTTGCACAACAGCCTTTCACAAAAGCTGCCTGTTTCGTAAGCATGTTTCGCCACTTAAAACCACTCTCCAATTTCCATTGTATGGATTGCATCAATAAATAACACATTTTTTAACCATTACAATTCCATTATGAATATTTCACTGTATTGTTTTTTTTAAACATTACACACTGCTGAATAGTTACCGCTTTTCCAGCCTTAACCAAGGCTTCCGCACAAAAAGCCATTTAAGTTCAAACAGCCTCTAGAGCAGAGATTGAAGTGGCAAGTCATCGCCTGGTGTTGGTTTTTGTAATCTTTATGCAACAACTGTGCCTTTTTTGCTCTTGACTATGAACTTGTTTTGTAAAAGGAATCACAAAATGAACAAGTCTTAATAACACTAATTCATTGGCCAGTAGCTGCCACTGCATTGCAAGCTGATGATGCCGTGGAATTAGTTAAGGAATCAAGGAAATCATCTGGTTTGTCCACACACCCTTCTGTTCGTTTGGTGGGCAGGAATCCAGCAAAGGCCTACCTTCTTGTCGCCGCACTACTTTTTACTGACATCAACACAAAGACAAATGCCAACAGGCATTAAAAAGAAATGTCTTGACATTATTTTGAACCTTTTTATGTCACTCAAAGTTTATTAAATTTGTGGCGCAGTCACTCCCAATCCTTGAAAGGAGTAGCTGTGTGATTTATAGCCATGCTAGCGCCATGGCTCTGGGGAAGGCAATGTCAGTTTGTTGATTGGCCCACCATTTTGGTCCAAACTGAAATATCTCAACTATTGAATGGATTGCCATTATATTTTGTAGAGACATTCATAGTCCCCACAGCATGAATCCTACTGAATGTGGGGTTCCCCTGACTTTTCATCTAGCGCCCACAACAGGACAAAGTTTTAATTTGTCAAATAATTTAGTTTATGACCAAATACCTGCAAAACTATTGACATTCAGCCACAGTTATACTTTCTGTTAAGTGCTATCTAGCAAATAGTATCATGCTAATGGGCTACCATAAAATAGTAAACATCACATGCCATACATCAGCATTGCTACTGTGAGCATGTCAGCAAATATAAATAATAAAGTTTATTATTATGCTATTATGTTGTGTTATTATTGTTTACTTACTTAAATGTTTTACTTGCCCTGCCAAAGATGAGATTGCTTGGAGTGATAAATTTGCTTAGATCAGACCTTTAACAAGGTAAAGAAAGAATTGCAATGATAGAAAACCTACAAAAGTATTTTTTATGACTAAATATTCATTATCCAAGGGGATGAAGACCACAAATCTTCCCTTCATGTCCCCCCTTCAGAAGAGCTGAGCTAGTAATTTCCATGTCGTAGTACAGCTCAGAGCAATGGCCGTATGTGGCACATAATTTAATGGCTTACAGTATATGTTGTCTTGCACTATACATCACGGTTTACCACAGGGCAATAAGAATGGGCCTGGGTCTATGGCCCTCTATCTTCTGTGTGATATACTAAACCATAAATGGCCCATGATCGTTCTCTCACTATGACATAATGTGGATAAACTGGCGAGAAACTTCCGACCATACAAACAACATATATCTGTCACGTTCATATTTACTGGGTCACAAATACCTTGTGTTGTGTCATTGAAAAACAATGAGACAGCTTCAATTTGTCAACTCAGTTAATACTGAGAAGCATGATTTGATAGCAGCTGACATATTTATGACAAAGTGTAGTGCTATGATAGACCTCTGAAATCACACAAAAGACAATAGAAATCATGCATTTTATACGATTTCTATTTTTCAACAAATACATTCCAACATCCATTCACATTTAAAAAACAAGGAGTCTACTTTTTTTTTTTTTTTTTTTGGTGGGGGGCATTTTTAGGCCTTTATTTAAAGACATGCATGCAACTAGGACTACAGTTGAAAATTAGCCGACTGGCTAACACTGACGCATTTACAGAAATGTTGATTAATGTGCATTGTCCTTATATTAATAAATAAATCTTCTTCTTCTTCTATTTGACAGGAAAGATGAAGACATGAAAGGGGCGAGAGAGAGGGGGAATGACATGCAGAAAAGGGCCGCAGGTCGGAACCGAATCCGGGCCCGCTGCGCCGAGGAGTAAACCTCTATATATGAGCGCCCGCTCTACCAACTGAGCTATTCGGGCACCCAGGAGTCTATTTTTTAACTGACAACATGCATATCTGGGGCCTGCATTGATGGCTTTTTTGCTTATGTTGTAGTTTTACTACAATTCCATTAACCCTCAGGTGTCCTGTCTCCCACTTTCTCCTTTATTAATACATACTATAATAGTGTTCAGTGGTCTGTTCCTCAATCTATTTTTATCCCAGCGCTTCTAATTAGATCAGCTCAAAACATATATTAATATAGAGAGTCTGAGGAGGCAGTTTTCTGAAGAGCTCAGCAGCAAGGAGTGACATGGTGCAGGGTGTATATGACACAATGACCTTGGTGCTTCACTGAGTGTCCTTGTCAGTTACTCTTACCTTTCCTCACCATCAACATTGCTGCCAACATCTCACATCAATGGGGTAATCAAATAAGGGCCGGCGCGAATCAGTAAATCTGACAAGTGGATTTAGCTAGGACCCATGTGGATGGCTGTGCCACAAACACGGCAACACTATTATGTATGAACTAAGATTGTTGTGATAACATTAGATGACAAGCACACTGCGCATTATTTATGCTGTAAGGGTTTTCATGATGAAAAATTCAAACCTTTAATATCATTAGCAAGAAAATTGCAGTTGACTCAGTGTTCATTTTAGATCATCATTGACAGATATTCTGCTTCAGCTATTGTAGTCATGAAAATAAGAGAGGAAAAAAAACATTAAACGATAAAAAAGAATTACTCCAGCAACAAAATTACATTAAAAATTGGATTAATGGCGTTGGAGCAGTTTGTTGTCTCAACGGTGGAGAAGGCACACAGTGTATCTGACGAACCTGCGTGTTCTGTTATTTTAAGACCATTCAAGCTGCTAGACATTCTAATTTAAAGGTCCAATATTTAATATATTTACTGCATTTAATCAAAAAATAACCACAATGTGTCATCAGATACTAAGGAAACATGCTAAGTTGAAATACAATCTTCTCTGACATCAATGCTAAAGCCAGTATTTTCGCCTTTGAAATTTCCATTCCGGGACATGAAACGCAAACACTCAAAAGCACACAAACTGTATTAACAGAACTAGATTGATTCTACCCAAGCCCAAAAAAAACTTGACATCTTTCTAAACAGTTGCATGACCAGAGACATGGTAAATATTTGAGATGCATTTAAAAGATGGAGACAGTTTAGAGCCCAAAAGGATGCCAAGTTGGCTAATTTCCTCCTAACAGGTAGGCCTAAGCGATGAGCGTCATTAATTTCTATCATGGCTAACATAGTAGGGATGGGCATTTTCTTTTGTGCTCGCATTAAATTATATAAGGTACTCAAGTTAGTTACTCGCAAAAATAATTGAGACAATGAAGTGATCCTGACTGGCGCAGGCTAACGTCGGCATAGTAATACACGCTAACTGCTAACGTCACTGGAGGATCAGGCAAGCGGGTGAGACACGGCTGCTTACAACCACTGTGACAGACATATGACAGAAACTGCAAGTTTAAATTCCTCATAATGGAAACACACAATTAAACTTTGGCAAAACAACTGTTTAGCCTGAATTGTTGGATTGGGACACAGCTTATGTTTTCTACAGGTCGCTCTGCAATTTATGTAATGTTATGTTAAGAAATATTCTTGTGGCTAACTTACCATAGCCAGCTTCAAGGTTATGATATGTTGGACAGTATGATTCCCACTTTGTTACAAGCTAGCATGCAACCATAATGTGTAATACAGTGATAGCCAAGATGTATAACAGGGTCTGGAAAATAGTAGTACCGACAATCTCCCCCCTACCGAAATACTTTCACCGCTTCTGTTCAGCGGCCGTAGCCGACAAACGGTGACTGTGACCTGGGTACAGACGAACGCAAGGTCCCGGTCTTTATAGCGGCTGTTGCAGTGACGTTAAGCCGAGAAAGAGTGGCTGTCAGTCGGGCACAAAGCCCTGCAAGGTTGCTGCCTTTTTATATTTAGACGATAAAAGTGACTCAGCCAGGTACAGAGCTCCGTGAGAGCACAGGCTTTTATAACCGTAAACATAGCATCATCTAGCAACGCCGCTGCTCTGTGTAGTAATGTCTGGCAATGCTGGGGGAGAAGGCTCTCTCCAGTTTTTTGAATTTGGATTGCAGTAGCCATGTGAAACGCTAGCTGTCAGTATTACATATTGGACCTTTAATAATTAACAGTTTTATCACTGTGAAACAATTATCTTCTGCGCTACAAAAAAAAGCCAGAATAAAAAAGCACAAATTATTTGTCTTGTGTGGAACTTTGCTCATTTATCAACAGTCTGGCTGTCTGGGACAAAATGTGATGACTTTCCATTTTTTGTGATCGAGACGGTTCAACAGTGGCCGGAGGTTACCCTCCCTGTTAATGCTCATTCTATTATAAATTCTCAGACCTGGCATATTTTGCTCTTGCTCGCATTGATCCGTGATTGTCGCACATTCCTATTTCAACTCTGTTCTCACTGCTCAAAAAGATTGCTGATTTGGTTAGCAAGAAATGCATGCACCCCTCTGCTTCCGCAACCTTCTTTGTCAGTGGCAACAGAATCTAGAGTTACTGTGGAGATATTAGGAGACCTTTTCTTGCTGCCGTGGTGAGTTACAGGGCACCGGGAGGACATTTGGCCCCTATCAACAAGACGTTGGCATGCAAAAGACCAGTCCTGCTCATTCTAAAAAGGATCAGATTTTACTGACAAGTCATTTCGGAGCAGGTCTAGGGGAGCCAATGTTGCCCTTGCAGGGAAAAGTGATACAGCAGAGGAGGAGGTAAAGTAAAGTGCACCACAAACAGATAAGAGGGAGATAAGGAGTCCACCGCGGAGGCTGCGGAGGATTAGACTGTTGGCATGAAAAGCCAAAGAATCATCTCAGTGTAGCATTCAACTACCCAATGCTACAGTCATCTGCAAATGCAGACCATATCAAAGCTCACACACATGAAAAGGAAACCAAGAGAAAGTTAGTTTAATGGTTGACTTCATCTACAATGTGTCTGTGTTTTGCTCTAGTAAAAACATACACCATGTAGCCACTACATGGCATAAACCAAGCATGTAGACGGCCAACAGCCGTGCACTTTCAAGTTTTGTAGCAACAGAAAGACAATGAATATGCTGAATGTGCTGGGAAGACGGATGCAGCAGTCAGATCAATCAATCACAGGAGGTGGTTAGAGAAAACAAGATACCAATAAAACGTGCTAGTATCCAAACAAACAAAGCAGCAACTCAATAAAACTCAATAAATTAAATAAAATCCATAGCACCTGTTTTACCTTTTACACAGGACACCCACGCGTGACACACTCAAGTGAATACACATTTAACAGGGTTTTAACCCATTCACAGGTTAATCCCTTACCATCACTGTTTAGAGACTCAAGTGCTACTGCAGATCCATACACTTCTAAATTACATTACATACCAAATAAACTTTAGTTTCAGTTAAGTACCCCTCCTGTGATCCCTTACATCTTAAATGATCTTAATTTTGCATCTTATATTTAAACGGAATAGTTCAATGTTTTAACATATATACCTATTTGCTGCAAAAGCAATCA
Source organism: Perca flavescens (assembly GCF_004354835.1). Lineage (NCBI taxonomy): Eukaryota > Metazoa > Chordata > Actinopteri > Perciformes > Percidae > Perca > Perca flavescens. Next base: position 14,524,215 of record NC_041341.1, on the reverse strand, counting down.
ATATATTAGTGTTAAGCACAGAGCTGGAGCCAGGACATGGTTGGCCAAGCTTAACATAAAGACCAGGAGATAACAAGTCTACCCATTTCCCTAAGTGAAAAGCTACACCTAACAAAGGCCCAAATGCTCGCTAACTAACACGCTGTATCTTGTTTATTTAATCTGTTCACAAACAGAAATACAAAATGACAATTTGCAGATCTAGAGCAAGCTAATTGCATGTACACATGCTGATTGTTACGCCACTTTAGTATCCAGATGGCTTTCTCCAGTGAACTGATTTTTTAAAACGTCATGTAAACAAAGAAACCTGTTTTCCATACATTGGGATGGGTTCAGGTTATGCACGATCAGAACAAGTTCGTACCAATGTGATGGTCGACCACGTCGGAAACCATAAATGTTTATAGCTGTTCCGAACAGCAAAGCCGGGAGGTGGAGTGAAAACTAAATTAAACCCTGGTTAGGAGAAAGGTTGGCATGTGACCCATTTGAATCAATTAAAAACTTTTAACCCACGTCGGTGTGATCTAAAAGGACAATTAATGTTGTGTGACCATACTTTGTCATGTGCTGCAAAACACTGCCAAGCAATTATTATCTTGACCACAGAGATTTGTCAGCTCTGAGAACTCCAAGAAGCCATCCTGTGACAATATTAATTTACCTGCAGAGCCATTCATATTCTATGACATTTCACAAGTGATCGCTTCTCTCCACAGTGTATCCATCACTGCTGTTCACCAGTGATTTAAGAGGACTCTCTACTTTATTATTAGAGGGTTTGAACAGCACACAGGTGCCATATTGGTCCACAACTGTATCAATAGCAGGTTTTTAAACACAGTTCTCTCTTTACACCACAAGCAGGGCAGTGACCTCTGTGAGCTGTCAAGATACTCTGACAAATATTTGACTCTTTGCTTCATTGATTGTTGACATAGACTCATCTTTCTGTCATGAGAGCGTCACTCTTCTCCTTTCCTGTCTCATTTGCACTCCTCTGTCGCTACTGGGAAACCTTAACACCAATGTCTTACCCCTCCACTCCTCTTGTTGTAAATTTTAACACTCTTAATATAACATATTTTACACTTACAGCAATATTAACTTACAGTATAGATGTCATTATTCTTCCATCTCAATTCACTGTCAGGGGATAATATATTATTCCATGAATGAAATATTCAATAATAGGTTACTTCATTTTAGCAGTCTAGTGTAGAATATTATAGTAATTCCCTCTGTGAGTGCTTGAATGGTTGCTTCCCTATTGATCTCCTTGGAAATAGTGAGGAGGATGTATCACAAAGATGAGTAGCATGGGGAGGTCAGATAATTAGGTCAGCACTGTAATGTTAGATTCTGTTTCCCTAAGTGCTTAAGAGATTCAAACCACAAAGTTTCAATTACAGTGTCTATAAGGGGAAATACGGAATATAAGGAGATGGATGGCTTCGATCTTTATCTCAGTTTCTCTGTTCTCTGTTACACCATAAACATTCCAACAGCAGATATACACATACTCAATGGAATGGTAAATTGGTAAATATGTTAACTACCATCAACAAAAGTGGTAGAAGGGGTGGGGGGTCTTGAAGAACTTACTGTTCTTCCTATTTATTCAGACTCCTTGAGGATGTTTTTCTGTCTGCATGCTGTTTAAAGCACAGCCTAAGTCATGAATGTCTCCTTGCTTAATGTCCTTTCTAGGCTGATATAACTAAACTACATGTTATCATTAACATGTTTATACAAGTGTCAATTCAACTTATTGTTGACATAAGCAGAGGTATGGATTGGTAGTAAGTTCATAGCCCTGTGTTGGGCCATCAGGCCATGCAAATTCACTCAATCACACTTCCTTCTGAACCTCAGCAATTTATAACCTAACTATATACATTTGATTGGTAGAGCATGGTAGCGGTAATACACTGCCTGGAATGGAAGTGTTGTTGCTCAGCTCAGGCATCAGCAAGCCATTTCATCAGTTTTTTTTACTGATTTACACATTACAAGGAAATTGTTAAAAAATGAGCACATTTTCACAAGGATTTGCTGTCCCTTAACATCTAAAAGTTCCTGGAGCACAGAGACATTATTTACTGCAGTTTACACTGAACGTGGTCATCTGTGGCAAACACATCTCTGATAACGCTTCTTGTACTAGAATGAAGACAGAACTTGGAGAAAACATTATTTGGATGCTGATTGTGCATCAAGCTGTGAAAAAAAAATATTGTGTATTTTTGCATTTTTTTTATAATCCTTATTTCATTAAGATGTTTTATTATTCATTCACATTTTTGGAATATTTCAAAATATTAGAGATACATTTTTTTAAATAACCAGCCGTATTGTCAGGGAGTATTTTTATTTTTCAGCCTAATACATATAACGTTATTAACCCTCCGTGTAGGAGAAGGTGCATTAACCTCTCTTTTAGCTTGTCTGATCCTATAGAAATTTGAGTTAATGATCACAGCTGAGGACGGTGACAGAGTTCAGCTATCATCCGTAAAAGAAGCCAAGAAGTTTCTCTCGGCCCGAGACACCTAGCATGGTCTGACACGGTAACTCTTAACAGCCTGAATGCTAACTAGCTGTATTGCCAGCTCTGGCTAACGCAAGCTGAATTAGAGCCTGGACTCCACTGCTGCATATTGGTCTCATGTTGTTCTTCTCCGCAGTCTTGTTTTTTTGGCCAATGTGGCTGCATGGAGTTATGCCTTTAAACTAGAGCTGGCTGCAGATTTTTTATTGCACTAGTTTTGTTTCTTTTAGAGACAGTTTGGCCTACATACTTCATCAGGTTTGGCTCCAGTTCTTCATAACCATTCATTTATTCCTTCTGCTCAGACCCAGCTTTCCAGATCTGGTCAAACAAGGGCCTGCTAACTATCAACGATCTCTATGCTGATGGCGTTTTCTATTCTTTCTCAGATTTATTAGCGAAGTTCAACCTTCCAAATAGCCATCTATTCCACTACTTTCAAATTCGACACTATTTACCATCTCAATTGCCTAACTTTCCTAACCAACCTCCAGGTTCTATGATTGATAAATTCTTATCACAAAACTCAAGTCAACGGGACCTCGTATCAACAGTTTATAATCTCATTTCAAAGATAAAGTAAAACTGTTTGGACACCCTAAGGACCACTTGGAGCCAGGATCTCGGTGTTACTTTAGCAGATGAGCAATGGGAACAGCTATTAGATGGTGTACACTCCTCTTCGATGTGTGCAAGACACAGCCTTATACAGTGCAAGATTCTACACAGAGCCCACCTTACAAACGCAAGATTAGAATATACCAGATAGAACTGATAAGTGCAACGGTATAATCAATCGCCTGCCAACTACATGCACATTTTCTGCTCTGTCCCAAGTTATCAGCATTCTGGTTTGCAGTATTTGGTACAATTAGCACAGTCCTAAACAAACCAATACACCTCGACCGCCTCTCTGCCCTCTTCAGAATCTTTCCCACACTCATCACGTCCAAAACCGCAAACGGTGATTGCGTTTGCCACACTCCTCACTAGGAGGCTCATTCTACTTAAGTAGACTCACTCCTCCCCTCCCACACATAACAAATGGATTGTTGAGGTACTGCAATGTGTAAGGCTTGAAAAGATCAGGTATTATTTAAGCCTTTCCACAAAATCTGGCAACCCTTTTTAGCCCATGTCAACACATGAGATATTATTTATTCTATTTTTTTATTTGTCTCTTGTTTTGTCTCTTCTGTCCTGGTGTGTGTGTGCGCGAGTATGAGTGTAGGGTTTTGTTTGTTTTTTGTGGGTGGGCTATAGGGACCTGAAGACAGGTGTGTGGAAGGTCCAGTATGTGGGTTTGAAGCTCCTTTTGTTATCACTTATCTGTACAATACTTTATTTATGTGATTATCACTAACTTGGAAACAATAAACAAGATATTGAGAAAAAAATGGAAGGAATGGAGTGCAGAAGAAAATAAGCAACCTATTTCTGTAAGCTAAGGTATGAGAGTTTGTCAGAGTACAATTACTCTGCAAAAAAGGGGTTTCACTTTTACACAGCTTCAGCTAGGGTCCTTGGTTATTGCCTGAGCAAGGCACTGTGAAACACTTTGGCCAGACCTCTCGTTTTCTTTCTCTCACTGTGCTGTACATACAGCGTTATAACACACTCCCACATTCACACTGCAAAACTGTCCTTGCACAGGGAGGTTGCTAGTGGCTCAGGGACCATCGTTAAAGCCCAATGTAAACCGTTATGTAAACTCTCTTAAAATGTCCATTACACAGAGGAGTTTCCCACAATTGTTATTTTAGGTTTATTTTTAGTTAACTAATACAGAGCATCTCACTTAAGTCATTCCTTGTCTGGAGTCATTGAGGTTCTGCAAGACAGAAATAGAGTAAATAATGTATTTTCTGAACAAACAAGGGTTCAGAAGGATAATAATGCCAACTTATACTGATGTAAAAAATATTGGCCAATTTGGTGACAATCTTCCCACTTTTCTATAAGCAGCAGAGGCATTAATCAGACTTCACATCACATCTGGTCATTCTCTGTCTCTCTTAGACAAACATAACCATGTTCAACCAATAAACAAAGAGAACTCTAAGAAGAGATTATTCTATTGAGAGCATCACAATAAAATACAGAATATTTCTTATTTTAATGTCTAGTCTTCTGTGTAAGCTTGTGTGTGTTGGGGAGTGGCAACAGAGGCAACAGTGCTGTCTGGCCTTGGAATGGGTGAATCGTGACTACATTGCTATAAGAGCAGTTCTGTCAAAGTGACTACCGTACTTCATTAGCCATTATCAAAGAGCAATTCTTTCATCACATGTTGGGTAAGGTGTTGAGGCCTGACTGCAGATTCACTTAATGTGAGCTGAAGAGAAGAGTTTGGTGTCACTGTTGATCCACAGCCACGCATCAATCTTCTTGCTTGGCCTCGAAATAGGTTCATATATTATGCAGGTCAAATAATACGGAATAAACTCCAGATGCATTGCATGCATAATGAAATAACCTCCTCTTTGGCATGCTGCTGCATAAAAATAATATTGGAAGAGTGGACCACACACACACATGCATGCAAACGTACTCACTCTCTAACACACACATACTACAAAGTGTGACCTTCAGGTTTGATCATCTGCAATGCAGTGATTAGTTTTATTGGTGTGGAAGCAGACTGCATTGATAAGACTTTTTCCCTGCTCAAACAGTCTTCACATCATTTGTGCTTCTTTTTATACGACGCAGACTCTTCATGTCAATTACACTCACACTGTGAATCCATGAAGTGATCTGATCTCAGCAAAAACAATACTGCATGTCCCCGTGTTCAACCTGTTGGACCATTTTCAAAAAGGGCAACAAGTGTAATAATTGTGTAATTATGTCAACTTCGACTCTTAGCTTGGCAAGCTGACTCACCGTGCTCTCCTTCAGCCTTTAGTGCCTTGCGTAAATGCCGCTCCAAAATCTTAGCAAAAGATGTTACCTCCATATCTGGCTGCAAAAGCCTATACTGGATCAAGCTTGATTTCTCTTAATTTAGAATAAACACATCCTATTGCTATATGCTGCTCGGGTTTTTGCACCCTTCATGAAGTCCCACAGAGCTTGACACAACCTTTTAACCCAATCACAGGAGCATGGCCACCTTCTAATATACACACACATACGTCACCTGTCACCTACTTGTGAAGACCCCGCCACCATCTCCCCAACAGAACCTTCCAGCATGCAGATAACCATATCCCACAGATAGCAGTGACACTTCCTCAGCTCGCTGGAGGTAACCTAACAGAAATGTCAAGTGCTGTCATGTCATGGCTAAATGGTGTTTGGTGAAATGGCAACGTGTATACTGCCTGTATGGCATCATGTGAGAGATACTAAGTCCCCAAACAAAAAGGTCTCTCAAAAATATTGTGCAGCTGGTGAGTTTAGCAACATGTTTGTACAGATGTGTTTCAGCCTCCACTATGTCCCCTGGTGCTGTATCTGTCTGGTCTCTGACACACTGTACCTGAGCACTGAGTGCTTCACCGTCTCTAGCCTAGTGTGTATAACTGAAAACAACTGGCCTTTCTGCGCAGAGAGCCGAGCACTCACCACCACAAACAGGTTACTTAGTCACTGTCCACCCCATCATCGCTCTCTCCTTCTCTTTCTCTGTGTCTGGGGGGGGGCAGTCTAAAACTGTAGTAAATTGAACTTCAAGACAGGGATGTGCAAGTATGAAAATAAGAACTTCCAAATGGTTATCACTACAATGTTGACAAAGCTATGTAAGTGCCCAGGAGCAGGAAGGCAACAAGGCAACAAAGTGTTGGGCTAGCTGGGTTTGATGAATGAGACGGAAGCTCTGGGGCTAATGCCCTTTTTTTCACAGAAAAACTGTTTGGAAGTGTTTTTCTGCTCCCAAACAATGCACACACAAATTAATACAGAGAGAGAGAGAGAGAGAGAGAGAGAGAGAGAGAGAGAGAAGGGGAAAGACAGAGGCAGAAGCAGCACAATACTGCCTGCTGCACTGCAGCAAAAATCTACACAGCACACTGTAGCCACCACACAACCTACAGCACAGAACAGAGTCCTGTACAGAGAGAGACAAGTGAAAGACCGAGTGAGGTAGACTGTGTGTGTGTGTGTGTGTGTGTGTGTGTGTGTGTGTGTGTGTGTGTGTGTGTGTGTGTGTGTATGTGCGTGTGTATGTGTGTGTGTGTGTGTGTCCCTGTGTGTGTGTGTGTGTGTGTGTGTGTGTGTGTAAAAATGACAGGACAATAGAGAAAGCAAAATGTTATTTTTCTATCGTTATATAGAAAAATAACAGCGCCTTACGTATTTGTTTGGCAAACGCAGCACCTTGCTGGATGATGTCCCATTTTGATCCGGCAAAAGATGAGCCAGCTTTGACTTTTTTGCTGGGGGACCCTGCTTTTTTTTTTTTTTTTTTTTTGCCAGCCCCCTCCAAATGACTGGAAGGGCTTAATTCTTTCATGCAGTGCTTAAGTCCTTCTGAACGTGGCCTAACAGTCCTTAGCCTCAGCAGAGACCTCTGAAATCTGGACCAAATTATAGCCAAAGAAAAAGAAAAGATTCACAAAAGACATTTAGCACAGAACAGACAATTCTAAATGGGTATAAAAAGAGATACTGAAAGACTGAGTACCCTAACATGGCCATTGAGACACACCTGGCAACCCAGTCAGCTCTGCCAACAATAAGGAGCGGTAGAGAGAGAGAGTAACACAGCTACAATGCAGCCTGTAAAAAGAAATAATAATACAGTTCTTATTACCAAGAACTCAACTCACTCCCAAACCAAAATGATATTGTATATATTTTAATTGATCTCTTTTGTTGAATACTTATTACCATTACCTTTACATTCAACAGGTAAATCATATGTCCAGACTATTTGTCGTTTTCTTTCTTAAATTACACCGTGGACCTTGTACACATGCCTTGGGAATGCTGTATTGGCATGACCATAATAAGGTAAAGAGAGCGCGATAGAGGTAGATAGAAAGACAGAGAAAGTATCCTGCTCTGCCTATCCCGTCAGTAAGAAGCACAGTCAGATGATGGACAACAGTAATAAATGAGCTACAGGCCAACAGTGAGTCATGAAATTATATCAGCAATCAATCATAATCGAATCATTAAAATGTACTTCCAGCACAGGAAAAAATGCAGGCCCAGCTGAACTCACTCTGTGTTTCCCTCCACCAGTCCTCATTGCTATAAAACAGTACAACAGCAAGCCATCACTTTAGCAGTGGGCCTGTGGCTGTATGATTTGTAGTAACATGTACTGTGGCTTAATAACACACAGACACACCAGAATGTTCAGTCTGGTTTGTTATAAATGGTTAGAGATGCCACATCCCTGTCATCAGAGCCACAGGGAACATGACCCAACCTTCTTGCTGTATAGCATAGCAACATGCTAATGTGACTGCATTATATTCCCCTCCTAGATGACGGCCTGGAAACAATATTAACTGATAACATGGACTCACACGGCACACTCCATCAGCCCCCGTTGCTAGGTATTTTTATACTTTAAAATCAGGAAGAACATTAAAGGTCCCATGGCATGAAAATTTTACTTTATGAGGTTTTGTAACATTAATGGGAGTTCTCCCAGACTGCCTATGGTCCCCCAGTGGCTAGAATGGCAATAGGTGTATCTGAGCCCTGGGTATCCTGCTCTGCCTTTGAGAAAATGAAAGTTCAGATGGGCCGATCTGGAATCCGCTCCTTATGAGGTCATATGCATAGTACAGTATATAAACTGGACCAACAGATCCCAGGATATTAGAAGCACTTTTCTGTTGATGGCTGAGCGTTACTGCGCAGCCTCCAACGGAGTTCGAAGACGTAGATGTGACGTGAGCAACCTGTCTGAAAGTTGTAAGTCTTCTGGTAGCTGTGCCAAGAGAAATCTCAATCATTCCCAATCTTACAGAGACGGAGAGCGTAGGTATATGTTAGGAGATAACATGGGCACAGGCTAATTATTGCTAACTAAAATGCTAGTTAACATTAGTAATTAAACTTAAACATGGAATGTAAGTCGAAACTGCCTGCGGGCTTCTCCTGTACTGTACGGTAATTCCTCTACTATGCGACAGTAAGTCGCGTAGTTATGACACAATCGTTAGTTTATTTTTACAAAAACGTCTGCTACGGAACCATAACGTGAGATACAAGGTAATGGAGCCTTTTATACATTGTTGTGTTTCTTTGGAAATAAACAATGGACAAATAGAGTCTTTAAACGCTTCAGATGTAAAGTTATAGCTGTCAAAGTGGCGCCAAAATGAATGGCAGTCAATGGAATGGTAACGGGAGTTGATGGCTTGGTAGCATCAAAATGGCGCCAAAGGAGCTACGCTTTCCAGGGAGAGGCTTACCCCCTTGGTCATAAGGAGCAAGGTTACCTCCCCTTTCTCTGCTTTGCCCGCCCAGAGAATTGCCCTGCCCATGAGAAAGAGAGAGACATCATGGCTTGCAAACAAGCAAAGTGGCAGTTAGTCAAGGCCACCCCCCCTCTCTTCTCTTCAATAGCATTTAAAGCTACAGACACAGAAATGGTACATCCTAAGGAAAGCTCATTGTGGGACTGGCTCTAGTGGCTGTAATTCTGCACCAAGGCTGAATTTCGGGAAAGAGATTTCAGATACAGTATTAGATGACCACTAAGGCCTATATATAAGCATCAAAAGAGCACCATGTCATGGGACGTTTAACAGGCTCTATTATCATATAAATAAAAAAAGTGCATTAAAAGTGTATTAAAGTGCTCATATTGTGCTTTTTGGCCTTTCCCCTTTCCTTCATAATGTTATATATCTTTTTGTGCACATTATAGATTTACAAAGTGAAAAAGCCCAAAATCCACCCCAAAGGGACTTAAAATCTTCCACAGAAAACACTGTTCACAAACTGCTCCAAACAGCTCAATTGTAGTCCAGGCTTTACTTCACACGTTATAATGCTCGCCTGGCTGCTAACATGGTACTCCCTCATACTCTGCAACTGACAAGCTAGCAGTACCTACTGTGCATGTGCGACTCCCAACAAAGATGGAATAGAAGTGTGATTCCCCACTCTGTAGCTAAAACTAAAAACTAAAAAAAGAGCTCAACGCACAGGATGAAAAGAGGAGCTGCAGCAATGTGCAGTACAACAAAAATATGGTGTTTTTGGAAAATTAAACCACATAAACCTATTCTGGTACATCCTCTAAATACAATTATGAACCTGAAAATGAGCATAATATGAGCACTTTAAAATTACAATATTGGAAACTAAGACATTGCCCATTGGTTTCTATAATATACAGTAAATGTTTGTTTTCCATTGGATTGATTTCATTCCATCTGCATTTGTATTCTTCACATTACTTTTACTTTGTATTTCTATCAAACCATATCAAGTATGAAGTTTGCCAACTGTCCTCATCCTGTGTACCTGCTGTGCATCATGTTCTCAGATCTGAGAAGACTGTTTATAGCTCCATCCTCAAAAGGAATAATTCAGAACCAGATTAAAATACCTTTTTGTCACCTGCTTGAGTATTTTCTTCTGATTTAAGCAGGTTAGCTCTAAGAGATCGCTTGTGTGCCAATATTACATCCACTCACCCCATGTGCGCATAAAAAGTTTATAATCAACTTTTAATCATTCTACAATTTTGTTAACATTACAACTTTTACTTCCCCTTTCTTCTTTATATCTATTATACTGTATATATATATATATATATATATATACTGTATATATGTATATATATATCTGATACTAATACCGATACCTCAACTCAGAGTATCTGCAACTCTAAATACCAAAACCAATACCAGTTCTGTCTTTGTTCACAGATTTTAAACTTGTGTCTCACTGGGAGGAACTTAATCATTTTTATGTAGAATAATATGATGCCAGGAAAGCTATGACACTAAAAAGTGAGTGAACAAGCTCAACTTGACTCAATGTATGTGAATGACTGTGGAAAAACTGAATTTTAAAAATTGCATTTACAAAAACTATTTAATGTGGATCCATCACGTCATAGCCAATAAATGGTCCATTTGATAAAGTATTTTTTTCATTGAGAAATCTAATTTTCACATTATTTACCTTAATTTAAGCTTAGTTTGTAATATTTATTCACATAATGAAGATTTATGGCAGCATTAAAAAAGTAATCTACATCAACATCTATTCTCAAAAATAAATACCTCAGTAAACTGAAATTACCTTTACCATGGTCATCACTGTGATGAAGGCCTCCAAAAAGAAACATTAGCAAGATACTTTTGACATCACTCAAAGTAAATTGGTGAGTACTACCTGAAGGATTTTTGGTATCTGCATTACCCTTTAGGCTATTTACAATGATGTGGTCATCTCTGCAGTAGTTCCATCGGAACTACAGTGACTGTACTGGGAACTGTGCCAATGGCTTTGGTGAGGTAATGGTCATAGGAAACAAAGCTAAAATAGCATTAGTTGCACTCATATTATTTTAAATGGTTTGTTTTCAACACAAGCACAAAATCAATGTGAGTGTGTGTAATACACATATCTCTTTAAGTTATAAAACCACAACATTACGTTGGGTTGGATCCAGATACTAACACTGTAGACTGTAGCATGGGTATTAGAATAGAAGCAAAGAACCACTAAAGACAAAATGTTTGAGAGAGTGTATGTAAAGAGAAGGTATTAGAAATTAGGGAGATCAAGAGATGGTTGGGTCAGGGAACAGAGAGCAGGACAAAGAATGCTGATGGATGAAAGGCTAAGCATCTAGCAGAGTCTAGAGGAGGCAGAGTTTAAACCATACAACATCTAAAAACATGCACTAGTGTGATGTCAATCATAGGTTTCTCTGGGGTAATTTTAAAGTCTATTTTGTCTATTTTGTGTTTTTGGGAGCTTCTGTGGATTCTGACATCTGCATCACTGATAAGAAACTATATAGGCAATGACTGCGGGAAGCAGGGCAAATAGTTTACGGCTAACTGCAGTGAACAGCGTCTTCTTGCATCAGAAAAACTTAAAGCTATAGTGCGCAATTTCTGCCGCCCCCATGAGGAATTCTAAGTAATAACAACAAAATGATTCAAGCCTTCCGTTACCCCCCCTCCACAACAAGGCTCTGTTCTAAAGGCTGGATTCTTTTGTTATTAGCATGGTTACAAATGTCAATGGGCTTTTGAATGAGGTTTTCTTACTTCTGGAACACTTCAGCTCTCAATGGCTATTGAGGACACTAATCTGCTAATGTCACAATATTAGCCTCCAGAATGAATAACTTCTGGTTTCTATCAAATACAACAATATGGATGTGATGATCACATTGACACATTTGACTAGGCTGTCCACACAACAGGGATCAAAACACAAGGGTTTCAAAAATGTTAGCCTATCCATATTGTGGCATCAACACACTGCACATTGGTTGCAGAGGCATCAAGTCAGTACTTATTATCTAGATTTTAAGCATGCTACCAGCAGTTGACAGTGTTGATTATTACAATGAATTGTCACAGCAATCGTTTCATACCCTGAACTCTGAGACAAAAGCTCTCTCTGGAGACAGAAGCCCACACACCCATTAAAATGGTCTCATCCACTTCCACAGTGTTAACATCAATTGCACAAAGAGGCATTTCTGACACCTCAGCATGCATCTTGGGTAATGATGATGAACTTCAAAAAGGCTCATCTGTGTCAGCTCTGCTGTACAACTGTGTACAACTCTTCAAACTTCTGGCGCTGTAAATCAATAATCTTATCGTCTAACGGAATGATTCTTTCTTGCTCTTCATCTCTCAATCTCATAACTTTGTCATTTTATTCTGAATCAGAGCACAGCGCAACAGCCTTGTCAAGAGCTCAGCAGCTCCAGGAAAATCACAGCAGCTCTACAGCAGCTATCATGTTTCGAATCCACTGGGGTCCTAGAAGTTGTGAGCATTAAGATGTGTCATGTGTTAGGGAGAACATGCTTAGAGTTGTGTTACAGTCCTGCTCTTCACACAATTCCACACTTTCACTCAAAGAAGTGGGGGATATGTCATACAGCTCCTAATATTAGGGGCAGATGAGGAGCCAAATTACAATATGATTTATGGAGCCTCTATGAGACACAGAGCAGAAAACCAAGTGGGGAAAAAGCACAGGATATACTCTCCTGCTGAGATGTGTGTTCCTAGAAAATAACAGAGCTTTCAAACTCATGCTTGCACTCGGTAAAGCCACTTATAAACTACTGAGGTCAGTGAAATCAGGGAATCCATGAAATGAATGTTTACCAAAAGATTAAAATTGCACCTGTCTTTTATTTTAATTAGGGTGACCAGACATCCCGGTTTGACCGGGACAGTCCAGATTTTGAATTGCTTGTCCCGAATCCCGACAAAAGCCTGTCGGGACGCTAAAATGTCCCGGTTTACACCAGGAGCAGCGTGAGCCGATTTTGCCGTGTCTTCAGCCCCGAATGTTTTGAGTGTAGCCCCGAATGTAACTTTGTCCAGTTTATTTTTCCGAGGCGAATAGAACGGGCAGCTACGTGCAGGGTCCAAAACAATGTTTTAACAACTGTATACTACTATCCCTGTATGGATGTGATATGATTTCTATCTTTGTTGTTGGTCTGGCTCAGGTTAAACTCTTTGTAAAACATAAACAAACACAAACAATGAATGCCACAGAACTTTCTTTTATTATCCAGTTTGACAGTGAATTATAAAAAGAACATAAACTACTTTAACGTAGATTTTCTTTAGGGCTTTATTACGTGGTATCGGATCAGTACATAAACTCCAGTACTTCCCGATACCGATACCAGCCTTTAAGGCAGTATCGGACCAGATACAGATACTGGTATCGTTATCGGACCATCTCTAATGGAAATATCGCAAACCGCTATACAGTGTTTTGGTGTCTTATAGCCCTTAAAATCTTTGGATCTTTTACCCAAACTGAACTTCCTGGATTGTATTTCATAGTCTCACAGGTGTAGTGGGACCTAGAACTGACCTAAAATTGAGTTCAAAGTCGTTGAGATTAGAAATTGATCTCAGTGTAACATTGTTATGGTTAACATATCCCTCATAGCCTAACTAGCAATTTCACTGACCTTAAATGACTCAAAATGATTGAGTACAAGAAAGTTCATAAAACTGTGACTTGAGACACAATTTATCTTATTCCTTCAAATCTGACAAGACTGTCAGTACCCATCCACAAATGGCCAATTTTCTGCTGCCATCAGAAACCGTGAAAGGGAAGAAGTGTCAAATGCATTTGAGCATTTGTAACCAGAGGTTTCTCAGTGTGACTGCTCAAATTATGTTTTTATATTGCATCATGTAGACAATCTACTTAAAACTACATATTAAACACTCTTGATTTCTCTAATTTTACTAAATCAGCATCCTTCACAGTAATCTCATTGAGCCACATATGATAGCCAGGTAGCCAACTGTATCTATGATTCAAATTACAAAGCAATCAACTATTCATCGCTCAGCACTCAAATTCTACTTGCTGTTCATTCTGAGGATATTTGTTTGGCCTTTAACAAGATTGCAACAAATATGATGGGTAGCATAAAGCATAAATGTCACATTTTTAGTTTCAAATGTTTTAACACATTTTTTGGTAGAAAGGAAATATGCATTGAAACAAAGACAGAAAGATGTAGGCCTAACCTTTTAAAACAGTTACCAGGTCAATCACAGTTTACGACAATATTATTTCTAATGTCTTCAATCTACTAAGTGCAAGTAAAAATACAGGTAGCCTCTTCGCACCTTTAGCTAAAAACACAATTCCATCCCCTGTGCTTTACCTCCATTTGGAAAGACTTACAATTCCACCATGTTATTATACGATTTACAAGCCAATATTGATCCCATGAGCTGACTAAAAATAATTCACATTACTCAAGTTGACTTTGAAGACCCTTGTGGAAAGCAGAAACAACACTGAAATATTACACTTTGCTTTGAATTTGCTGCGAATTTGATAGCAAGCAGTTGATCGTTTACACAGCCAGCAGATACAGAGCAACATTTATTCGGATTAATGTGTCTGGCAACTTTAGAGAAATTTAGGTCCAAAATTCACTTTCCATTTAGGTCTGGTTTGGACTATACCAACTCCCAAGGTGAATATATGGCTGCTAAAACGCTTCACTATGTCCACCAGCTAGTTGCTAATAACTTTGTCTGCTGTTTAGTGCTGAGCAAGTAGTGTACAGTGGGTTCTTAGTTCTTTTTAGCTGACAACAGCTGTCTGCTACGACTAAAAATGATGCCAATGAAAGCAGTGAGAATGAACCAAAGCAATTGTGGGCTGTAAAACCAAAACAATTAGCCAAAAAAGAGATGATTATTTGTAGTATTGTATTTGTAGGTTGTCACTATGAGCAACAGTTTCACATTCAAGTAATTTGATCCATTGTTAATACAAAAATATTGATTTTAGCAAACTTTAAATCCAATAATACAATTTACAATTCAATGCTGAAAAAAGACAAGAACATAATGGTTAAATGACACTACTCAATGATGTTTATTTTGAGCCTCTAACGAATTACAAATGTTAAACATCAAAGTATCAGACAAATAAAATATGTTATCCACTCCAGATCCATTTCACGGTGTCTCCCCTTCAAAAAAAAAACTTCATTATTCGTCACATACAATAGTACAGTACAATGTAGTGAAATCTAATCTCTGCATTTAACCCATCCAAAGCATTAGGAGCAGTGGACAGCTACATACAGCATCCGGGGAGCAACTTGGGGATCAGTGACACTTTGAAATGTGGCTGGAGGAGCCTGGGATTGAACCGCCAATCTTGTGGTTGAGGAGTGACCAACCCAGCTCTAATTCTGAGCCACAGCCACCCTAGTTCAAGTGAACTACCATCAGGCCTAACCTTGAGGGAATAGAGAGCAGCTCTGTGCCCGGGCTGTGAAACCATCCACCTGCAGATCCAGTAGCCAGTCACCCTTGGAGGCATCTAGCCAGAACCGTATGTCCCATCATCCCTCTCACCTCTGCAAACAGGAGCATCTGGAAAGTATCCAAAGCATCCTGAGAGATGCTTCATTTAAATTCAGAATATTTTTTCCACAGACATTAATTAATCCTACCTTTCTACAGCCTCGTTTTGCTTCTCTCTCTCTCTCATATATATATATATATATATATATATATATATATATATATATATATATATATATATATATATATATATATATATATATATATATATATATATATATATATATATATACACACACACACACACACATACACTATATACATTCTCTTGTCTGAACTGATTTGTATGTAAACTTAATTGTCACACAAAGGGAGGTAGAATAGCAGCCAGGAACTTGAATCTCATCACCCCTGCAGGTCATATTTTTCAAGAGAGGGTCAGAGACAGTCCAAATGAATTCACTGTGGAAACCAATGACTGGCGTCTTTAACCCTTCAAATGTATGGATCTGTTAACCAAATTGGACTTCCTGGATTGTATTTCATAGTCTGACCAATGCCGCAGGGCCTGAACTCCCGTTCAATTAGTATGGACCTAAAATTGAGTTTAAGGTCTTGTTTCACTGTAATTTCTGGTGTTTTAAGATAAGAAATAGATCTCAGTGAAACTTTTAAGGACTATGGTCAATATATCACTCATGGCCTAAAGCAATTTAACTGACCTTAAATGACTGCAATGTTTCTGTAAGAAACCCAGCAACATGCCACAGTGGTTGGAGGAGGATATTTTTAGCCAACCCGGCTGTTATTCTAATTGTAGGAGTTCTTGTTTCAATCTTACCAACCCCCTTTAATTACACTGTTGTTTCTTTGTTACCACAAATTAAACTATTGTGAGTATGTAACACAAATTAAATGTAACGCAATCATCAAGTATATTTTAGCATAGAAAAATCCCTTTAAATTCTTAAACGGGCAGGATTTTGCAAAAAGCAGAATTTGAGATATATTGCTCTGAGGTAATCAGGCTAGATGGAGAAAAGACACCAGCAAAATAATTAATAAAAAGTTATTAAAATGCATATGTATTTTCAGATTACACTATGGAAGTATCTGGTCAATAAAGAACAGTG
This sequence comes from Perca flavescens, assembly GCF_004354835.1. Lineage (NCBI taxonomy): Eukaryota > Metazoa > Chordata > Actinopteri > Perciformes > Percidae > Perca > Perca flavescens. The sequence goes on along the minus strand of NC_041341.1, from coordinate 14,507,536 downwards.
TACAGTAAATTTTTTTTTGAATTTTACGAAGGGGTCATTCAATATTCCGACACAGTCATTGTTCTTTAAGTTATAACGTTATAACCAGCCTAGTCATGAACCTGTCAACTACAGTTTATAGTTTTATATACCTGTCTTTCACAAAACTGTTTCCATTGTCCAGACAGGTGCATTTTGTTATTATGGCTCTACTTACATTTTGTTTTATTTTATGAGACAAAAAAATTATATCCATAGCTCTTATTTCTGAATGGTTTATGTGCCACAAATCAAAACATTTTAGTTGTAATTGAGTTTTTAGCACCAGTAAAAGGATATAGTCTCCCAACATCAGTATGGGTGGTTTGCTATGTCAGAGACTCAAATTAATTATCTTGGGTCACTGCTTAATGAGAGTGAGTTAAAGCTAGAGCTTAGGGCTAAAGCTCCACTATACCCATGAAACAAACAAGAGCAATAGCGTTACAGTGCTGAAGCTTCGGTTCCGTCTCCTGGCTCTGTCACACACAATAAAGTTGAGTTTCACTTGATATGCTATGAACCATCATCACGTGGACACCCAGTTGTTATGTGACCTGTGCTGTCACTCTGCTTTCAATGAGCCGCTGCTGTGCTACTCTGAGGAAGCCACCTACTGACTTAACACATTTACTGCAAATTTGCCCTTTCAGCTTCCTGGCTATGTCTTCTATATAGAATTCAACGCTGTGCCAAACTTTTAAGCCCAAGAAATGTCAGTGAGCACCCATCAATTATATCTTTATTATATGTGGCAGTTCATGACATTACTTTTTCCTCTAACGTTAACCACTAAATGCCTTTATTAGACCCTCGTCATTCATCGTAGCTGTATGACCAACTCAATGACGTTCCTAAAGTTTTAAGAGGACATCTATGTGTTCATTTGCACAATCATCAATGCTAGATGCTGCAGGGTGAAACTTACTGCATCTCCATCCCTTCCACTCAGCTAGTTCGTCACTTAATTGACTTAATGAAGTATGTTCACTCAGGGACATGTACCAATGCACATGGTCATGAGACTATGGACATTAAGGGTTGGCCGGCAATGCTAGTTGTACCACACCACCAACCCTAAGGACAATCTACCATATACTGTATAAAACAATAATGTTGCTGGAAAACAGTGACTACTATTAACTATAACAGCATAGTGAGACTAAAAGGCTGGATGCACAGTCTTTATGTGAAGGCAAATTGCTATATGTAAAAAAAAAGTAAGTTGTTCTGTTGTGTGCTACAACTTTGAACCAGCTTGTTCATTTGCATCAGAATGCAACATATCTTGGTGGTTTAGCTTATCTAAAGTGACAGCTTCTAGAGTGTGGATGACTCGGAAGTTTAACGTTTTAAACAATGCAATGTCAATATCATAGCGTAACCATTAAGTTACACAGAAACACTGCATTCATGGCATCTGGCTTACACATAAAATGTGCTATATTTCCATACATGTGCATCAAAACA